>NW_025336480.1:25500399-25843858 GCF_004798865.1 Varanus komodoensis | reverse complement strand
CCTCTCTCTCTCTCTCTCTCTCTCTCTCTCTCTCTCTCTCTCTCTCTCTCTCGGTGATGACTGCCAGTACCCTGGGATGGCACCAGCGCGTGTGCGTTGTGGAGGATCCAAGTGGTGGCCAGACTGCCAACATGGTTGCTGCAGCTGTTCCATGCAGCCATGGTAAAAACACAACAAACAACTCCATAATGAAGTCACACATCTAGGAACAAAGAGGCTGTGCTACTGTCCCAACCCATGCTGAGCAACCCCCCCCCCCCCTAATACTTTGGCAAAATGGCTTTCTCACTTTCTTCGGGAGGCCTCCCCACAATTTCCTTGCATTTCCCAGTTGGACTTCTGCACTTCTGGAGCAGAGCACGTCCTCGGCATGCAGAAGGTCCTGCGTTCAGTTCCCAACATTCCCTGGTAGGGGTGGGAAATCTGCCTAAAACTCTGGAGATCCATTGGCACCCAATGTCAATAATGCTGGGCTAAGTGGGCCAAGGGTATGACTTAATCTAGAAGTGAATATATCACCTTCAATACAGAAATATGTAGTGCATGCATGTGTGTGTGTGTGTGTGTGTGTGTGTGAGAGAGAGAGAGAGAGAGAGAGAGAGAGAGAGAGAGAGAGAGAGAGAGAATATAGTTTTCTAAGAATGATATACTTACATGCATGATATTTTGTCACTGTCATTTCTGCATGCAAAATATAACTTGTCTGCTAGGGCTGAATGGCAATGTTTGTTTGCGATTGCACCAGTTGTCAGGATCCAGATTGGCCATGCCATATTCAAATTCTCCACTGTTAAGAGCTCTGACTGTGATTAATCCAATATATTGACTTGGGATCCTTGTTTATAAATACTTCTTAAGAGTGAAAAATATTTTATTTATTTATTTATTTATTTATTTATTTATTTATTATTAATCAGATTTTTCTCCTACTTTTTCCTTTTTTGAAGCAATCCAAGAGGCTTGCATCATTCTTCTCCTCTGACTCTCAGTCTTATCCCCACAACAACAACCCCGTTAGCTGAGAGTCTGTGACAGAGACGATGGCAGCCAGTTCACTTCATGGCTGAGTGGGGACTAGAACTCAGGGTGCCTGAGATCCAGACCTGTTCTCTTAACCACCTGCACTCAGCACCTCACTGGTTCCCTTCCAGCGTGACTTCCAGCACAGTGCCAATAAGCAGGGTCTTAAGCAGAAATGGATATTTATTGCCTGGGTTATCCCATTTTGTCCCACTTTAGCACATGTATCAGAAGTGTCTCTGGACCTCAGGTTTTTCCCCATGCAGCAAAAACTCTTGTCCTGTGTCTGTGGGATCCCACAACATCTTTTAATAAGGTTTTGCTTGAGCTGACTAATTGATGGAGGTATAATGCAGCCAATGCATCTTTCAGCCACATGTTCTGGAAATTCCCAATAGATTATTCTTTTTAGGAAAAGGCTATTCTGCAGATTAACCTTGATTTGGAATACTGTTTAAAATGTCCTCCTGTATATGTCTCCTTAATTCACCTACCTGCTTCCTGGAAGTTAACACACCGTCAGTGCAAATGGATATTCTCTGCCCTTTTGACAGCTAAAAGACTGCAATTACAACAATGGCAGGATAAATGCTCATCTCCTGTAATGCAGTGGACCGAGGACCTAATGACGTTTTCAGCATTTCAGTGGGTGATATATATAGATGGCATTTGCAAATGGATACATATATGGATATTTGGTCTGCCCTAGTTGAAGTTTATGTATAATTTTTAGAAAGGGATCTGACTCAATGTACAGCAGCTTCCTATGTTCTTCTGTCTTTTCTAATTGGATGGCACTCTTCTTTCCAGAGGAGTAGAAATGCAGGAAAGCAGAACTATTCCATTGTGTGACTTGAAACATTATTGAGGGACTTGGTACACAAGATCACACTTTAAGGAGTCAATGAGAAACCATGCCAGGCATCTTGGCAGAAGAGAAAGATGTGCCAGTTCGCTCTGACTCAAGTCCACGTGTGCAGACAAATCTCATTAGGTTAATTATCAACAACCTGGCACTCATTCACATAAACGTGAAGGAGTCCTGGAGATCAATCACAATGAGGTAGACATCACCAGACTTCAAAACTGCAAGTTCCAATGGACCATGTGAATCTGCTCTACATGGCACCAAGATCTATCTGGCCTTATCCATGTATTATTTTAATAGGGGAGGAAATATAGCTCAGCAGTAGAGCCCCTGCCTTGCATACCAAAGGTTCCCAGTCTGATTGCAGCATCTCCAGGTAGGGCTGGGAAAGATCCTGCCTGAAACCTGGATAGCCATTGCTGCCAGTCAGGGTTGGCAACACTGGGCCAGAGGAGCCCATGGGCTGATTCCGTATAAGGCAGCTTGTGACTTTCCTGTCCTATTCCACCCCTGAAGCTTCCTCCTGTGTCCCAGATCTGCTCTAGAGGGACCCCAACCGTTCCGTGCAGATCTGAGGGCATTCAAGGCAGAGAGAGAAATTTGTTCCACCGACGTTTCGAGTGGGGCGACACAGCCAGATGCAACCTTCCGTGTGCATGAAGGGCAGCACTCTAGGGAAGCCGCTTGTGTTTGGCTGTAATGGGCAAGTGCTCAGGCACAGGATCCCCCTCAAACATCTGCACTCCACACTCAGGAGTGTGTGTGCATAAGGGGGAGGGGGGGAGGGAGCCCAGCCAGACAACCTTAGGGGTAGAGTCAAGAGCACAATCTTGAGGTTGGGCTATCTGTGTGGCAGCACTCATTTTTCAATACGAGTTTTCTGCATATGAATGAATGCACACACCAGCAGGGCTTCTCAGTCAATCCATTCCTGGTTTTGCCTGGATAACATTGGGGTGTTGCGAGGAAGCAACCCTTGCATAAATGGTGGCATGCAAACATAAGTAATAGCTACATAAGTTGATCTGCTGCAGCTGCTTCCTCTTCCTCTTCCTTTGCATTCATATTCTCCTGTGAGGAACCCAAGACAGCTCACATAGCTCCATTTTATCTCCACAACAACCCTGTGAGGTAGGAATGGCTGAGAGTCCCCAACTGGCCCAAAGTCATCCAGTGAGTTCTGTGGCCAGCTAGGAACTAGAACCTGGATCTCCTGGGTCCCTGGTCCAACACTCTCATGACCACAGAGAGAGATATAGATTTGTCATTTTAACCCAAAGTGGTACTTGCCACAGTACTTCAGGCATGTGGCCATTCTAACACTGCCAGAAAAGATGTGGGGGAGGATTTGCAGAACACCTTTGCTCATTTATTTGCACATAGAGACATAAGCATTTAAGGAGAAACAGGAACCATCTCATCACAGTGGGAAAGCCTGTGACCCCGTGATCTCCTGTATGCCCGTTCGGCTGTCAGCTGCCCAGGTGCTGCCCAGGGATGGGCAGCCTCAAGCCCCTTCCATGATCCCTCCCTTTGAGCAGGCTGTGGACTGCACAGCTCTTCAAACAGGGAACACCCTCAAACAGAGGACTGGCTTTTGCCAGCCCTTGCTAGAGAGAACCAGTCTCTGTAAAGAAGGACACACGGTCCATCCTAACCTCAGGAGCCCAGCTATTCATTCTGCGTCATGTGTGGACCAGTTCTGTGACCTTACACACGCAGCCTAAAATGCTTCATGTTCTCAGTGGGAGCCGCCCGCTCTTGTTGCGTGGGTTTTTCTGGAAATGTGTATCTTCAGTGTTTCGCCGTTGCCGCCACAACCCCCACCCAACCATATGTGCAATAAACTCTCAGTGATAAGCATTTGATTTTACTGGAGACATTTCAATTGCGATACACTGAAACTGTGGTCAAATTAGGAGTTCAAGATCTGCACTGCAAGGAAAGAGAGCCCCCCGCCCCTCCCACTGCCAAAATGTTTCTAATATAAAGCTGTACATTTCAGACTTAGTTTTTACCAAATTCAAACTGGGTGGAATAATATTGTATAATAGACTGAGAAGGCAATATAAAACTAAAGCTGGAGCTGGTGCCTTAAAAATATTTGGCACATTTCCCTGGAATGCCACATTTGAATTTTTTAAAATATATATTACAAGGCAGACAAGAATAATTATCTTCTCTTGAAGTTCTCCGAGTGAGAGAAGCATATTGTTAATGCCTTTTGAACAAAAACAACACAGACTGCCAAATAAGCACGCTATGGAAATTGCTGCTTTCCCTGTCTTTCTCCCAGTTTGATGGCTTCATGTTAGCCATGAAGAGTACAACAAAAGCAAAGCAAAGCTGTTCTGCACATACATTCCCTTTCACACATATAGATGCTGACATGTTGACAGTGCAACCCTATTCAGAAGGGAGCTCCGTTGGGTTCCGTGTAGCTTTCTCCCAGGTAAAATGTACAAAACAGCTGCATAAATAGATTTGACTTGTCAAAAGCCAAGGCGAGTCTTGCTTGATGGGGACAGCTAAGCACATATTTCCAGAAGAAGGGTATAATTTTCTTTTCTCTTAATTTGGCCCAGTGCCTTCACCTCAAGTTCTTTTGAGGAGATGCTATCTGAGAGTCTATTGCATAGATTTCAGCAGAAAGGAAGGCAAGGTCTCTTGTCGGGTGGTCAGTGTTGACGACAGATCAGTCTGCAGCAAACCTCACAAAACATTATAATCCCATAATCACTGTTTTGCTGCATGGTTACTAAATGCTGATAGCCCAAATCTTTCCGTTTTCTAGTTTCCACTCCTTCCATTCTTCTTGGCCAAGACTGAAAAAAGATGACCCTGTAAGCAAAGAACATAGAGAGGAAGGAAGTGGGAATAGGAGAAGATAAGAGTGGAACAACGATTATTCCATTTACATTCTACCATTCCTCCGAGAAGATCAGTGTATGGTCCATGGACTATCCTATTTCACATACATTATCTTTGTTCCCACAAATGTGTGGAGATTGAATCTCTGCAAAGGGCTTAGATGAAGTTAAACCTCTGCAAAGGGCCTAGATGAAGTTAAACCTCTGCAAAGGGCTTAGATGAGAGTAAGTCTCTGCTCCTTGTGCCTTCCAGATGTTTTGGTCCTCAGCTCCCATCACTTCCAGCCAGCATGAGCCAATGTTCCAGGGGCCTGGGAGCTGCATCCAAAACACTGGAAGGGCATCCAGTTGAGGGAGACTGCTTTAGATGGACCCAGAGCTTTAAGGCTGACCAGAGATTCAAACCCAGGTCTCCCGAGTGCACCTCCCATGGCCCACTGTGCCACACTGGCTTTCACAGCAAATATTAGGTACCACCAGCAGTAGAATCAAGGTTGATGGAGCAACTGGAGAAGTGGAAGGAGTGGTTGGGGGATCCAGAACCCAACCCAGGCAATCAGGAAGAGCAGCAGGTGTGTGCTAGCTGTACCCATTCTTGCACACTTCTGTGTCCCTGCTCTCTTCTAGGGTGGTAGTCCAAAGAGGAGAGCCTTCTGTACTCATGGGGGCTCTCCATGTGATCTTGCAAGTTGAACCATTGAGGAAGGGGCAGGACTTATGGGTTGAAGGGGCACAGATCCTGCCTAAGTGAATAGGTATAGTGACAACCACATAGAGACAGTGATGATCAGGGGCCACCAGGTGTTCCTTCGCCACTGGCTCATTGCCTCCAGTGAGAGTTCTAGAGCTAAACATCTGGAAGACCACAAATGGCCCATCCCTGATGATCCCCAGATGGTGCCCACAGCACAAGTATTCTCTATGCACCCATCAGACCACCTTTCCATCAGACCTACGCCTCTTCAGATCTAAAAGAGCAGTGTTTCCACCTGCCTGTATGGAAAGACCCAAACGTTTTGCTTCTTTTGTCAGCTGGTTAATAAATATTGAGAGCTGTAGCCAAAGTTGTTCTTTCCCTCTCTGAGTCCTGTGATTCTCATTTTCTGTCTTTCTGTTTGTGCTGCTAACTTTGAGCAATGCCATCTCTCTCCCTTCCAGTCCAGTAAGGAAAAGTAAAATGTTTCCTTGATCCAGTCCCAAAGTGCTTTTTATCCACCAAGGGCATCAGCCCAAGAGAATGAGCTGACATCCTGATAGTCATGCAGCTGGAGATTTGGCAAAGACACTGTAAGGTCGTTCTTGACAATCTGACAGTACTATCTTTTCCCCATGGACAATGGTCAAGTCTACATCACATGTACACAATTCTTGTTTGCCGTTCCGCTGCATGATCGTCACTGGCATTCAGCATTTATGGAACATTCCCATGTGTTTGCACTTTCTTACATTTTGGTTGTAATTGTTATGGGTTAGTCATAGCAGTGCATTTCCTCCACTGATTTACTTCTGGAGTTGCCACTGAAAATGCCTCCTTGGGCATTCTCCACAGCGTGTAGCCTGTGCGTGTGTGTACTGTGCCATACAATAGGACATCGTGATAGGATTAAAGGGTCACCACTTCTTTCCAGTGATCTTTTGTGGGAAAATTATGGCTTTCTATTATTTTGTTGCCACATGGCTATCGTTATTTCAAATACCTTGTGAGCTGCCTTTGTCTTTTCTGGAAAGGGCAAAAATAGGACTACTAAGTGCGTAAGTCCACAGTTAATTTGGCTGATGCTGCTTCTTATACTGACCACAGCCTGAAGGCTTTGGAGAGCTATCTGGGCTCCCCAAGATCAGCCTTCTTCAATCTGGTACCCTTCAGATGTTTAGGACCACAACTCCCATCATTGGCCCTGCTGGCTGGGGCTGAAGGGAGCTGAAGTACAAAACAGCTGGAGGGCATAAAGCTGGGGAAGGCTGCCAAGATCTTCTTACTTTTTACAGGTAGCTACTCTTTATCCCTCCAATTGCTGAGTATCTTTTGGAAAAACGTCTCCAGAACCAGCTGGCAAGCAGATTGATATTGTGGGCATTGGATAGGCCAAAGATGCAGGACCCTTTTTGCATGCAAATGTCTGAAAACGATAATTGGTCCCTGAGTGGTGCTAATTAAAAATACCTGCCTGCAGACCACAGGCTTCTGCACTCCCTCTATGATGATGGAGCATGACAGAGAATTCAGAAAGTGAGCCAAGAATGGCAGCTAACATGACCAATAGGAACCTTGGGCTTGCGGCAGAAAGCAGCCAGACAGATGTGCAGCCAGTCAGCCAAGCACACGCACTAACTGGAGCATTTTCCTGAGATCTGATGGCTGGAATTAGCACAGCCACTCCCCTCGTTCTGGACTGGCACTGATCCAAGGGGCTCGTATGTGGCAGGCAAAGCAGCTGCAGGTAGAACTAGGCACTTTTCAAAGCTCTCCTTGGAGTCGCTTGGAGAGGATCAGGAGTTTCCTGGAGGGGGAAAAGTAGTGGGAAAAGATAACTTTTCCAGGCCAATATGAAAAGTTGGGGAAATGGCTCAGCCCATCCCCAGCAGCTCTTGCTATCCCCACCCTCCTGTTCGCTGTCTTGGAAAGAAGCTGGGAGCTGCTTGGTGGGAGCAGCAGGGGCAGCACGAGCGAGTGCTTCTGCTCCTCTTCCCTCCTTCCCCATTATGCTCACGGACTGACTAGCAGCTCACAGGAGGGTGGCCTCTCTCAGGGTCCCCAGAGCTAGGGATGGGTGAGAGAGTCATCTCATGCAACTTTGGATCAGAATTAACCCTAATCTGCACAGTTCCCCATGTCTGGGCCAAAAAGAACTAGAGATTTTTTTGGGGGGAAAGTGAATGGGGAGACACCAGAACTGACTGCTTTGCCCATCCAGGCCCAGGGCTTTGAGCACTTTGCTCGGAAAGGCCTGGGTCTGAATCCCTTGATACTGGACCCTGTTAAGATGGCCACAGCCCCTTTCTCCAGCAGCATTAGCAGCTACATCGCAAGTGCATGCCACATGCTGGGCTTATGGAATCATAGAACAGTAGAATTGGAAGGGGCCTCTAAGGCTGTGGAGTCCGTCCCCTGCTCAGGGAGGGGCTCCAGGTTAAAACGCCTTGACAGATGGCTATCCAACTACCTCCTGAATGCCTCCAGTGTGAGAGAACCCACAATCTGCCCAGGTAATTGGTTACATTGTCCTGCTGCTCTAATAGTGAGGGAATTTTTCCTGATATCTAGTCACAATCTGGCTTCCTGTAACTTGAGCTCATTATTCCATGTCCTGCAATCTGGGGTGGTCAAGAAGGGATCCCGGCTCTCCTCTTTGTGACAGTCTTTCAAGGACTTGTAGAGTGCCATCATATCTCACCTTGGTCTCCTCTTCTCAAGGATAAACATGCCAGCTCTTTCCATCTCTCCTCGCAGGGCTTTGTCTCCAGTCCCCAGGTCATCTAACATGATGTCCCTATTGAATCTGGCCTGCTCAAAATGGGCGAGTATTTCAGCTCAGCTCCATCAGAACTGACCCAAAGCTGCCATGCCCTTCCTTTTCAGTAGTGAAAGAGCCTGACATTTTAAAAAGGCAGAGAAGATGAAACAAAGGTTCAGCATCTCTACCGGGGCTTTGCACTCCGGCAAGCCTGATCAGCACATCCCAGGGACAGGGAGGGAGGGGACAGACCCCACCCTCAGGACTACCACTGCTACTCCGGCTGCCATCATTTTCCCAGGAAAGGGAGTGCAAAACTTGATTCTGGGGTGAGGCACTGGTGGGAGGACCTCCTGGGGACAGTGGAGGCCGGTGGAGAAACAGGGGAGGCAGCACGTATTCTCCGGACACTAATCTGGTTTGAGTGGGACATGACTCCAACAGCTGGGCTAGCTTGCCTCTCGTCTGATGCAAGCTTTTAGCAATTCCCCACCCTCGGTATCCTAGCCTGGCTGCGGAGAACTGCAGCCTCTTCTCTAGCAGTTGCACTGATCAGCTGCCTGACGGGATGGAAGCGGGTGGGAGCATTTAACCTGACCTTGGCCCCAGTTCTGACTTGAGGTTCAGAGGGCTCCTGGGAAAGCGTCCTCCCTGGCCCTGCTCCAGAACAGGTGACTGGCAAGCGCGCTGCTGATCAAAGAAGCGATTGCGTGTGCACAGCCCGGGCCCCTGGGCGGGGGCGGGGGGCAGAATCGCGGGCAGCCCTGGCCGTGCAGCAAGCTCCTCATCGAGCTAGGGGATGCCAGTGTGCAAGCATGCGCGTGGCCCTTCGCTGGATCGAGACCAAGAGGCTGAGCGTGGCCAAGCTGGAGCAGCCAATGTTTCCCTCTCTTCAAACCTGGTGTCATTTCAGCCGCAATAATTTCAATTATAGATCAGAGGGGAGCGATGAAATACTCCCCACTTAACTTTAGGGAACTTGATCCTCCTTGTGGCAAAATAAATTGAATAAATACTCCAGTCTATTAACATAATTCATTCTTAAGCTGTATGAAAGAAGATGAAGCTGTCTTTGAGAGGTGTATAACTCTCCGCTGGAGGCTTTTTCCCACCCACTCTTCTGATCCTGTTTTCTACAGGGACCCTGCAGGACGCAGAACTGGTCTTTTGTCCTATGTTTTGCTGGGAAGTCTGAACTCCTACTGCCATTCCAGAACCAAGGAGCTCAAGAGCTGTGGTGGTGCCACTAGGTCGGCTACTGTAAAAAAAAAGAAGAAGTAACTTTAAAAAAATATATGACAAATCAAGCTGGAAAAGCAGGGCGTTCTGAAATATAAACTAGATGAAAACAAGCTACAATGAAAGTGAAAAAAATCAGCGTGTCATTTTACAGTCAATGGAAAATTAGGAACAGATGAAAATTCGGAGGCCCCAGGCATTTAAGCTGCCAGAGTGGGTCAGTCCTTTGTGAAACCAGAATTGCTCTGCATTTCCTTGATGTAAGCAGGATTCTGTTTGTTTGTACACAAGCGTAATCTGATGGGGTGGGGAGGGAAAAACGAAGAATCAGATTGTTTTGGTGTTTTTATTTGCGCAAACATTTTAGCCCTGAAGTGCCTCCGAGGCAGGATTTGCCTGCTATTCTCAATGCCAAGAGACGCTGTGAAGGAGAGACTGTATGTGAAAGCAGCACCATGCTCTTTAGGCAAGCTCAGCTTTGCATAGTTGGCAAGCCCATTCGGCATGGGAAAGATGTTCAGTTTGTCTGCATCTGTTTTGCCGTATTCCAGGGCTAGCGCAGGGTGACATGTTTTTATGTTAGGTCTGTTGCATGTACATCCTGTGAGGCCGCAGTTGCTTGTGCAAGGCCTCAAACAGGTACTTGGAACAGCATATGGTATGCCAAGAACCAGACCTTTTATTGTAAAGCAAATTGAGTTTCTATTCCCTATGTGCCAGCCCGCCCCTTGAGATCAGAGGCTGAGGCCCTTCTCCGGGAACCCTCTTTGAAGGAAATCAGGAGGGCAGTAACTCAGAGAAGGGCCTTTTCAGTGGTGGCGCCCCGACTATGGAATTTGCTCCCCAGGGAGGTTTGCCTGGTGCCTTCGCTCTATTCCTTTCAGTGCCAGACGAAGACCTTTTTATTTTCCTAGCTTTTTAATAATTAAACTGGTTTTATTCTTGTTTTTATTCCTATTTTAGATGTAGTGCACTCTTTTTTTTTTTTTTTGGTCATTTTTATGGGTTCTGTTTTTTGGTTCGCTCTCTGTAAGCTGCCCAGAGACGTTTTAGTAATTGGGACAGCATACAAAAACCACAAACAAATAAAAAAAAATAGCTCACATATTTCTTAGACCTGGCTGGAGGGTGTGTACAATGTCTTGTGCTCACCTGATCAGGTGGCAAGTGCTCCTTCCATTGGCACCACCCATATTGGTGCCCATGTTCACCCACACTTTGAATGGGAACAAATACCCTGAACAGATTTGCAGATGATTTGCCACCATCTGCAAATTGCCAGGGTCTTCGCAAGGCAGCAGCTGCGAATGTTTGACCTGAGCTTTGTGCTGTTCAGCTCTGCACCCTGGCAGATCTTTGAGTCACGTGCGGCAAGAGCAGCACCAGAAAGTGGTGTATTGCACAGGTTAGAGTGCAGAAGTGAGGACCCAGGAGGTCTGGATTCTAGTCCCCACTCAGCCATGAAGCCCACTGGGTGACTCTGGGCCAGTTCCAAACCCTCAGCCCCACCTACCTCACAGGGTCATTGTGAGGATGAAATTGAGTGGAGAATGTTGTGAGCCGCCTCTGGTTCCATGTAAGAGAAAGAAAGCCAGGATATAAATGCAGAGTACGATCACTAATACAAATAATAATTTCCAGGCTGTTGCCAAGGGCCTGTTGCCATTGGTGATGCTGCCCTGGGAGCCTATTCTATATCACATTGGGGTGTGTGGGAAAAATAATGCATTGTGGGAAATTAAAATGCTGGCCACCTGGAGCTCATCCAAGAAGTGCTGCCATCCTCCCACGGTGCTAAGCAAGCGCACCTGGTCATCATGTCTGTTGCCAGCAACTCAGAAGTTCTCCTGAACTTGTGTCTGAAGTTAGTTTGTGGCTGCATGAAGGCGATCAAGGTGGGATTTCATCCAAGTCGAGAAAGAGCTCCAGGCCAGTCTGGGCAGAGAACACCCCTGGTCTTAGACGGGCTTGTGCCCTAGGCAAAAGGAGCACTTGCAAAGCTGGGCAGGGCTGCTGCACGCAGTGCTACCTGGGGAGCCTCAGGCAATACCACTGGCCAGGGATGCACCAGCTGTGGCTGGATCCGCTGAGGGTTCACCTTGCCTCAGTCCAGTGGGGACCTCCGGGCTGGAGTGCGGCAATGGGCTCTACACGGCACAGCCCTGCAAGACTCCAGGGTGCAAGACCTCCGTCGGTGCAGAAGGTCACCACCTGGACGTTCACTGGGGCTGGGCGCAGAGCTGGTGTCACACCGATGATGAAACCGTGTTTTCTGAGACCAGATTAAAGTGTGGACTTTAACCTTGAAAAGTGTGAATGGCTTTGGCCCAAGTACTCAAAGAACTACCTACATTTGTACCTGCCTTGAGGACCTCTCCAGAAGCCATTCTTACTTATCCACTTTCAAAGGTTGTTAGGTTGGTGGGCAGAAGGGAAAGGGACTTTTAGTAGGGGCCCCACAGCTCTGTAATGAGCTTCAATCAGGGGTTGGCCAGGGCCCCTGATTGGTCATTTGCAAATCTTAAGAAATGTTCTGAAGACTCATCTTTTTTTCTTAATTATTTTGGTGCTGATGTTTTTTAAAATTCATTATTATAACTATAAACTTTTTAAAAATATCTCTTGTATCATGTACATCACTAATGGAGGATTCTGTCCTTAAAGGTGCCTTAAAATAAATATAAATGAATAATAGATTTAAAAAGGCAAGAAGGAAGGAAGATGCTTGTGGCTGACATGGGGGACCCTAGGAGGCTCATTGCTGCAGCCCACCCTTAAATCTGGGACCAGTTTTAATCTAGGCTCTGGGACAATTACCACTCCAAGTGATGCTGGATTCTGAAAGTGATCTTCAAAAACTGACAACTGTACAGAAAGCAAACCATCTTGCCTGGCAAGCCAGGTTTTCCTTGCTTCAGGGCTCATCTATTGGCATTTTACAGTCCAAACAAGCAACCAAAGAAAGCTATGCCTGCCTACAAGGCCAAACAGATGTGATTCCTGGCCTTAAAATAATTGAGGAGGGAGCTGCTGCTTCTCTCATGGTTTACCTCTTCTCCTGATTCAGCCAGTTTAGAAGCTTTGAAATATTATGCCATCCGTGCCCAGCTGTGCCCAGGAGAAGCTAACAACAAAACAGTGGCAAACGTTTTGACACAGGCAGAACATCCATTGGAATTTTTCCACTTCCACATTAGCATAGTGATACTGGAAGCCTGAATTCTGGGTTTATGTTTCAGTTACCATCTTAGGTCAATTCTAAGCAGCTTTTATTTGCACCAAAACGCTGGGGATGAACAAATCTGTCAGTTTTGCTTTCTCCTGGTTTCTCATTTTTCCACTCTTCCATTTAGTTCATCCTATTTCCATATCAGTTTGAGGTTTTTTTTTTAAATGTGCTTGCATCTTCTATACACTTACACAACTTTCTCATAATTTTGCCTATTATTATCATCACTGCTACTACATTACATTTATATCCCACTTTTTTCTTCTTGTGAGAAACCCAAGGTGGCCTGCATAGTCCTCCTCCTCATTTTATCCTCACAACAGTCCTGTGAAGTAGGCGAGGCTGAGAGTCTGTCCCCAGTCCAAAGTCACCCAGCGAGATTCACGGTCAACTTTCTAACCACCACACCACACCAGCAATTTGGAAAACAAACACTGCTAATCAGATGCATATTCTAATGTTAAAATAATAAATATATATTTTTTAGGTACCTCTTGCCTAACAGATGTAGTTTTGGATTGGAGAACTGCATCCAGGCATTAGAGGAAATATCAAAGGACCACTCTCTTCCGGCTGGCGTAAATAGTTTGAAAATGCAACATCAGGTAAGGTCACATTAAAATATGACCAGAACCAATTTCTCTTCTATCCCCATAGAACACCCATGGAAGAAATTGCTTCTGGAAAGGGGATTTTCATGCATGAAAATGACGTTCATTTGTACTTATCCACGGGACCAAGTCACGAAGTCAAACTTCACACTGCCCCAGAGATTCCTGCTCCGTAATACTGGGTGACTTTTTATGGGGTTCCATTCCCATCACCACCATTATTCCTGATTTATTCCAATGTGATCCTTGCTTGGAAAAGTGGGCTATTTTGAATTAGCACCATATTCCCATGGGAGACTCATCAGGTATCTGAAATGACTTTACTAGGCTGAACTAGCATTGGGCTGAAGGCATCATGGAGATTTTACTGTTTACTTTGCAGGCTGTGAAAGTTGGGTGGCATTTCTGGCCACTTTCTCAGAAGGAAGTTAAAATCCTAAACATGCTTTATTCTCTCAGTGCGCGTCTTTGTCTCCGTTTATTGTGACAGCGATGGTAGGAGCAGTAGTTACTCTCTATCCCCCCGTCCCACTTGGCAGTCACCTCTTGTCTTGCTCCCAGTGTCTCCGTTTGAATGATGTGATGTCAGAATGCATTTTTGGGAAGAAGCATGGCACCCCGCAACTGGCTAATCCCTTGTGGTGGCAGAGATAATTGGAAATATCTGTTGTGGACTCAGAAGCCTGAAAGGGCGCTGTGTGAATTCAGATGTTGGCTTTGCTATAATATCCAGAATTACCACCGCATTCACAACATTCTGCTTTTAGGGGATAGATGCTGAATTAGAAGTTCAGTTGTTTAAGAGAGTGGCTCAGAAGATGCACCCCCAGCCCATTCGCTCCCGTTGTCCTGCAGCAAGGTGGGAAAATGTGTGGTCTGAGGGCCACAGGTATCTGGCCCATGGGTGGCCCTACTTCTTGACTGATGGACCTCAGACCCCAGCATCCAGTGCCACTGAAAAAAGAAGAGGGTGGGGGAAATCTCCTGCCACAGAAATGTCATTCCTAGCCTGTCCCTGGGCTGCTCAGGAAGCTGTGCTGGAAGGTTACTGCCTGCCCGCTAGGATGCTCTTCCTAAAAATACAAGGCATTTTAGAAACCAATAGCAGGGCAGAAGAAACAGCTCCATGTACACTGCATTAGGCCTGGTGTTGGGGTCTGACCACAGTGTGTAGTCTATTGCCATTTTTCTCAGTTTCCTGCCAGAAGAGACAGGAAAATCTTTCCAACCTGAAAGAGACAGGAGTCGGATAATGGCAGACAGGCTTGTCTGGCCTTCTTTGCCATTAGACCCACCTCTTCCCGTGCTGACAAAGTTCTGCCCTTGAGGTCCTGTGCACACCTAGGCTTGTCTTCTGTCTGGCTGAGTGTCTAGCTCCACCGGGAGCTCCTGAGCTCCTCCCCACCTCACCCGGCCCCCTCTGCTTTCTTCGGAGCACCATCCCTGAACTCCAAGGTTCTGCTGCCCGTGTGTTAATTTCTGAGCTTCAAGAGATCTGGCAAAGCCTACTTGGGGCATTTTGTTCTGTTGAGACAGAACAGAAGGTACTGTTCCATGTTATGCACACTAATCCAATGCCAGCATACTTTATGCAAAAGTTGTGTGTGTGGGTGGGTGTGTGTGTGAGAGAGAGAGCATACATTATTTTGTATTTGATGGGAAAAGGTAATGCTCCCTTTGTATATATATTCAGTTTTTATTTATAGTTGCAATTTGCGTTTTTAAGAAAAACGATAAAGCAAAGCAAAACAAAACAAAATAATGAAAGCTATTTTCATTAGGCGGGCCGAATGTGGTTCTTTGAAAAGAAAACGCAAAACAGTTTGGCAAAGCACAGTTGCCCCAAATCTCCAGGAGACTGCACTCCATTAGATGATTAGAGAATCTGCAATGATCACACACATAGATCTAAGGGGTCGGAAGCACACAGCTGCAGCTGCAACATGCGAGCTGCATTTGCCATCTGTCTGTAAGCAAGCAAGTCTTGGCCGGGGAGTCGGCTTCTCATAGCCACGATCCCTTCTTCTCCTCATCACCTCTGCACTGGTTTTCAGGGAGGGTTAAGGCAACATTAAGAGAAATAAGCCTTCCGCCTGTCCTGGGTGTGCTCCATAAATAACGAGTCCATTATTGATACAGAGTCCTTCATCCTGTGTGGGTTCCTGCCTGAAAAAACCAGAACGACATTTAGCCTGCAAACCAGAGAGATGCTGTGAAAACCAACGTAATCTAGTCATCCGATACAGTGAAAAGGAGAAGAAAAAGGTTGATTTTCTTTTTCTTCTTTTTAAAAAAAGAACACTTGGCTGGCTAATGTGGTACTTTTAGAAGCTTGTAAACTGCCAGAAATGTAAGATGATTAATCCTGCGCTCCCTGCTCGGCCTCCTGTCTTTGCCTATGGGTCACAGGAATGTGTGCTGATTTGGGTAAAAGGAGAAACTTGTGGTTTTCATTATAGGCTGTAAACAACCATGGCAGAAGGCCTCTGGAGGATGCACATCTCCTCCTGTATGCTGACTCTACAGAGCTGTTGAGTGCAGAAGGCATGGAGGTCTTAATTAAACACCAGACCATGTGGAGCGCCAAGGCAAGGCTCTGCCTCCGGGGTGGGAGGTGCGCCACGATGGGAAAGGCCGTGATTCAGGGGCACAGTGCACACTGCATGCAGAAGGCCCTGCTTTGGCACCTGCCGGTTCAAAAGGTCTCAGGTGCAAGTGATGAGAAAGTCCCTGGGTGCAATTGGGTGGCCACGGGTCCTTTTCAGAGGACAAGCTTCTGTTTTGATGGGCCGAGAGCAGGCCAGCTTCTGTTTGAAGGCCTCCTCTATTGGATGGGCTTCCCGGTTCCTGTTTGGTTCAAAGTTAAAGCACGATCAGAAGGGAAGGGGCCTCCAAGTGTGAAGAGAGGTGCAGTGTTGCCATTTAAATAATAGTTACTATTTCTGCCTTTGCAACTCAGTCTAGAAAGTTGATGTCAGAGACATTCACAACAAACTCAGCTTGGATTTCTACAAATCTGACCTGTATATTCCACGGTGGACCGGCTTCCCCAAATTGCATGGATTCTACAGACTTGCAATAATGTTCAACTCTCCATAACTTTATGCAAATATTGCTATAGAAAAACACAAACCCTAAAAATAAACCAACTATCCCCCCCAATATCCTGAAGTATGAAAATATGCAATTGGAGAGTATTTGAATTTGTTGAACCCTGATTTGTACAAATGCCTTTGCACAAAATCTGATTGTATCCATGAACAGATGATAAAATGAAAAGTGCTTAAAAATCTAGAAAGTACCCCTCGAGACATGACAGATTCTACAAAGTCTATATATCCTTAATTTTGCATGTGCACAATTTGCATATTTAAGCAAACTCTGCTCCTCTTTTGACTCCTTTTTCATTTTCCCTCTTTTGGAGATGTGGAAGAGGCTGTCCCAAAGGTAAGGCTTTGGAGACCCTGGCCCAGTTAGAGGAAACCATGCTAAGTAGGTACTAATGAACTGACTCAACAAAGGCCTGTGCCGGGTGCCTGCCAAAGAGCTTTGGCTGTTGCGCAGGATCCACATGCAACAAATGAACAAAACAACATGTGCTGCTAACAAATTTGCTGGCTTTGCAGGCCTCCAGTTTATAGCTCATCTACACATGACTAACTCTGCCCAGCTCATGGTTGCATAGCAAATCCCCCTGCCCCCCGTGCTTCCCATGTTGGATTGATTGAGAATAGATTTCCATAATATGCATAGGCAATGGGCAGAAAGTAGATCGGCTTCTAGGGTAGATCCCTGGGTGACCTGGAGTAGATCTCCAAGGACTTCTGCTCCCCGTAGTTTCGCAGCAGCAACAGCAGAAAGGTCTTTTCTTCCCACAGAATGCCCCTCTGGTGAGGCAGGCTCAGCAGAGTTCCCAGGCCTGGGCTGAGCATGCCTCCAAAGGCATCCTGCTACTTAATTTTAACGGCTTCCACCCCACTAAGCCACTGTTGGGAAGATCCTGGAAGCCTGATGCCTGCCTGGCTCCAAACCACCTGCATCAGGTCCCATAATCAAGGTGGAGAAAAAGGGGATCCCTAAGGTGGCCGCATGTGCACCTCACTGCTGGAATAAGACAAATTTATTTTAAATACCTTAAATGTATTTAATGGTAATTTATTATGTTCTATTGTATTTCAATGTATTTTATTGTGTTGTAAGCCGCCCCGAGGCTTCGGCAAGGGGTGGCATAGAAATGTTATAATAATAATAATAAAAAAAATTGTATCACCGGAAAAGAGTACGAAAAAGAGCACAGATCAGCATGAAATGTGCATGTGTTATTTATACCTAGAGGGTCAAATTCAGAAATGAAATTAGAAATTCATAAATTCATTTAAATAGAAATAGAAGGCATCTCACCCTTGTAGGGAAGACGGTGGGCAGGTGCAAGATGGGCAACTTCAGGACCCTTAAGCTCACTCACCCTTCTTTGGGTTGCACCAGGTTTGTGCTGGACAGCCCTACAAGTAAAGGATACTTTCAAGGGAAGCATCCTCTGACAGCCCTTCTAACAAGGGGGGGCCTTCGGTAAAGTAGGAAATTGGCCAACCTGCCTTGCTCAGACACTTGCAGACCCTCCATGCAGAGAGGCCCCCTGGGCACGATTCTGTGTCCGAAGGGAATCTGGACAGAGTGCCCAGCTGGAAGGAGCTGGCAGTGACAACAGCATGCCAAGTAGTGCCAGGCGGCTGGTTGGGCCACCATGTTCATTTCAGGCACTGTTGTGGGTGATGCTAGTTCAGGTGTATTGTGTATTGTGAATAACTGAAATGGTGCTTGGTGTGGCTCCCAGTATGATGATGGAATAGCTTCTCTCTCTCTCTTCCCCTCCCTCCCTCCCTCTCTCTTTTTAAGGATGCCCTGGGCACACATCAGCAATGGGTGCTACAGGTTGTGGGCACCAGCCCTAGGCACAGCAGCATAAAGAAATTAACTTCTGACTCACTGTATCTGCCCTAGCCGGCATCCCTTCTACATGCTTTGTGTAGGCACGGTGACTAAGAAATGCCTGGTACTTGTAACCTTGGAGTACCTCTTGTCAGGTGGCACCTACTCCACAAAGCATGGGTCTTCAGAGCCGTGTGGAGGAGCTTCCAAACATCCAGACTGGCTCACAGGTGAGGATTTTTAATGGCTGCTTCTACAAAGATTTCTCAGCACCCCAAAAGGGACGCCTACAATACTTCTTACATGAGCGCTGGTTCTCCTAAATGGATACCTTCATGCAGAAGCCAAGACACAAGCACAGAAATAAATGACGGTTAAATTTCCGCAGAAAATTCCACAGGGAAGAAGAATCATCAGGTAAGCTCCTCTCCAACATCACCGACGGCTAACATTAGAAGTGTTCCAACAACTTTCTGCTCCCATGCCTTGTGCTAAGCGGGTGCTGTGGGACCGGCATCGTCTCCTTCCAAATGCATTAGTACAGCTTTCCTCACCCTGGTGCCTCTCATCATCCCCAGCCACTGACCACCCATATTCGAGTACACAGCAGGTACAGAGCTGGACCAGATGAAGATCTGTGATGACACTGCAGCCTGTAGGATGAGCAAAGAAGTAAACAAAACCCATATGGCTCAAATAATTTGGACGGATCCATGTTCTGCCAGGGAAACTGAAAAGGTGACAAAGCTGAGTGAATGTCTGGACTATTCCAATTCTGATCTCCAGGCTATAGGAGAGAACATAGACCTGGCCGCAAAGCCTCGTGATGAAGCGTTCCCCGTGCGGCATTCTTGTAAGCGTTTGGCATCCCGTGTCTGGCTGAGGGCGTATCCCGTGGAGGAATAGTGAAAGTGAATGGAGAAAACTTCCTTCTTGACCTCCAAGGAGCTGGAGCTGGACTTGGCCATGCTTAGAGAGCAGCAACTGAAATGAGTGAGACTTAGGCTGGCCATGGCCACCCTTTTCCATTCACTTCAATAGATACACGAGATCAAAGCATGGCTAAGTCTGGATCCAACCCCCCTAAAGCTTCCTTGGGCCATCTGAACTGGCTCTCAGGGGAGGGTTCTCTCTTCTTACCATCCATGCATGGAAATAAACAACGCAAGCAATCTGATGCCAGTATGCAGTATTTTGATCCGTATTCGGGGTCAAGCTGAGTTAGGGTCAGCTTATGCCATTTGCAACTTAATTTCCCTCTGCAATGTTGGGGAAAGTCCGAACATGTTCTTTAAACACAGCTTAGTTGCAAAGCCATGGCCACATGCAATGCAACCTGTGGATCAAAATGATTCCAAGCAGGAACGGATCCTCTGGCTTATAACCTCCTCGTTTATAGCTGAGCTTGAAAGACAGGCCCCCGGCATTATCTGCAAAGAGACACCCCCCTCTATAATCTGCTGCTCTTTACTGAGACTTTAAACAATTAAGTAATTGCAACAGGAACAGGAATGTGTGCATCAAAGGAGCTGAAGCAGAAATTTCCAGGCTGTATTGTTTTTGATTGAGGCAGAGTAACACCCTGAGGTATCGCTATCACAGACATTACAAACGAATGCCAGCATTGGCTAAGCTATTTTTCTTTCTGTTATATGAAACAAGGCTTTTTCTGTGTAGGATTACTCTGCAAACAAAAATGCCTGCTTGGTGTTACCTGCGTGAATGTACCGATGTGTTTATACAACAAAATTTAATTAAATGCAGCCCTGAGAAACCTTCAGAAGTAGCATTCAAGGCTAAGTAGGGATATCCTGGTTGGTAATGAGCAGTACATTTTCCACAGTACAATGTTTCCACTTTTCTTCCTCCCCTTTGTAGAGCAATGTGGGAAGAACTGTTGTGCTGTGGGGAATTGGTCTTGCATAATCCAACAGTAAGATAATGATAATCAATAGGCTTCGTAACTACAGAATCTTGGTGTCACTGCACTAGGGACTAATCTTCAGAGCCGGGAGACAGTGGTAGTCCTGGAGATGAAGGATACATTTTTCTTCTTCTCCAAAAATTCTAGAACTGCAGAGGTTCGTCCCATGAAGCTTGACAGGTAGGATATTCAGGACCGATAAAGGAAGTACTTCTTCGCATCATGTACAGCTACACTGTGGGATTCACTTCCACGGGGTGTGGCGATGGCAGCCAATCTGGATGGCTTGAAAAGGGCAGTGGGCAATTCATGGAGCAAACATCATCAATGGCTACTAGCTCTGGTGGCTGTGTACTACCTCTAGTATCAGAGACAGCAGAACTATATATGCCAGTTGCTGGGGAGCTTGGGTAGGAGGTGCTGTTGAACCCCTATCCTGCTTGAGGGACCCTGTGGACAGCTGGTTTGTAACTGTGTGAACAGAATCCTGCATCAGACTAGATGGACCATAGGTCGAATCCAGCATGGGTTTTCTTGTGTACTCATGCATTTTCCCCATCATTTCCATCTGTGGAACAATTCATTCATTCCTGCCTTTGTGTAGTTAGAGCTGAGCTAACAGGGTAATCATTTGCGTGAACATTTATGGCACCAGAATAAAAGTCACTTTCCTTTGGCAGATCCTTGAGGGTGAATCTGAAAAGCGTCTGCCCATTCAGAGGAACAGCAAAGCTCTCTGAGGAACAATTGCTGAATGGGCTTCTTTTGCTCTTGTCGGCAGCCAAATTAGAGAGGGTATGTAGTGCCATGATGCCATCCCATTCATTGGCTGGGATACCGTATGCGAGTAATGCAGGAAGAGGAGACAACACTCAGAAGCGAAAACTGGCTCCGAAGTACAACTACACCACAGTGGAAATTAGAGGAACAAACGGTGGGTGGGTTTGCATGGCATGACAATCCGTGATGGCAAATCACCATAACGGGTTGCTGTGAAGTGCTCAGAAGCAAGGATGAGCCAGGCAGGAGTTCAAGTTCAATGTGGCCTCTTTGCTCCCTCTGCTTGACCTCATTCCCTCCCATTCCTCCAGGCAGTATTCCAGGGGACACCATGCAGAGGAAGGAGGCTCCTCTCTTTGGTGGCTGAGATCTCAGCTGAGTTTGGCTAGTGGCAGAGTCTCTGCTGTGCTAGCAAGGCTTGCAACCTGAAGCGCCGTGGAAAAGACTGCAGATATAATGGGCCAGCCCTGCCTCCTGCTCCAGAGAAGACCTGCATGCTGTTGCTCCACTGAGCCCATGGCTCTGCCTTGGAGTAAGACACCCAGGCAGCTGTAGTGGTAGGAGAGACACATATTTTGCTGGGCTGCCCCGAGGCTGGGACAGCCCCATGGAATGCATGCCCCCTCCACTGCAGCCATGTGAGTGTTGCTCTCCAAGGCAAGAGCAAGGTGGTGAAATTGCTCCAAAAGCAGGACATCCTTGTCCAGCTCATCTCCCCAGATTCCTCCCTCCTGCTTGTGAGAAAGTTGCTCTGGTGGGCACCAGGACTGGAACCACAAGTTGAGCGAGTCATGGATCCCCAACCCAGTGCCTGGCAGATCAGTTTTCTCCCAGGCAGGAGCAAAGGTTGCTGGGGCCTCTGCAGCTGTGCCAAAATAAGGCAGCTCTCAGCTGCGTCTTTCGCTAGCCACTTGGGAAGAGAGAGAATGGCTTCTCTTGCTGTACAGGCCCCTTGTTCTGGGGCTCTCCCCACACAGGTCCAAGTTTGGACTTCACAACAAGCCACTGTGATGGGCAGAAGCCTCAGAATGGACCCTTGTTTCTCACCATGGTTCTCAGCCATGATGAGTCACAATGGTAAATTGACTCAACTCCCAGAGTTCCCAGAGTTTCTTCTGGGGCCAGCAGTGTTCATGGGAAATATTCTACATGGGTCCTGTGCAGAAGGCGATGTCTATCATGATGTTGTGGGGGGCCTGATTTCAATGAAAGGAACAGCAATGGCATCATGTTAACGTTTGAATGGGCCCTTGAATCATTCTGGGACTGTTTTGCTCTTTGGTTGAGAAAAAAGGGGAAATGAGGAGCAGCCATTTCATCAGTGGAAATGACCTTGAGGCAGGAGAAATTAGGTTTCAAGCTGTGCACAAAAGATGAATCCAGCTAAACTTATGTTTGCACACATGCACTTGCACTAATGGTTGCACATTATGATTGCTGTGCCATCTGTTGTGCAACTGTCACACATTCCACTTGCACAAGCCATTGTGCAATCAGTCGTGCGTTGCACTTCTGTAATGCATTGTGCAAGCATGACAAGCAACCCCTTGTACAACAGAAAATCTGCAGAGTGCCTCTGATGCTATATGAGTTTGCAGGGCGACATGGCTGGATCCTTCCCTTAGGCATGTTCCCATGACCTTGAAGTCCAGTCCTAATCCTTACTACCTGGCCCATAATTCAAGAAAATTCAAGGCAGATCCAAGGTAGATATAAAATGTGTATTCATCCAAACCACAGAGGACCATAAGAAGTCCATTTATCATGTTTGGCATCTTAAACATACAGTTTAATCAGGCAATAATTATAAACTGAATTTACTTTTTAAACTTTTTATTTGTTTTGCTTGTGTCCTGAACTGTAAGGAACACCTGAACTGTGAGGGACCTTTTTTGGTTATGTCACTTTATGAGGAGCAAGCAAAAAAAGAATGAAAACAGAGGAAACCATATATATTAGTAAAACAAAGAAACTATGTTTCCTCTCGTCCTGTCCTCCACAGTGTCAAGAAAACATAAAGCACTCATTCCTTAGTTCAAGAACTAAGAAAAAAGGAGGGGTTAAACATATGTGCAATTTAATCATTCATTTTCTGCACCATTGCTATCAGTTTCAATTTCTGTTTCTTCTGCTGCTTTATCTTTGTCATGGACTCCTAAAAACGGAAGCCTTGTCTGGATTGAAGCAAGCTTCTTTGCCCTTTCACACATCAGTTTATTTCTTGATTTGGTGTGAGCATTTCCAGACACTGAGCAGATTTTTTTCCACAGGCCGCAGAAGATGGAGGAAGCTGAAGCAGGCAGGAAGCAAGAGGAGTCAGAGGTTGTGTTGTGCAAAGACCTTGCCACCATGTTGTAGGAGGGAAGTGTTTGGCAGAATCCCAGGCTGCATTCCTGGACCAAATCCCCAAAGATTTCTGTATTCAGCAACATTTGAAAGTACTTCTCTAACATCAAGTCCTATTTGTGCTGCTTGTTTTATTATCCTGTCAAAGGCAGCAGCGCTGCTATCATCATTCTGCCTTTGCGCCTTGGAAGCAACCATTTTGCAGCAGAAAGGATTGGATGGCAACCAAATTCTTTCCCCTTTCAATAAAATAAAATAAAATAAAATAAAATAAAATAAAATAAAATAAAATAAAATAAAATAAAATGGCTTTCTTCTGTCCTTGTAGGTAAGGATAGGCTTAGGGTACAATCCTTTGGCCTCCTACAATTGCCTGGAAGTTGTTGGCGGGAGGGGGTGGTTTGCATAGGATAGGCCAGCTCTAATCTTGGAGGACCCTCCCTCTGACATCACAGCTGGCATAGCAGCTGGTCTCTGAAGAAGGAAGACCACCTTTGGAGCCAGCATGGAGAGATGGGGGATGGGCTGGAAGGGGTTGAATCAGGCACCATTGAGCTCCCAAGAATGCCAGGGGTGCCTCAGCCTCTCCCCTGTGCCTTACAAGGATGGAAAACATTTATATGGCCAAATTGGCTGTCTAAATAGTTTGAAGGATGAGGAGAGCACAGAAGCAATCTTAGCTGTGTGCTTCTCCCACCTTCTATTGGATGCTGGTCATCCTCCAAGTTTGGAAGGTTATGGGCAGCCACACTGAATGGGGCCCTCTGATTCTCAGGAAGAGTTGTTGTTATCCTGGCCATTTGGTGTGCAATTTTTGGGCAAAGTGCTCTGTCTGATTCAGATGTCGTGACTGCTGAAAAAGCTGGTGTCATAACTGCTGGAGAGTTTTGCAGCTGAACTCAGAAGGCATCCTCATCAAATACAGTATTTTTTATACTGCTGGGTACTTTAAGACTCTCAACTAGTATTGTTTCTTGAATAGCTTTGTTAGTTTTTAGTAACCTTTCAAAGAAAATCGCCACTTCACCAGTCTGAGTTTTATCTCAGATCTTCAGTGTCACCATTTTATTCTTTGCATTTTCCTGCTTTTCAAACAACAGAATAGCCTTTACATGTTTTATAACATCTCGGACTTATCTACAGATCTTTTGGAGGGTGCCCTGTTTCGTGATGTCACTAAATAGCAAGTTTAGTCTGTGACATGCACATCCTACTGCAGTATATTGCGGGTATTATCCAGGATGATTTCCCATGCTGCTTTTCTATTACTTGCATTGTCAGCAAATACTTTACTACTCCCAGTTTTCTGCAGGACTTCACACATTTTACAATTGCTATGCTCCAAGGGGTGTCTGTTCTCCCCTGTTTCAATATTTTTGTAAAACAAAAAAACCCCTTGTGAAGGTGTGAGCACAAGGTTATGATTCCTTCTCATCTCACATTTGCCTATCCACCTGTAAGTAGTGCAGGGCATAGCTCTTCATTGATTTTTCTCTGCAGAGTTTCCATTATGCATTATTATTCTTATTCTAAAAGAGATTTGCTGAAAGACTGTCTCCTGGTCAAATGGTATGATGGTCTTCATAATTTAAAAGCTTCCATCAGTATGCACAAAGAATATATATTTTTTGCAATAAGTTAGTCAATTTCTCCTGATCTTCAGGTGACACTTGTGAACAAATGAAGCTATTCAGTATATTTTTATTGCCATTTGTCTGCAATGTTTGTTTACTTGAAGACACTGTTGGTGATGGGGAAATTCTTTGTAATGATGCCCACGTTGCAAAAGAAACAGAAAGAGGACTTGTGGAATGACAGAATTAGGAAAAGCTACTTGCACTTTCACCAGTATGGTCTTCTGCACTGAAATTCACAATGGATTTATTTTGTTAATAGCTGCAGGACACTTCATAGATGACATGTTCTGGGGACATTTGGAAATGCCTATTTCCTTTGACAGCAATTGCAAATCACTTTTTAAAGAAGAACTTGAAGTATGGACACACCCTCATATGCTAGATGTTGGTTTGCCTAGAGCAAAAATATTAATTTAATTTTCATTAAATTATGAAAAATATGTCATAATTGCCTGCCCATAGGCTGATTCATAGACTTAAGTCTGCAGATTCAACTCAGTGGTACAATCCTATGTTCGGGCAGAGGTAATTCTCACTTAACTCATTGGGGCTTACTCCCAAATAATTTTGCATAGGATTGTGGGCAAAGAAGCAACTTAGAATTAAGGGTTTGCTGCTAAATAGCTCAGTTCTATAGTCTTCTGAAGTTATTTTCAAGATATATTTGGCCAGAACTCCATATAAGGTTATACCTGGTTGAGTCCCTGCACTGAAAACCCCACAAAACAGGGCACCTTCCCTGTTAAGTTCACATCTAATTCTATACATAAGTGTCAAACGGGAGCATGCAAAGCTGAGCGTGCTTTCAGTGTCAATCAAATGCTATGGGTGAGATTCTCACAAGCTATCAGTTAGTATGATCTCACAGCCTGGAACTTAATCATTTACTGTTTTCTATATCCCATTAAAGTTTAAGCCCTCTTCCTTGTAATCATCTTGTTCCAAATACAAAGTTGTACTTTGTTAAAGGTGAATCAGTGTAAGAGAACAAGATTCTTAAAATTAAATATTAGGTGTTCATGGTTTACTTTAGCTCGAAAGTCCTGGCTTGTTCTCGCTCTTGACTGGAATCTGCCAATTGCGCATTCCTTCAGAGCTGAGGTATATACAGTGCACTTGCCAGAGCCTGATAGCATAACATGGTGAAGCACGATGCAAAAACGTGGTAACTCTTCTCTTATAAAAGACACCATGGAAACCTGTTCGCATCCAATTGGAAAAGTGGCTTTCTGTTTTTTGCCCTGTGACATAGGAACATACTGTAGGCTCAGGCAGGACAGGAGATAAAGTTTTAAAGAACTTTGAAATAAGTCCTGCAGCTCGCTCGCTCTCTCTCTCTCTCTCTCTCTCTCTCTCACACACACACACACACACACACACACCCTTGAAATCAGCTGTGCGTTTCATCCGATGTACTGCATCTTGATGCAAATAGAATCAGGTCTGGTGGTCAATCTTGATGGGAGGGGACTATGAATGGAAGATTCTGGAGTCTAAATGCCCATTCTATTTTGGGCCTACCTCACAAGAAGAGAAACAGCTGCTTCTTTTATATGGAACTGCAGAGGTCGTGAAAGTCCAGGGGGGATTCAAAACAGTGCTAAATAAAATGGATAGCATCTCATCACATACGACATCCTTTTAGCAATGCATCTATAAAGCTCATCTTTAACTTTAACTGCCCAATAAGCAAAGGAAGCTACATATAAAATTACATCACTCAAAGGCCCAACATAATAATTATCAAAAAAGAAGAAAAAAAAAGCCATTCATCTACCTATATTAGAAGGAAGATATTATGGACATTTCAGACCAAAGTACATTATCCTTAAACTTCCTGACGGATTGTAAATTGGGATCAGGTTTGACTAAATATTGACAGAAATGTAGCAGTGTGTAAAGAAATCCAGGATCTGATTCAGTAAGCTGATCCATATAAACTCCAGCTGTGCCCAAATAGAATCCATTTGGATTTAAACATTTGTTTTAGAATGTTGAGACAAAGGCACATGATCCCTTATTTTGGAAACAAGCCATATACTTTGACAATATGGACATTCTTGGAAATCATTTTATGGCCGGTTTTTCTTTTAAGCATGCATTTGGACACAAAATGTGCAGCTGAGAAAAAAATGTGTGCTTGGAAAGCAGATGGATGCACCATTGGGAAAATGGAGAATAACAGACTTATGTGCCTGTGTTCATTAAGAACATAAATAATAGGCAATGTGAGGGATGGCATGTAACACAAGTTATACAAGGGCAGAGTGTATTTAAAGCAAATTGCCAAAACTATCTTAAAAGTTCTAATTTTTGGTCAGACATCACTGTCTTCTTCTGAAATTTTACAGTTAATCAGATCCAAAACTAGTCTAAACAGCTGGTCTTGGGCTGGGTCTAAGTCAGCACATGGTTACACATTAGAATGGATGTACAGATAAGGCTTGTCCTTCTGCACTGAGAACCAGGCTCCTCTTTCAGTGTTGACCCCCACTCAGAGTTGGTGCTATAGGATTTGGTGGTCAGGATGCAGGCAAAGAGCATTGCAAAGTTCTTGTCATTTGGTGACCCTGAGAAGAATCTGTCTTTGTCTCTCGGTCCTTGCATGCATGCCCTCAGGTGCCCCTTTCCTAATGATGCCCTAGCACTGCCCTTCCCTGCGCAAAAGTTATAACAGAAGAGCTGATTGCCCTGCCCACCAATTACAATGTTTACTAGGATTTGCTCTCTGTGATGAAATGGCTATTGCTCCTGCATACTATGTTGATGGCTCTGTTCATACTGCTCTGACAGCAACGGTTGTTGGAGCTGGACTCTTCACAAAAGGACTCCTCCAAAGCTGCATAGTTGTTGCTTCAAATAACAGACTGGTGTGCTATTTTCAGGCTGTCTGACTACAGTCAAGGACCTGGTTTTAAATCAATACATCTGACCGTTCTTCAGTTTGCCTGAGGACTCATTGCCTTCTCAGACTGTGAAGCTTTGCACTCTCTTGGGCCTAGAAGCTGAGGGAGTCTCTCTGAGCTTGCCTTGCAGTTCCTATAAACCAAGAGAAGACTGGAAGGAGGTTGGAGAAGGACTGTAAAGAACTTGCTCTCCTGAAAAGTCTGGAAAGAGAGCTTGAATAGTTCTGTTTGATGTGTTTTCCAAACTGTCTGCTGAAAGGGGGAGAATGAAGTGTGCAACTTCAGCAAGTTTTCTGTTCAGCAAAGAGAAGTCACTCGCAGATGGAGCAGAATGGTAGCGGTTGGAATTCTTTGATTGCCAGGACAAGCCCAAGTCAAGATCTATGTCAGGCTCTGTACAGGGATGCTTTTACACAGGTGGATTCATAGCAGAGTACAGTCGGAAGGAGTTAAGAAGGCCATGAGGTCCAACCCCCACCTCTTGCAGGTCACCAGTTCACACCATCCCACTCAGATGATCGCCCAGTTTCTTTCTGAATGCCTCTAGTGTAGGAGAGCCCACCACCTCTCTAGGCAGCTAGTTCCGCTGTTGCATTGCTCTGACAGTAAGAAAACTTTTCTTGATCTCGAGTTTGAACCTGGGTTGTCACAGCCTGAGTTGATTATTCCATGTCTCACACTCTGGTTTTGGTGAAAATAGATCTTGCCCTTCCTCTTTGTGACAGCCTTTGAGGTACTTGTAGAGGGATATCATGTTCTCCCTCAGTGGTGGCAGGTGCCCCACCATTGAGGCAGGCCTGCCACCAGCTGAGGTGTCCTTAACAGGCAGCCTTCCTGCAAACCAAAGAAGCCTGAAGGGCTTAAAGTTGCCCATAAGCTTCCACTGAATCTGGGACAGGGCAATAGCATGAGCACCTATAACAGTAAAAGCACCAAAGGGCAGGGTGGCCTTTGACACAGAATCAAAGAAGGGACGTGCATCCCTATCAAAGAGAGGACACACAAACACACACACACACACACACAATGTTTGTGCATGCTAATTTATATGTGTAGTATATATATGTCCATTTATGTGTAGTGTGTGTACTATATATATGTACATGTTGAAATAGTTACTATAGTTCAAATTGTGTGCAATTCAGCCTTCACAGGTGCACAAGCATGCACTTACGAAGGTGTGCACGTGCAAAGAGAGATGCATTGGCTGAGAGGTGCGGTTTCCAGGAATCAAGTGGTGAGGTGTCTATGGAAAAGCCCTGGCAAAAAGGCAGAGAAAAGGTGCTTCAAAAATGGTTGGAAACATTACCATGCCCTCAAAAAAGCTCTCAGTGTTAAGTACTGAACTGATAGTTCTGGGTGACCTCCACTTTTTCATTACTTCCGCTACTTTGTGTGTACCCCAGAAAACTGCTCGGCTTTTCAGAAATCCTGTGCTTTTCAGAACAGTGCTTGTGGATGTGGAAATTGCCCCTCCATTAATTTTCCAGTCCTTAGAGTGGTGCAAATTTCTTCTTCATTTAGCCCCCAGCCATTAAATTTGCATGGATTTCTGCAGGCATTTTGGAGCTCTCAGGGAACCAGAGTAACTGCAGAAGTAAAGGGAGCCATGTCAAGTGTGTGTGTGCGGGTGGGGGGGGGGGCTACAGATGGATGAGCCCTGTTGCTCTTTTTGGAGGCTACAAATCTGTTTTATAAGCCAGGAAACAAAAGAAGCATTTGCCAAATGAAAAAGGGTTGCCATCAGAGTGGGAAGGGGTAGACAAGACGGATATGCGATGGGGCACCTCTTCAAACCGGGGGTAGGATGGGTGCGAACATGCATGCCCCATGCCTCTGAGTGTCCCTAAATTTTCATCCGTGCACACGGATCAGTGTAGGGTCCTGTTAAAGCAGGGCTCCTGACAGTGTGAGCTCTGTCAGTGTGTCCAGCTGAACGCATGTGCAAGCCCCCATGTGGACTTGGCACTCTGTAATGTAGCTGGGAACATGGGAACATTTCTGGGGTAGAGCAGGCATGCCTGTGCAGTTTAGCTGTAATCCAGCTGCAGGTGAATGCCTACATACGAAGTATCCATTTAGAGCATAAGAGGCAGCAAAGCATTTTGCAAAGTTCTTTTAATTTCCCTTCAAAGCGCATATAGGGAGGGAGGGAAGGAGGGAGGGAGAGAGAGTTATACACATATTTTAAATCTTAGGCAAAAGCTAACAAACTTTGTGGACAATTTTACAGAAAATTCACTAACTTTCACCTAACATGTAAAATACATTTGTAAATAAAAACTCTCATTTATCTCATTTCAGGAAGTTTTCAGAAAGTAGTCTTATTCTGTTCAGATATGCTATTGTCTCCATTATTTGAGTACAAGTTCAACAGCAGCCTTTAGAAACCAGCTGCTGCTGGGAGTGCATGTGTGTATGCCTGTGTGTGGGTCTTTGTGTGTGAAGAGCAAGGAGGACTACTGCGTTCATGCCCTGCCTGTGAGCCTCCCAGGAACATCTGAGTATTTGATGCTGGATACAAGAAGCTGGGCAAGGTAGGCCCTAAATCTGATCCAGCAGGGCTCTTCCTTAGCAATGGTCACCTACCCTTGGCCAGATCTGGAATCATCTTTCTCCTTAGCTTTCCTGGAGACTGCTTTTTTCTTTTTTAAAAGATTCTTTGTATAAACAATCTGATAATTAAAAGCAATGTTTGTGAGCAATAAGAACTCAGAACCGGAATTTCAGCAATAAAAAAGAAGGGAAAAGAGAATCTAAGAATCTCCACTAACAGTTTCATATGTATACGTTTGATCACTTCCGGCCACAATCTCTTCAATGTTGCTTTGTTTCTTTCGCTTTCAGGTGGATATAACAGCTCAGAAAGCTGCTTGGGGAAATCCTCCAAAACTCTGCTTATTTCTATTATTTCCCTCATGAAAACTCTTGGAAAAAAGCAAGCACTCTTCATTCCTGATCAATGACCTTCATTTCTTAGGCATGCCAAGGAACACTGCCTGTTGAATTGATTTGGGAAGCAGGGAAAGCTCCACTCCCGTGGCTCCCTATAGAAAAGGACACCATGGACATATCCAGGGCTTTATTTCCTGTTAAGGATGACATGTGTCTCCAGCAAGCCCTCTCTGCTATCAGATGCTTATGGACTATTTGTTCATAAATGCAGTATGTGATAATTTTGTAATTTTTCTCTTAATTGGTCTTTCTCTGTTAAGCCATTCATCTCCCTCTTCTAAACATGTGTCACTGTTGTGCTTGCCCCTTTTAAAACAACATCACTGTTTATGGGATGAGTAGCACACAGACGCCATGAGGTCAGTCTGTTGAAGATGCTCCTTTACCTCAATGTTCCTCTACCTCAAGAGAAGTTGGTGGTCCATAAGGCTTGTGTGCATGAATGCTCATTTATGGTTCATTGCTTTGTAGTCCACCCAGTGAGAAGGAAAGGCTCAAAATCATGAATCACCGTCCATACTTGGCCCAAGCTATGGAATACTGCGTCCCACAGGAGTGCTCACATTTCTGTTCTTTGGCTGCTCATTGGCCTGTCTAAAGGGGAAACTGCCAGCCCGCATGTGTAGAAAAAAAATGAATAATTGGCCTGTAGTTCGGTTGTCAACAGGAAAGCAGAATGTAACTGCAGATGTATAACACACCCAACCCCTGAGTAAAGGGTCTCACAACTGTTTCCAATGTAATTTTTTTCATGACTTTTATTTGAAGGTGGTTATGTTTGCAGCGATCCATTTAACTATCTCTTGGGACTAATCTATTAATTATACATAGCATTTCTGTCCTGATGCATTTCACAATGATTTGAACATAGTGGGATTGATTTTTGTGCTTGTTCTCCATGTGACTTTGTCTCCATTTGCTGTCATGCCCAGCCACCTTTGTAAAAGCCAGGAGGCCAAAGGTGACTTCTGTGCTCCTGTTCAATTTCTCAAAGATGGCATGTTATTTATGAGCATCATTTTGCTTGTGTGTCATGTTTCCATTGCTAAATCATGGCATCAGCATTTAAGGACTGAGTACCACACTAAGATTACATGTGGCCTCCAGATGTATGAAATTGTCATGGTAGGGCAAATCCGAATAATGCCAACCTAATTTGACTCTGCCAGAATAAGAACCTTTACTGTATCCAGGCATGGGTGAAAAAATTGTCAAGTCCATATTCTTATGCAAGATCGTCTTATTTGCACCTCCCAGACAAAAATGCAGACCCCCAGTACAATTTGGAGAAAGGAAATCCATATATTTCAAAGTTTGTGATGCATTTTGCAAGTCAAAAAAATGGCTTTCATGCATGGAAAAATATGTGAAAACATGCTTTAGATAATGGATATGTGTGCACAAATTGTGTACATTTGCGGAGGAAAGCCCATAAAATTTCCTTGTTTTGAAAACTGCAGAAAAATACATTCACATTTCTGTGTGTATGACAGGCAGGAGGCGGGATGGGAAGGCTGATGTCCACTCAGGTTGGAATGAGACTAGTGATGGAAAAAAATGTGAACCTGAACTCATGCCATGAACTGACTTGAGAACTGTAAACGCTCCGTCAGAGAGGAGCAGAGAAGGCTGGAGAGAAGGCTGCTGCACCACTACAAGCCTCCTTTCTTCATCTGTTGTTTCTTGATGCATATTGCCCCTGGTTACTATATGCTTGGGAGTAGCAAGGAGATAAACTCTTCCGTTATGTCCTGACTCGGTCTTCTCTGAGGCATCTGTTGGCCTTAGCTGGACAGATTTTCTTGAGTGAGCTCGACTGAGCTTTGTTTCAGCAGTGTGATCTTTCTGATAGTCTCATGGCATCACCATGCAGCCTCCTCAGGCAAATGCCAGGGCCCGGCAGGGCCCACCATGCTCTTTTTGATTTCCCACAGTTATATGGAGCAATCTTGTGCTGCAGGCATTGTGGGAAATGTAATAGTGGCCCCAGGCTGCCTGGTGCAGGCCACCTTTCAGCTTGCTGGGAACTACCAAGATAGGAGGTGACTCACCAGAGGACATTTAACCAACCCTGTGCCCCTTTCTCAAGCCCCAGTATCAGTTTATTTATATGCCGCCCATTCGCATGAGCCTCGGGAAGGCTTACAATCATAAAATTCCGCATAAAATACAAATGTATATATATAATATATATAATCAAATAATTAAAATACATGAAATAAAATAGTGGACACAGACTGGTCAATTTAAAATCAACAAATTAACCATTAACAGTTAAAATAGTGTTTAAATAAAACACTATTTAGCACTTTATTTATTTATTTATTACAAACATTTATATCCCATCCTTCCGATAAGTGCTCAGGATGGCCTACACAATATAAAATTACAATAATACAATAATGAAACCTCAATTATTAAAACAATATAAAGCAACACATCATGAACTTAGAGAAAAGAAAAGGGAAAGGGCTTTAGCCAATAGGGCACTTGGATGGGACATGAGCTTTACAATGCGTGATGTTCTCTTGAGACCTTGTTCATCTCAGATGCATCCCAATCTACCCTCTCTCACTTACACTCTGTTTTGTGGCCATTTCTGGTTTGCTGTGTATGTTTCCTTCAAGACTGGCAAGTTGGGAAAAAATTCCACCCAATTTGCTTTGTCAGCAGAGGTCCTTTACAACTCTGGCCCCTCTACACTTATAAACAGCTCTTTAGGATGTGCTGGTACTGGGGTCAAATAGACCTACCTTAAGTCACAATCAAATATGGGGATGCAAATCCGATATTTCAATAGTAGGTAGCATCCAATGGTGTCACAGTGCAAGTGCAACTGATATTGCACTAGCCGGAACCAATGGCTGTGTGAGGTGATAAGGTCTGCTCATGTAACAGGGAAAAGTTGTGAACTGCTGCCAAAATTGGTTGCTGTGGTTGCAAAACAATCGTCCCCATTTTGCCACCATGCTTTGGCAAACCACTGCAAATTATGCAAGCACTGGTTTATGCTAGTGCTATGTGCGAGTGTTGGGACACCTCTGGATGCTATCCAATATTTTTGCAATATGGAGCATGTCTTTTCTGGCATGTTATCTGTGGCCTAATGTTTTCCCTTCAGCTCATAAAGATATGAATTAAAAGCATATACATCAGGAGCCCTGTATCCACTAGTTTATTTATCACAATTTCAGTTGACTGTGGTTAACCTCAGCCAGAAAAAGAAGTCGTAAAGTGCTGCAAAGAGCCAGAGAATAGTAGTCAAGTGCCAGAGAGAAGCCATAAAGTGCTTCTTGTAAGTGAAAATTCTTGATTTAATAAGGGAAGAAAAAAAATAATACGCTAAGAACAAACAAAACTGTGAAAAAATAAATGCATATATAGTGTTTGGTATTATCTGTGGTTTCAGGCATCCTCCGGGGGCCTTGGAAGTGATCTGCATGGATACAGGAGTCCTGCTGTACTTCCTTATAATAGTTGCTAAATGACCAAAAGTGTAGCCCATGTGCCATTAGATGTTTTTATTATAGAAAGGTTATTTAGATCATCCCTACCATACTTTGGACACATAGTGCTTTGTCTGTCTACCTTTGAGTTTAGGGTTGGGGTCATTCTAATTGAGGCTAATATGCCTCAGATACCTGAAGTGCCTGATTCTGCCTAATCTTGGAAGCTACGCAGGGTCGGCCTGGTTGAAATCCGGATGGGTGACTTAAATTTTGTGAACTTCTCAGAGAACTTCAGCTACTGGTGGTATAGAAATGTAATATAACACCCTCCACCACACTCAGATAAGGACAAAAATAAAACACACACATACAAAGTAGAAGGGGGCAAGTCTGAATGTTGCAAAACGGGGAGGCCAGTGACTGCTTTGTCAACAGAGCTCCTCCATTGTCGTTTTTGTTCTGACCTTTAATGAGCCATCCATGGTATTGGAATCAATCTCCAAAATAGCTTTACCACCATGGAACATCTTATAAACTCCCCCAAAAAAGCTGCAATAGATGATGAGCCCCACTGAGAGAGGAGCTGCACAGAAATCTTCAGCCTTTTTTATTTTTTTAAAGGAAGTTGGGGGAAATGTTTCCCTTTGACTCTCTCTTTGGGGTTGGTTATTCTAAATGCATAACTTCTATTAAGTTTGTGCAAACACCAGAAAGCCTAGCTAATCTTTTTTTCTTCAAGTTAACATTGCCAGGAGCTTTCTTCTGCCTGTTTGTCAACATGGTCCAGGGTTAGGGTTGGGGGAGGAAGCAGCAACAGCAGTAGGGTGACGGAGGATGACAGACAAGACCAAAACGCCAGGTGAATGCAGGTGATTTGTAGTTGGGCATTTTCCATTGCCATAAGAGAAGACCATTGTATTGTCACCTCAGTTACTTCATGGCAGTGTGGCCAAACATAAACAGCATTCCCAACTCCTGATTATTCACACGTTTCAGATGTCTCTCAGGCCATTCCAACAGATACAGTTGAACTCTATTTATTTCCTTTGGCAAATCTCCAAATATGAATGGATGTCCACTGAGACCCCTCATCTTTCCTTAATATCTGTTAGGCTACTTTGACTAAAATTAGAATAGATATTTTGTTTACATGGTTCTTCTTTTGGTGGACACAAAAGCTGAGTAGCCAGATGTTCTGAATGATGAACGACAGTTCCTGTAACATGGAAGGGACCTATGTTAGGCTCTTGAATGCAAAATATGCCAACTCTGAAATCTTTCAATTCCTTTTGAATTTACTTTTGCAGTGTTCATTCGGTCTGGCTGTGAAATCGCCTTCTTATCCAAATCTGTGTTGAATATGGCTGAACTAATCCATACAAGCATGTATACGGAGAGGCGCCAATTCTGTGCTGTACTCTGCCAAAGGAGAGTGATAGGGCTTCTCTAGTCAAGGCTGCTGTGCTTCTAGGCAACTAAAAGCCCACATGGTCGTGGGAGCCACAGAGAGCAGAAGAACGTTCCTTGCCCCATTGATTACGGATGTGTGGAACCCACATGTTCCCTTCCTCACACCTCAGCAACTCGCGTCATGAACACAACTCCATCATAACAGCAAGCAATGGTTGTGTGAGTATCATGGGTACTTATGGGACAGTATCCCTGGCATCTCCCAGATAGTGAAATAAGGCCCTTTCCCATGTCTTTTGGGTTCATTTTTCCATATAATAAAAATAATAAGAATAAATATATGTATGTATATATAATGTGACCCTATATCCTTATCCAGGCATAAGTCCTTTTGAGTTCACGATTGATGTGCATAGAATTTTAGCCTTAGAAACTGAATTCTATAAAATTCCATAGCAGAAAGTGCCCATGCAAACCTTTGGGCACACACGCACAAAGATGAGGAAGAGGAAGCCTAACTGTGATATAGAGAAGCCACTGGGGGGAAATTCATTACCAAAAATGAGAACAAAAGAAGCACACACACATTCCTCTATCTTGCTGGGAGCTCACTGTAAAATAAAAGCTCCACTTTAAATAGAAATGCAGCATGCCTCACTCAAGGGGGAGGCCTGGGACCAGAAGGCTTGAGTGCGTTGCTTTGTCTGCTGTCCAGTGCCATTGATGGGCAGTTTCAAGGCTTCTGCTCCCTCTCTATTTTTATGGCTCTTTGACTTCCAAACAGACATAATGGAATTGCCCACCAAGTAGAGGACACCTGCAAGGATAGGACTGGCTTTTGTCAGCCCTTCAAGTAGAGGTTTGTCCTTGGTAATGCCTGGCCACCCTACCAATAAGCAGAGCTTCTGCCCACCCTACTCCAGCACAACATCATCTTGTAAAAAAGCTTTTTGGTCATCCTTCTTCAGGGGTGGTACTCAGAGAGGGTTCTTGGAGGATGTGCACTTCCGCTTCTTTGGTGCACTTCTGATATATTATTTTAACACAACATGAACAAAACCAGACAATCCCATTGCAGCCAGGAAAAACTCCTCCGCTGTCCTTTTTCTCTTGCCAACTAGAAGTAAGATCTGTTTGGTTTTAATTGTCACAACATCAACATCACGTAAAAGAAGGGACCTTGGTGGCTTCCAGTATCTATACTGTGTAAGCTGTGAACCCCTGGGAGAGCAGGGCTGAAGGGAGGCACTCTCTGGTTTCTGGCAAGCGCCGAAGAAGAAAGAATCAATGGGAGTTTGCAGCCTTTCTTCTCGGGAAGAAAATCATGGCAAGAGGGAGACCGGTCTGGCTACACCTGTTGGGCAGAGACGGAGTAACTCCAGGGAACTCTCTTCCCCAGTCTTCCTTTCTGAGAAATAACACTCTTCTCCAACTGCCAGTTGCCCTAGGGTTGCACAACTGAAAGGAAGCCCACCTGGGTCTTGCCCCTCAGCCCAAAGATCGAGGGCAGCTTGATCATGTGTGTATCTTTGTATGCTTCGTCCATTGCTTTGTTTCATATAATTGGCATTTGCTGTAGCCTGCCTTGAGGGCCCTCTGATCAAAAGTTAGGGCATAAATATTCAAAATCAGTCCATCAGATTAATAATCTACAAAACTACAAACCCAAATAAGCAGGATGCCATGATACCTTTTGCAGTAATTTACAGCTTTCCGAAAAACCCCACTCTGATTTGCTTACAGGATTTGATTCTGGGAAATAATGGATCAGCTCAAACATACAACAGGAATGGCCTGTTTTTGCTTGTGAACAGTGCCTTAATCTGAAGCAGATGGGAAGGCATTGTGAGAAGGAGTTCAGTGTCAGGTTACTTTTCACATGGAAAATCTAGTGTAGCTGGGCTTGCAAGATGAAGATAGTCACACGTCCCTACTAAGTGTGCTGAAGGTGTTTTGTACACACATTCTCAGCCTGAACTCATGCTTTGGAATGCTTCAGAAGTGTTTGCTTGGTTGCCTTTAGACCCAAAGGCTGGACACTTCATCTATGATCCAGCTGAAAATGCTTACTGTCATGTTCCACTCTCATTTGTAGGCCAAGAGATCCTTGACAACTTCAGTCTTCAAGCATTTCTGTACAAAATGATCTGACTTGTACCCAACAGACTGATAGGACGATTGGAATTTAGTAATCCACCAGATTTTTCTCTTCATTCACGTTCCTTCTAGCATATCTTTCTTTTCTTCACAGGAGAATTTGGAAAGAAAATGGAATGGATTGGAGTGAACACACATGAAAGTAATATGGACCGAAACCTGAGTGATTTATCAGAACTAGAGAGGGATGGATTTGCACATGGTTTCATTTTCCAAAGTTACATTTGTTCCATCCCATTTATGTATCAATTTGTGAATTTTTAAAAGCTTGCATGAAAACACTTGTGTATTTTTGTGTCACATTTCCTAAAATGCATGTTTTGCAGATGAGCTTCCTTAATATCAAGTGCACACTTTTCTGTACTATACAGATTTTTGTATGCAGTTTTTTGATATGCAAGCTTTGATCATAAATTTCAGTTATCAATGCTTAAATGTGTGAATTTGATAAATGCCGGTACAAATGTAAACCATATTGATTTATCCCCTATCCCTAGTCTCTCTAGCTATAGAATTAATTTAGCTAGAATAGTTTTGCAAAAGAGTTCTGACAAAAGAGTTTTGTAATTCACTACAAATTAGACTATGATTCACAGAGCTTGACAAAAAGCTATAGATTGCTCTTGCAACACACAAAATAAATAATTTCCATTTGGATCTAACATTATCATAATTTTAAAAACCATAATAGCATTTATAGTCTGCCTTTTTTTCCTCTCATAAGGAATCTAAGTGGCTTACATAGTCCTCTTCCACTCCAAAATTTCTTCACTGCAGCTGTGAAGGTAGGTTGTGCTGAAAGTCTGTGACTGGATCAAGGTGATCCAGTGAGTTTGAGGCTAGAACTTAGATCTCCTGAGTCCCAGTCCAGTGCTCTAACCACTATGCCACACTGGTTCTAATGGGGTTCCCAGACTCTTCTGTTACTCTTAGTTTTCCATTTCTTATCTTGATTAATTTCTTAGTGTTCCTCAATTCATATGTGAGCATGATTTACTAATGGAAAGCAATACCTGTATAATATCAATAGCACTTGCTAGTGCAATGTTTTCCTGAGGGTCCAGAGTCTTCAAGTCCTCTGTGATGGCAAAATATGGTGTACTTCCTTGTTTGCTTCAGCAAAGTCACATAACTTATGCTTCTGGAATGTGGTATTTGTTATGATGTAATGAATTTAAAAAGCAGAGACATCACCCTGCCCACAAAAGTGCATATAGTCAAGGCTATGGTTTTCCCAGTTGCAATGTATGGCTGTGAAAGCTGGACCATAAGGAAGTCTGAGTGCTGTAGAACTGAAGCCTTTGAATTGTGGTGCTGGAGGAGGCTCCTGCGAGTCCCTTGGACCGCAAGGCGATCAAACCGGTCAGTCCTAGAGGAGACCAACCCTGACAGCTCTTTAAAAGGCCAGATACTGAAGATGAAACTCAAATACTTTGGCCACCTAATGAGAAGGAAGGACTCACTGGAGAAGACCCTGATGCTGGGAACAATAGATGGCAAAGAAGAAGGGGGCAGCAGAGGATGAGGTGGCTGGATGGAGTCACTGAAGCAGTTGGTGTGAGCTTGAGTGGACTCCAGGGGATGGTGGAGGACAGGAAGGCCTGGAGGAAGGTTGTCCATGGGGTTGGGATGGATCTGCCACAACTCTGTGACTAAGTACAATGACTAACTACAACAACATTGAATTTGAACATCTTAGCATCTAGTCTATTTAGAAAAAAGGTCCTAGAACTCCCAGCATGTAGGGGTGGTAGGAATTTTTTCAATCTAAACTGGCATAGGAGGGTACCCTAAATCATACAGATGCTTTGAGCTTTATATTCTATTTATTAGGCAATGGATTCCACTGAACTCAGCTGGAGTTACTTCTGAGTAGTAGATAGGCTTAGAAGGATTGCCCTCTCTATCTTGGGAGATTTGTGCATATGGGGATGCATTTTCCAGGCTCTTTGTTTGGTGTGTTAAAAGTTGTTGAACCATGTTGAATTATGCAGATGCTAAGTGATAGATTATGCAAACCACTGATTAAATCAGTCCCAGTATTAATTTGGCCTTTTGTTTCATTCCAGGAAAGCCCTTTTAATCTCTTTTCTTTATGTAGATAGTTTGTCAAGCGGAAACTTCATAATAATGGCAAAGGGCCCTGGGGCAGCCCTCCCTCAGGACAGATGGCAAGGGCTGAGCCTTTGTGAATTTGTTATTGACCAAACTGGAATCACATTTGTGTATTGTTCTCCAGCTCTGCTTGGGGAGAACGCAAATTAGAACCATGCCAGTACAGAAATGTGGTGCGGTGCAAAATCCTGCAGACGGCAAAGGGGGCGGGGTATTCCAGAACCCCCTGGGTCATTCCTGCGATCTGAGCAGACCACTGTTGACCCGGGGTCAGACATGGGGGGCACCTCGCTGCTGCAGCCGCCCCTCCTTCATTTCCCCACGGAAGCTCTTGCGGGGAGGGATTGGCCTTAAATAGGATGTCTCAAGCCTGGGAAAAGCCACACCGATACCGAGCCATTTACAGGACCATAATTGGTGAGGGGGTGGGGGGCGCAATATATTCCCACTGCACAGCGTGAATGAAGGCTGTGCCGCCTGGTCCCACTTTCGTTACCGTTCCTCTGTGACACCCTCCACTTGCAAGCGTATTCTAAGAGGCAGGGAGTGGTCGAACTTTACAAGCTCGAACTTTTAAAAGCTGAAAGCAAGATACTCTGCAAAATGTAGGCACCCTGCGTATTTGGCATTTTAAGACTGTCATTCCAAAATAGGACATTTCTGAAGCATCAGATTTTCTACCTCTGCAGTGCCATAGCTTTTCTTCACCGGTGCTGCTTCTGCAGACTTTAGCCTGAAGTGCATCTTCTTTTACTTCCTGAATGAATTACATGGGTGACCTCGCTCAGTCAGAGACCGGTGTGGATCAACATGGCATTGAGCATGCAACGATGATGTTACTTGGCATTAGTAAGCAAGACTGCCACCAAGCAGATGCAGTGGCTGTGGGACAACAGTGCTGCGAGCAAATGAAGGCAATTGAGGGTGAAGGAAATGAGAGCAATCTAATTGTCTATGTGAACATTTTCTCAAGACATGCCGAAGCAAGGAAAAAGGAGGGGGGAATTTTTCCAACCCATAAAAATGTTCATGGATTTGAATGAGAAGTTTCATCTCCATTTCTATTCTTTTGTTGGTATGGACTTTCAGAAACAGCTGTGCTAAGCATGAGGAGAGATGGTCTTACTGGGATAATTGTGCCTGCCCGCCCCTTTAAGATCTAGGGCAGATCTTCTCTAGGTGCCCTTCTCTAGGTGCCCTCCCTGAAGGAGGTTAGGAGGGTGCCTACCCAGAGAAGGGCTTTCCTTGCAGGGGCACCCCAATTGTGGAATTCACTCCCCAGAGAGGTTCGCCTGGCCCTGTCACTTTAATCTTTTCGGTGCCAGGCTAAAACCTTTTTATTCTGCCAATGTTTTAAGATCCTATTGTTTTAATTGGGGTTTTATTGTCAGTTGAATTTTTAGGATGCTGCGTTTTATTTTACATTTTGTATTGTAGAACCATCCCAAGACTTCAGTAAGGGGCGGTATAAAAAGGTTAAACAACCAACCAAACAAACATAATTGGCTGGTCCATGTTGCATGTGTTGATACGAGGCTTTGCAGGCTGCAGGGACCTGCTCAGCTGTATGGGGAGAGTGACAATACCAGGTCAGGATGAACACTGCTGATGGGCAGTGGCTCTCCAGGTTCTTGGACAGAGGTCTTTCCATCCCTGCTAACAGAGAGTTTTCAATCCCATTTCAGGGACTGAAAGGGCAACTGCCTGCATGCCAAGCATATGCTGGGCCTCTGAGCTGTAGCCCCTGCACTCCCACAATGCATCTGCCTTTAGGCTGAAGGGAATTGGGGTCTGCTGAGAAGCAAAGTAGGAAGGAGATCACAGAGGGACAAGAACATGTTGGGGAAACTTTCAAACTGTTTCTAGCCATCAAAACAATCTCCTGCTTCCTGTTAGCTCCTTGACTGTCAGATTCCATGCAAAACTGCCCTCTCCTTGTCAACTTCCCGCTTCTCCGTCTTCCACAAAGCAGCTCGAGTGGGAGCTCAAAGGAGCCATTCCAACCATGGGATGTCTCATGAACTTAGGATGGCGGGCAAACCCTTAGCTGTGCTGCATTTAGGCTTGTCATCCTTCACTTGCTGCCCGTCTTTCCAATATATTCTACTTTCAACAGCAGCAACAACAGTAATAATAATATACCCATTTAAAAGGTAATAAAAACTGAAGATAAATCAAGCTCCAAAAGCAAAAAACACAGCTCAAACCCCACAGGTTAACAACCTTTCCAGAACTCTGAAAGAGATTTTGTGGTTTTTCAGAAGGAAGCTCCCAGCAGTTAAAGATGGGTGAACCAGTGTCTTTGCAGCCAACTTCACTTTTGTTGATTTCTATTATTTTAAAAATCATTTCCATTATTTTGAAAATCCATATGAAAACTGGAACTTAAATCTGAATTTAAGTACCTACTTTAAAATGTATTTTCTTTTAAATACACACTTTCAATATGTTTTTCTGTTCTAAATGCATGTTTCTAACGGTATCGTCTCTCAAAATGCTCTTTTCATTTTTTAAAAAAATCAGGGCTAGTCTCATTTTGCTTTGGAGGCTTGACCAGAGGTGTGGACAATGGGGCTGACTCCCATCATGCAATATGGGGGAGGAGGGGAGTTACATTGTGGAATGGGGAGGAGGTTCTCTTATTTTGTAGCCCTTTCCCTTTGATATTCTTTCTCTGAGATTTTGGTGGCCTACAGAAGTGGCATGCGGCCACCATCCTCCTTCCTTCCTTCTCAGAGCACCTCTAGAAAAGACTCCCACATGCACAGAGAGCCAGTGTGGTGTGGTGGTTAAGAGCATGGGACTGCGACTCAGACGATCTGGGTTCTAGTCCCCGCTCAGCCATGGAGCCAACTGGGTGACTTTGGGCCAGTCACAGACTCTCAGCCCAACCTACCTCACAGGGTTGTTGTTGTGGGGATAAGATGGAGGAAGAGATGTAAGCTGCCTTGAGTCCTTTGTAGGAAAAGGCTGGATATAAATTGAAAAATAAACAAACAAACAAATCTGAAACCAGTGTGATGGAAAACTGTTTAAATAATGAGAGGGGCAAGATGCTCACTCTTTAAACAGATTTTAATAGTGCTGCAGCTGTTCAGTTCCATCCCACACCTGATCTTGGCCCACACCTGATTTTGATAAGCTTTTGTAACCCCCAAAACAGCACAGCAGTATTTTGGAAGTGGGAAAGCAAGTGCAGAGCTAAGGTCTGGCCCACACATCAGTCAGGAAGGTGTGGAAATAAATATTTCCTCCTACATCCCTCCCACCTTGTGGGGCATGGGAGAATATCATCAAACTTGAGTTACTTTTAACATGTGTGTAATACGATCAAAAGGAAGGGGAAAGAGAGAGAGAGAGAGAGGCTGTTATCTTGGGGAGGTCACTAAGTTAGGGAATGGAGCTGACAGCTCCTAGAGACAGGTGAAATGTGATGGAGAACATAGGCCCGTTCCCAGCAAGGAAATACTACACCCTGAAGTGGGGCAGGTTTGGTGGTTGTTAAAAGCGGGGCCCAGCTTGACGTGGGTGAGTGCACATGGCCCTTCTTGACATCTTGACTGCTCCTAAAGAGCAGGTTGTGGATGAGAACAGCAACACAATCTGAGTGGGGATCTGTGCCCAATTTTTATTACATACTCTTGATGCAAAATCATTTTTAGGCTGCTCAAACCATTGCACAAGATTTTAAAAATCTAAAGCATGAAAACACAAATAGAAAAGCTATTTCCCATTAAAGAATCTCAGTGATATCACTCTCCATTTCTTATAGCCATGATGTTTGGGTCAGAAAAAACACTGAAACCCCTTTCTTCTCCCAGTATGCTCCAGAGGAGATAGCTATGGAGGTCACAATAAGGGTTGTTAAAGTATGTTTAAGGCAACCACAACAATAGATTATTAGGATTTTAAATATGCTCAGTGGAAGAATAAAGATGCTGTTTTCATTCTCTGGCATGCCAAGAATTATGCTTTAATTTCTTTAGGCGACATAGTTCACATGTCCCTTGGAGAGACATCTTGATTCTGGGCTTGGACGAAAAAAATGTCGGCTCCAGTGACCTCCCTCCAGGGACTCATTTATTTATATACCCTGCCATGTAGCTTTATATCCAGAACTGTGGAATGCACAGTAATGTGCTAAGAAATACAAAACTATTCTTAGCTGGAGTACATTTAAGGATATGTCTACATCTATATTCAATCCTAGGCTGAAGGAACAGCCAAGAACTTGGAATTTCTTCATTACTGGATGGAATACAGCATTTCTAAAGGTTTCTAAAGATTTTTCTTTTTTTGGTGGGTGGGTAGGAAGGAAGAAATTCTAGCAGAAATCAAATACCAAGTAGGAAGTAAATCTGAGATAAACAGCAGTTACAAAATGTGATCAGTTGTTTAATCTGAGAGCTCTCTTCCTTTGGATCTGTAACTTGTATAGGGTACTTGCAGTACAATACAGACCTTAAATGATCTAACAGTCCTTCTATTTTTCTGGAGAAATCTGGGTCATATACTTTGATGAATGGGTAGTTGAAAGATCTCTGGTGGTGATTTTTCAGCACTGTTTCCAAGTTATTTCTGATACTCTGTGTGGAAAATGATGGAAATTAAGGTTTGCGGAGAAGATGAATCTCCACTAAAGCCCCGTGTAGGGATTCTGAAAGTGAATAGGGCAAATGCATGCAGAAAAGGTAGCACTCCATTCCCACTTCTCTCCCTGGGCATGTTCATCATGTCCTGCCCATGGAGGGTGACTGTCTCAAGAAGAGGGTGTCCTCCATCCATGGAGGTTCTCCACAGGAGCCAGAACATGGAAAGAGGACACTTCTGCCAGAGGCTGTTCTCTGTCAGGTAGGACATATGGCCACCCAATTCAAGAAGTGATGCCTGACAATGTTCTTATGCTATGCATCTTATTGTGTCCATGAAAGGCCTCACCCCAAAAACAAACCAGATGCATGACGTCAAGTTCATGCATTCCAAATACCAGATTACACCCCAATAAATGCCAAATACCAGGTTTTGAAAGAGAATGGCAAATATCTGCATGAGTGTCAGATGTGAAGCTCGAAAGTATAACCAGAGTTGAGAACTAAGATCATTCACAAAGCTGGGAAATGTCTTCAAAGCAAACTCTGAACATTCGTTTTAGCTTTAGAAAGGGATAGGCCTCTCTGGCATTACCACGTAACTTTCTAAGTGAAATATGCAAGACATTATGTCTCACAGCAAATATATAAGCAGTTCTGCTTGCCCCATAGACATATGCTTCGGCGCTGATATATCTACCATGCTGAACTGATTAGGGAAATATTTTAACATGAGAAGAGCCATGTTCAGCTCACAGGTCGGATTCTGCTTTAGCCTCAAGAATGATCTTCCTTTTCCTCATTTTCCTTTCCCTTGCTTTTTTGTTCCACTCTCCTGTTATGTCCCCCTTCTTCTCGCATCATTGGCCTGACATTAATTGCAAGATACATGTGATCCCCACAATAATTTTGCTTTCAGTATGGATTTTTCAAAGGATTGGTAGAAAGATCTCTTTTCCTAATATCCCCACTTTCTTCCATATGTAAAAACGTTGCCAGCCACACATTGATGGTCCTTCTAAGGTGAAGGAATGACCCCAGTGTAAGCTGTAAATATCCTATCAGGTCTTTAGATAGCTTGTGTAATGGCCTTATCAGAGGATGCGTCTGACTCATACTGTGGGACAATGCACTTGCCTCCATCAAGAAGGGTAAATCTAAACTCATCCTATGGATTTGTCTGACTTCATCTATGCCAGAGGCTTTGGAGGGCAAGAACAGGCCCCTGTGGTCTGTGCCCCTGTTGCAAGGTGGGTACATGCAATGCCAACCAGAAGGCAAATTCCCTTCCATATCCATTTGCTTCTTCAGTCGGGGAAGGGCTCTGGCTCTGGCTCTCGGGGAGAGCGCCTGCCTTACATCCAGAACGCCCTGTGTCCAATTGCCAGCATCTCCAGGCAGGGCTGGAAAAAATCCTGCCTGAAATCCTGGAGAGCCACTGACAGCGAATGTTGAAGATACTGAGCCAAATATACCAACGGCTGGACTCAGTGTACTGTACCTTCCAATCCCCTTAGCAATTGGTGTTCTCTTATGGAAGAAATCCTTTAAAAAAGGCGTTGTGAACTGCTGTGCAGGAGTCCTACATCCTGCACGTCATATCATTAAACAAGGTTTTTACAGTATGAAGATGGTGGTGGATCATTCAGCAGTTACTGGAAAGCTCCAGACATTTCCTGGTGACTACTGGTTATCTGGATCTATTTCAGTGTGGCTTCAGGCCTGGGCTTGGCACTGAAGTAGGCTTGCTTGGTGGTTGACCCATGCTAGGGAGATGGACGGGATGAGTATGATTCTGCTAATTCTCCTAGGCTTTTCAGTGGATGCCAAGACCTTCCTGGTGTCCTTCAGGAGTGGTTGCTTGGGATGGGGACTGAGGACCCTATGCTTCAGTGATTCTGTTTCTGTCTGTGTGGCTCTTTCCAGGATTAGTTCTGGTGGAGTATTAACATACTCTGAACCATCCTTGCCTCTGAGAGGAAGGACCATAATGACCAGAGATGGGGTCCTTTCCTCTTGTAGCTTCTCATCTTTAGCATGCCATCCTTGGGGAGGCACACCTGGCACCGAATCTGAAGTCTTTTTAGCTCCAGAGGAAGAGCTTTCTGTTTAGCAAAGCCTTCTTACATTTAGAACTCAAGCCTTGTATTCCATTGTTTGCTGAGAGTTCTTCTGCACTGCTGCTTTGTAATAACCATTTTGTTTTCTTTTATTGTCATTATCATTTTAAAAACTCTTGTTAACTGCTCCCGAAGAGCAGTATTTAACTGGGAAATGTGAGGCACCAGCTAATGTTATTAGCATTGTGCCTGGGGTAGTTGTTGCCAGTGCAACCTAATTCATGTTAGCAGTTGCATCCTGCTGGACCTTGCCCAGAGTCTTCAGATGGAATTGCAGGGCATTAAGTACATGTAGAAATAAAGTCATGAAAATGGACAGAGTGCTATAACATGGCACTGCCAAGCAGCGTAAAATGTCAGATGTCAGCTTGGAATCCAAGAAGTTGTTCCAGGTAAACAAAGGTGGCCTTTGGTATTTCTGACATAGATGTGGGTTTGTTAGGTAAAGCATTTCACCTGCAGCAGTCAGAAGGGGAACTCCAACATTAAGCTTCATACCCTGTCTCAAAAGATTTTGGGAATGCACTTCCTGCATTGACTGACCCAAAGGCTATGTGTATGTATTGATTTTGGAGTCAATAATTATTACAAGGGAGAACTTGGAGCTCCTGATGAGAATGTTCCCAGTCAGTGAGACAAAAATGTCGTCGTAACTCTCTCTATATGCTTGGAAAGAAGTTGGCTTAGGATACAGAACTCCAAGTTCAGAGTTCAAATGCACTGACTGACTTCATTATTTGCAAGTCCTCCTCCCTGCCATCTCAAGGGATTTTTCATGACAAGGAGCATTTTGAGAACCCTCCCTTGTAGCCTCTAGGCAGTTCTTGCAGTTAATTAGGGCCGAGGGAGAAATCTGATTGCTTCTCATTTTAATGCAAACCCATCTAACTTCACATGTTTGAATCTATCATCTAAAACTCACACTTCCTCAAATTTTGCCATGGAACCCCAAAATACTTACAAAAATGTACATGTTATAGGAAATTACTCACAACGCTATGTATATTAGTGAAAATAATGTCCAGAAATGCCTTATTTTAGGAAAAAAGGATGTGAAAGGCATTTATTAGTCAACATTGCATGCAAAAAAGCATGTATGAGAAGAAATCCATGTAAAAATGTGTCCAGATTTTTATGGAAACTTAAATAAAAAATTAATAGGTTTGTCCATTTCCACAATGAATTAGGCAACTCAGTGCTTTGGTTTTCAGAAGATTTACTGTCATCTCATTTTACTATTTGAAGTTCATCACAATCTTTTCTTCCTTTATCTAAGAGCAAATTCCATACGGATCAGTGTCAGACAAAAAGCAGGGCTTACTTAAGAAAGGGTAATGTATCTGGACAGTTGCTGAGGTTCCGAACCTGCAATGGGTTCACTGTCCTGACTATGTAGGCAACCCTCATTTCTCACATGGAGCCTGCAAAAAGAGCACTGGCAGCACAAACGAATTCTAATTTTGCACACTCGGCTTTGTGTGGGTTGGAGGGGCCTACCTGGAAGCATCCTGATTGAGGACCCCCACAAAACCTGATGCCAGAATCCTGCATCATTGCAGGGATGCCCCATTTTTCAGCTTCCCCTAAAGGGATGTGGAGTGTGACTTGATTGCTTTTTGGATCCTGCACAAAGTGACTAGTTCTATCTGCATGGATCAGTCTTTGAGGGCGCTCAAGTTCTGTTCTTATTTTGTGTCTATCTGGAAGTCATTATGAGAGCCAGTCTGGTGTAGTGGTTAAGAGCGCTCAGACGATCTGGGTTATAGTCTCCACTCACCCATGGAGCCAACTGGGTGACTTTGGGCCAGTCACAAACTCTCAGCCCAACCTATCTCAAAGTCTCGTTGTCATGAAGATAAGACCGAGGAATAGAATAATGTAAGCTGCCCTGAGTTCCTTGCAAGAAAAAAAGGTGGGATAATTATGATATGATGTGATATGATATGATGTAAATTTATCTATAGTCCAATTTCCCTATCACTGTAGAGCTGCCAGATATTCAAGATGGATTCAAATCATCTGAAATCCTTTTTCTTCCTGCAGAGACCTAGTAGTTGAGATGACAATACAGATCTTTACTTTTTTTGGTGGCGGGTGGAGATTGCAAAGATTTTGGGACATGTTGAAAGACCATATTTTTCAAGTGTTTTTTTCAGTATTCCATGCAAATATGTTCACTCCTTTGAACTGGCCACCTTTGCTTTTACTCTTGGCTATCTTTATTTGGCTTGACTAAGAACATGATCTCATCCCATTCAAAGGGTGATCTCTGGTCGAGGAATCACCCATATGACTAATCCAGGAAATGTTGGCCTGATTTTGTTGCACTTGGAATTGTCCTCATTTGTCAGTAGTGATCTCCCCAGTTGGCCAGGATCACCCCTGTGAATAATTCAGAAGAAGCATCAGCCATGCAAAAAGATTCTTCAGAATCCAGGAAAACAATGGCACAGAAGGAATATCTGTATGTTTCTTTTTCCTCAGGAAAAAGGGTTTAATTCATCAGAATGTTCATCACTGTATTCACCCCTCCCTGTTCCAAATACATTCAGTGCATCCTTAGAAATAACTATCACTGTTCTGGTCATGGGACGTGCAACAAAGTACAAATATTTGCTATATAATTCAGCCAAGCTAAGGGACTTTCACAAATGGAGGGCCCTAACGATTAGACAAACATAAACATGGAAGGAGGAAATTAATCTGGTTATATATGAGTTTGCAGTGGCTGGTGAAAGGCTATGTTTACTGATGCTCATTGAAATCAGAGCTCAGTCAAAGAACACGTGCTTTGCATGCATAAAGTCTCATGAAGGAATCTCAGGTAAGGGCCGGGAAAGAAGTTCCCTGGCTTGCACCAGATTTTGGAGGGGATCTGGGTGAGGTAGGTCCTTCCTGTTCCTTGCCTCCTTTCACATTTTTCTCTACTACGGCAAAAGGCACACTGCAAAGCAAAGGCAGACACTTCTCTCCACCCACCACCTTTCTTCTGTTCTGTGTCCATGCAAAGCAAAGGAGGTCCCAAGAAGGCAATGTCTGGTTCAGGAGAAGGCATTGAACGTCTTGGGTTCATTTCTACATCCCTCCCTGGTTTGCTCTGAACGCACTCTCCTCTCCGCTCCGCTCCGCTCCGCTCCTCTCTCTCCCTCCCTCTCTCCCTCCCTCTCTCCCTCCCTCTCCCTTTCTTTCTTTCTTTCTTTCTTTCTTTCTTTCTTTCTTTCTTTCTTTCTGGTGAGCCCTGATGGAGATGATTGCCATAAAAATTGTGCAGGCCTTTGATGTTTCTAATAGAGGATGTAAATGCTTAACAGATGAAGATTATGCCACTAATAAGAAAATAACCATGAAATACAAAAATACAATTAGAACAACTTGTAAGAATGGCTAAAATATCCAAGGCACTTGGTACTGAAAGAAAAGAGGCACTGTATCCTTTGAAGAATGTAAATATTTTTACAAGCAGGCAGATCCCACTGTTGTGCAAGGGGCTTTTCCTTTCAGGCCCACACTTCAATATGTTCTAGAAGGACAGAAGATCTTAGGTACAGCAGGAGATTTATGAATTCTTGCAAACATTTTGGAGGTGAGAAGAGTTCTTTCTCAGCAGAAAAGGATATGGGGGCCATCCAGCAATACCTTATACACGGTGTGCTCAAAGTGGATATTTATTTATTATGTGTCATGTTCATAGCCTGCCTTTTCCTCTAGGGAGCGCGATGTGGCACACGCGATACTCCTTTCCATGTTATCCTCACAACAACCCTGGAAAGACGTTGGATGGACAGCTGGTGACTGGGCCAAAGCCACCCTGTTCGTTGCCAAGCAAAAACTTGCTGACAGGTCTCCCCACTCCGGCGCTAACCACAACTCCGCTCTCACACTCTTTCTCACTCCCTTCTGCTCCCTATTCCCTCATAATACTACCATTTTACGACCATGCATGAATGGGCAGCAGATTAAGGACATGCAAAAGAAAACATATAATTCATGTACGGCGTTATTTGCCACAAGATGTGGTCATGGTCACTAGCTTAGATGGTTTAAAGGGGAATTCGCAGTGCTCATGGGGGTAAGTCCCTAAATGGCTATTAGCCATGCTGCCTAAATAAAAACTTCATGCTCAGAGGCACTGTGCTGTTGAATCGCAGCTGCCAGGTGAAGCGAGCAGGGGCAAGGGCTGTTGCCTTCATGACAAGGTGTGGAAAGATCTAGCTGAGCACTGATCGACACCAGTTTAGCAAGGCACCTTGCCGAAAGTACCACCTCACCTAATGCAAGAATGCAGGGATGGACGACTTGCGGTCCTCCAGATGTTTTGGCCTACAGCTCCCATGGTCCTCCATAATACAGCTATGTTGGATAGGGTTGGTGGGGCTTTGTGGGCCAAAACTTCTGGAGGGCCACCTGCTCCTCATCCACAACCTATACAGAAATAGCAGCTGGATTTTGTGAAGTTTCTGCACCTTATGAGAGAGAATATGCATAGAAATAGCATTTTTCATGACAGTTCAGTAGGAAGATATACCATACACCATGCAGTTCCGGCCCTAGAGACAACAGCACTGTGAAAAACTCAGTCATTGTGAATTTCTCTTGGAAGTTACATCTGTTTCCAAAGAAGAGCTCAGTGAAATAGCTGGAAAGTTGTTTGGAGTGGAAGAATAGGGATCAATTTGATGCGTCAGTTTGAGAGTTGGACTGGGAACTAGGAGGTTCTAGTTCTCACTCACTGTGACTTTGGGCCAGTCACTCACTCTCAGTCTAATCTTCTCTCACAGGGTTGTTGATGAGAGAATAAATAGGTGGGGGGGGGGATTATGTAAGCCACCCTGAGATCCTTGCAAGAGTTAAAAAGGCAGGACATATATGCAATATATGTTTTTTGTAAGCTGTCCAGAGACTTTTAGATTTGGGACAGCAGATAAAGATTTTAAATAAATAAAGTAAAAATATTTTAAAAATCCCTCCCTCTTGTTTAAAATGCATGATCACTCAAGAAATCCAAATGTGCATAATAATTGATTCTCTCTCCCAAAAGATCTTCCTCCTGCCCCTTGTAAAATACCAGAGATTTTTTAAATTGGAGCATCCAGCTGTTATCTACTAAGCCACCAGCACTCTGAGCTCAGTCTGCACAAAGATCAAATAAAGATAAGGCCATCGAGTATTGCTAGATTTTCAATTTGACTGAAGGGTGTTTGCTTTTTCTGCTCTTTCCAACAAGCCCATGTGGGTCCATCAGGCATGGCCAGAATCATCTCCTAGGTGTCATCTTTTGTCCCCACCAGGCCTCACCCATTTCCCAACAAGAAGCACCCCCTCACTGGATAAGCAGCACCCATTGCCTTCCAGAATCTACACCCTCCCTCTCTGGCTCTGAGCCTTAGCAGGCTAGCAATCCTGCTATATGGACAGCTGCAGCCACCTGAACTGTAGCACCTTCATACACTGTGCATCCATTGGGAAACTGACAGACAAGCTCTGGTGGGCAGGAAACCATCCATCTCTGTAAAGAGTGGACACCAGCCTTCCCAGCCCAGTGCCCTTCAGAAGTTTGGGACTAGAATTCTCGAGATTCTTGCTCATTGGCTCTGCAGCCTGGGATTGATGGGAGTTGGGCTTGCCGGACTGGAGAAGGCCAGAGTAGGCAAACGTGTTTTCTTGTCCTCTGAAAAGGTTTCCTTCAGCTCTAATGCTTCTGCTGCTATTATACTCTCAAGGTGGTCCTGCTGGATGCGTAGTCTGCTGGTTGTTCATGGCAGGTGTGGGGAAGACGGCTGATGGGGCCGTGCAGAGGGGTTTATGTGCATGTTTGGGGTATTACGATAGTGCATGCAGGCATTGTGAAGTGTGAGAAGTAGAAATCTGTGTGGGAAGGAAGGCACTTTGCTGTCCTGCAGGCTCTGTGATAAAGTGCCGTGGGCTCCGCAGGACTGCATGAAGGGTTTCCAACCAGAACTTCAAATTATCGTTCTGCAGCTTTGGAAGGATGCAAATGGGAAAACAGATCTAGCATTTTAAAGCCCTCCTATAGTGTTCTGAATTCCAGCAGGGGACTCCAATAAACATCTGAAAATGCATCCAGCTCATGCTTCTAAAATACATGCTTTTGCTAGATTAAAGTCATATATTTATTCATAAATATATCTACAATTCATGCATTTGCTAGAATGATAATAATAAGGAATGTTACTCCTTTGTGCTGAAACCTTGTAAGGGGCCTTACAAAGAAATGTATTGCATATGATTGCTAATAGCAACAATTTCACATTTAGGTTCATATAGTAATCTCCCCCTGCCATAATTGAAGTACTTTGCATGTACCGGCTCAGTAATTTTAATGACCTATAGTTAAACAATTGCATTGTTACGGAGAGACAGTGCAATCATATCCAAGCCTGCTGAGAAATAAGTCCCACCTAGTTCAGTGGGGACATGCTGAAAGAACTGGGTATGCTTTGCTTGGAGAAGACAGAGAGATGTGGGGGGGGGGGGCGCATGATTGCACTGCTCAGATACCTGCATAATTGGCACGCAGAGGAGGGCAAAGGTTTGGTTTCGGTTGCCCCAGAGGGCATGACTGGGTTTTATAAATTTAAGCTGTAGAGGAGAGAGAAGACGTGAAGGAAAGAAGAACTTCAGAAGACACCTTCTGATGGTATGGCCAACTGGACAATGGAACCAGTTACCCAGAAGAGTGGCCATCTCTCTCTTGCTCAGTGGCCTTTCCTCCATCAAGCTGACTTTTGAACATTGGCGCCTGCAACACCTCCTCTCACTGCATGATTTACTTCCAGGTAAGAGCATCTTGGCTTGTGGTCTAGCAAGCAAACACACGCTTACTTTGGAGGAAAACTCGGTCAAGTGGTCTCTGCAGCTCAGTAGTTCTTCTATTGCTTTCTAACAATAGTGTCTTCCTATTCCAGGCTGGGATGGATGGAGTGTGAGGTGGAGGTGTGCAAAGAACCGAAGCTGAGAGACAGCAGGCTGCCTAAGGCTGCCCAGTGAGTGAAAATCCATACCAAAAATTATCCTCTCATATCTCTTGCTAATACTCTACTTCTGTCAACAGCTCTTCTGCAGGAAATTTCCTTTAAGGAGAAGACACTTAGGGGATTCAGTTCCTTGAAAGACAGAAGATCCTTTCTCAGTTTTCGTCAACCAGCTGCCTTGCAAATCTTTTGGGCTTCAACTCCCATCAATATTGCTCATGCTCAGGGGTCCTGGAACTTGTAGTCCCTCCCATCTGGAGGGTGGGAGGGGAAGGCTTAAGAATATTACTAGCATAATTTGGTCCCAGCCAACTTAAGTGCAGTTTTCTCCTTGCACATTCGGTTTTGGGGTTTTCCCGGCTATCTGATGCTCCCTTCTGTAGGTAAGTAGGTTCCAGGCCTCTTTTCACCAACACATACACATATACACATACACAAGCGAACAAAATGCCTTCCATGGGCACTTGTTGCTTTCCCAGTCAGTTGGAAACATGTTAATAAAGAAATTGAGCCTACCTCTCTTATCATGCTTCTATTTGTGCGGTGTTTCTCCCATTTGCATTTGGAGCCATTCCAAGGGGCAAATTGATGAGAGTGATGAGATGGAGATTTCACTTTAATGCATCTCACTCTCTGTGTAGGAACACTTGACCTTTCTGCAGCAGACACTTCTTTTCTGGTCAAAATAATCATAGCACTCCTGTCCGCCCCCCCCCCCCCAGCTGCCTGCCCCCAACAAATACTTTCTCACCCAGATGGGGAAAGATAACTATGTATCTTCTTATCTAAGGAGAGAAAGACAACTTGAAGAGAGCAAATTTTAGCAGAGAAATGACCCACGAGGAAATGGCGGAGCACCCTCCCTTCCCATCCACTGCTCTGATCACTTTCAGATCTCCCCACAACTGAAGGAAAAATATAGTAATAGAAAGAATAATAGCAACAGCAGCAGCAGTAGTGCTAGTAACAGTCACAGTAATAATACTTGGGAGGCACTTCATGTATCTGCCACCTCGGCCTAGTGCGGTCCTAAATTTCCATGAATATATTGAGTTAGAGTAAAGGACTAATTGTGTATTCTTGGCAAACGTGCTCTGTGTAGCCTGATTTATTTAAAGGGCAATGCGGGGTTGGCAGGGTGGCAAACTCTGATGGGCAACTGGCCAGACGAAATTCTTAGACGCAACCCGGCCTCTGTATTTGTTCCGCTGGTGCTGTCCAGTGTCTGCAAGCATATGAAGGGCATGACAGGGATGTCGGGCCGTGCTCCTCGCTCTTGTCCCCCAGTCAGACATGCAGTGTGTCCTGGCATGTTTTTACACAGAAGCAAAGTCCTCCTCCTCTTGCTTTCCAGCGAGTGTGGACAGAATTTCAGCCGGGATTTCTGAATGGGCCTGAGGTTTAGCTTCATTGCTAACCTGCAATGTGCTCTCCACAACAGCGATAACATAATTGAGGGAAAGGTGAGAGAAACAGGGGTGAAAGATATGCAGACAGGTGTTTTCTTGGACTTTGCATATTTGTATCGACTTTTTTTTGAGCAGGAGAGTTGCAGAAAACACCCCCTCCAAGCACGTGCACACGCGCGCACGTGCGCGCGCACACACACACACACACACACCCTTGCAGACACTTTTGTGAAGGAAAACAAAAGTAAATTGGATTTCAAATCCCTTTGACTAGGGCATTTATTTTGTTTCATTATCAGGTCAATTAGAGTGCTGACACAAGAAAGCAGCTTGTCATTTTGTTCTCCCTGCGTCTGGAGTAAAGCTGAGGGGCTAAAGAGCCACAGCTCTGTCAAGAAGGGAAATGGCAAACGAGGATTTCGTTAGGCGCATGCTGCCCTCGACTCCCACAGGTCTGGGCAGGTGCAGCTTCCATCAGAGGACCAGCCATGCCCTTGGAGCCTCCGAGGGGGCTCTGTCACTCTCGGGCCGAGGTGTTCAGGGTCAGTGATCACATGCCCAGGAAAAGGCCACTTCCGGAAACATCTCTTGCCTCTGAGCACTCCTCTTTCAAGTTAACGGTGACGTTTACATCAGGCTGACTCCAGGGGTGCATTTTGTGTAATGGATACAAGTGAGACCTGAAGCAAAATGTTCCCACGTGTGGCCCTCGTATTCCTCCAGCTTCCTCCCAGAATGCTCCATTTCCTGTCCTCTCTCCTCAAGTTTCTATTTGTTTCCTCCCCTAACTGTTAGCAAGCCTTCTGCGACCACTGGACATGCTCGGCCTTCTTGGCCTGGTTTTTGTTCCTATTCCTTCCCACCCTACGTACATGCATTTGCACACACGTGTGCATGGGTATGCACACACATTCTGCAAATTTTGGGGTTCCCCCCAACTCTGCTGATCCCTCATTTCTGCATGTCAATGGTGCTGTCTTAGCTGTATGCTTCTGAAGGACTTGGCGCTCTCTGCCGAATGACTCAAGCACGACCAGAGGGAGAGAGGAACAAAACTGTATCTTATTCTTGAGAACAGTTCTATCACAAGCAAAAGAGCAATCAACCCAGAGCGCATGGCAGGGTCCCCTTTTATACCTTTGCTGACCAGATAGCAATGACAGATGTCCACCGGTTCAAAATTCCTGCTCTGATTGCTGATTGGTACATTTGAATACAGGTGTTTTTCGCACTTACCTGGCAGGCTGGGCAACCTGGGGGTTAGGCTGGGAGCTCTGGCGATGGATTTCTCAATCCTTGGGGATGTGATGAGCCTGCCTGGGCTTAATGCCGGCCAGCCAGATGATTCCTAAACTTCTACTGTGATCTTGCTACTGGTATAATAAATATATTTATTTATTTAATTCCATTTATATGCCGCCCCATAACCTAAAGCTTACAGTGCTAGACCAGCATAAAAACATACATAACTTACAATAAAACAGTTATTAATCAGAGAAAATGGTAAAACAATACAAGTATAGAAACACCTCATCATAAAATACACTCACGCACACCAATAACACAAACAATACATTAACCAAAATTAAATTAAGATGAAGAATCCATAACAAAATATAGAAGTATTAAATAAAATAAAATTAACTGAAAACTTGCTTAAATAAAAAAGTTTTCACCTGGCACCCAAAAGAAAGAAGAGTGGGCAGCAGGCAGATATCCCTGGGGAGTGAATTCTGGAGTTTAGGAGCTACTGCTGTGAATGCTCCCTCTGGCCCTTTGGCCTTTGACCTCACTGGGGAGGGCGCTGTGGAGGGATTCCACAGACTGCTTTCTGTGGAGGTGCCAGTTTTAGACAGGTGATCGGAGGGATCCTTGGAATTTTGTACAGCTGTGCACCTGCATGCCAGGGAAGACTGCATCGCCAGATGTGGCACAGATGGTGCAGCACAGGAAACTTTTCTTGGGCGCCTCCCTCAGATGATGCACGGCCAGGGATGGAATTCAAGTCACGGCTCCACATCTTCTGGCCCTGAATCTTCTTTCACATGCCAGTCCTACCAGCCCTGGCAACAGGATTTTTGCTGTGCCCTTGGGCCAGATGCCTTCATTAGGCACGTATCTCTTTGGGTTGGCTCATCCTTGCCACCCCGACCACTTCCCATTTAGTAGGAACAGCACAGAGCTAGTGGAACGCATGCTCCATCTCCCTACTCTTGCCAGGGCTGCTGCCACAACATGCCCTCTGGACTTGCTCCGGTCCTCACATTCTCTTTGTGCACTTGCCTTTTGCTCTAGCGCAGACCATGTTGGTGGTGAGAAGGAGCAGCACCAGCTATTCCTCTCTTCTTGCTCATCGGTTGTTTTCTGATCAAGCAAGCCACCATTAGCAATGGTAGGCAAGAGGTGGAGGAGGAGCAGTCGCAGCTGGAGATGATGGCTGCAAGAAAGTAGATTCACCAAATGAGCAAACAACTGAGGGTGTTGTCCAAGGACCCTGAAAGCTTGGAGCCAGCACAGGCATGCATGTTTGGAGAGGACGGGTGACCAGAAAGCCCCAACAAGAAGAAGCAAGAGACAGGAAGCTACGGGCATCAGTAATGGCCTCCTACAAGAGGGTAGGCCTTGGCAAGAGCCCTGTGAAACTGGTCTTGAGTGCAGCCAATAACTAGTGAAAAAAGCTGGGTTTTTAATATCTCCAAAGACCTGTTGCCAACCTCATCATAGTAAGTTGCTTTCTCAAGGTATTGCCAGCCAAGGAATTTGCTCACAGGGCCAGTTGTGACCAGACAATAAATACCTTTTGGTTGTGAAAGAGGAGGCCTTCGTCATGGAGAATGATAGAAAAGCGGATTGTGGCTCAGATTCAAAAGAGAACTCCAAGTCGCTTTGCCCTAGGCATGGAATTTATTGTGGGGTGGGTAGGCCATATAAATCTCTACCCGTCTTCCTCCATCTCCTCCTCTGATGTGTAACACAATGGGTGGTCTCTCCTTGTTCAGCCTCCCAGCCTGAAAGCTGGCTGCCTCCTTTGCGGGCTCGCTTTAGCACAAGCACCTGCATGCCAGACACAGTTGGTTCCGTGTTCAGACCAACCCTCCACAGAGCCGTCTCTCAGAAGATGAGATGCCCTCGCTGAAGATGGAAGGCAGTTGGAAAGGCTGGAGCGCAACAGGGCCGCCGCCATGCCCGTAAGGCCCAAAGCAGAAAAGACTAGAGACAATACTTGCTTTCTGGGCTTCTAGGAAACTGACATGCCAGCCAGTTTTCTGTTGCAAATGTGGTGCGATCACTGTTATCACAGCTGCTTCTCCATCACAGAGAAGAGCTGAAAGGGAGTGATTTTCTTGTCGTGATGGGAGAACTGGACTGTGAAATATTATTTGGGGACCAATTCCTCTTCCCTGTTGCATCCATGAATTAGGAACTGCTGGTGGCATGGGCCTTTGCAGCCTCTTTCTCCTTCTATGCCCCCCTTCCATGCATGTTCCAGCTCCCCTCCAGAGTCCTTTGACCCCTCCCCAGCAGATCTGTAGGATAGCGGGGAGGGGGAGGGCAGCGTCTGCCAGCAATACCCATTTTGTGGGTGCAATGAGCAACATGAATCCCATTCTGAAGTGTTTCGAGAATATGGATCTGTGCACTAGAGTTTTGAAATGGCGGACGCGTCTTGTTTTTGCAGGGTGTATTCCTTTGTGTTTGGAGCCGAATTCCATTTCAGCTCCCAGTTTTGTAAAGGACAGAGTTACTATTCAAATTATCCATTCTGTGCGTGACACATGGTGAGTGAGATTTTCTGGAAGCCTGAGCAGGCCCTGGGAAGTCTGGATTCTTCGAAATCTGTTCAGCTGAGGTCCGTCAGTGCTCGGTTTTGAAGGGGGGAACTCACCCCAGCTTTGAAAACCCTTCCCTTGCCCATGAGATGGGGAGAGCCTCGTGCAGTGAGCCAGCTCATGTGACTTAGATGCTGCTGCAGGGTGCGGGCTGAACATGCAATAAATCATGGCAATAACGTTTGAAAAATCGTGGGAATAATAAATCAGTTCAGGTGGCCCGGTGTCCTACATTGCAGAGGACAGTCCTCTATTTGAAGGGCTGTCCGGTCCAAGCCCATCATCAAGCCAAAGAAGGAAGCATGGGCAGAACTCTGGAGTCTGTGTTATCAGGGTTGCACCCTGGGAGCAGACTGACCCGGCATGCAGGCCACCCAGAGATTCCGGGAAAAGCCTGGCTCCGGGGTGTGGAGAGCCTTTGGACAAAACACCTTCAGCGGGTTCCCTCCCTCTTGAGCTGGCCCCCTCACCACCCCTGTCACCAGCAGCTGTTTCTCGCCCTCCTTTTCTGCATTGCTGCAGACACTCGCTGGTGTGGCAGGAAGAAAGCCAGTGTCCGAGTCGGCAGGGGCATCTAGGGCTGTCCTCAATGTTACCCTTGGCTGGGGCAGAGTGAGGGGCAAGTGCTTGAGCTGTTTGCAAGGGCAAAGAGCAAGAGCGGCTCTGTGGGGCTCTTGGCAGGGGGTCCTACTGGGCTGTGGGTTCTCAGCAGGTGCCCAGCTGCACCTACTCTTGGCACCCGCCTCGTCTACCAGCCAAAAGGCATTGTGCTGCAGCCCCTTTGTCTTTTCCTCCTTGATAGATGCGCTCGCTTGCTCGCATGATAAAATAAAAAGGCATGGAGGAAGTGGAGAGAAAACAGTGGATGGTGTCTTCCTCTGGAACCCTCCTACCCACCCAAGAAAAATGTAGTGATTGATGAAGGGCAATTGCACAACATTCTCATCTGGACATGCTCCATGTCGCAATGCTGTGAAAGGAAAGCACCTATTTCGAAATGTGCTTCTCCGCCCACAAATGAGCACGTGAACCCGCGGTGTGAATCCAGGTCCTGTTCTGCTTTGGTGATACATTTCTCTTTTTTTTGCTGATGCATCAGTGGCCACCCTAAAACCATTCATTGCTAATTTGGGACTTACCCCTTTTAAGCTAAGGAGGACTGCAGTGACTCAGGCTCTCTTCTTGTCGTCTCTCTCTCCCCCACAGTCTGCTTTCCTCCCACTGCCTCTTGGGCTAAGTGAGGGAGCTTGTTTGTGAGATGGGCTTTCCCAAATTCTCACAGCTCTAATCTGGATACCATTTAGTGTGACAGCCTTCTTCCCAGGTTCCCACAGCTGGTTAGTGTTTTGAATTCCTGCCTCATGAACTCATATCAGGCTACATGGGCTAATGCTCAGAGCGCAACCTAAGGCTGATATCTTTGATGACAGAGTAATGGAGGAAGCTCTGGTGCTTTCGGTATGTTTATAAACCCACTGCCATGTGTGTGTGTTGTTCTTCAGATTTTGGTGGAGAAAAGGCAGATCCTTTGCAGAAGACCTCATGGAAGCAGTTAAAGCATTAATGGAGGTGAAAATAAAATGATTAAATATGACAGATAAAAGGGCAATTAAAATACTGCTGTCATTGGTGTGTGTGTGTGTGTGTGTGTGTAGGAAGGTACACATTCTTTCATCAGTGTCACAGGGTGGCTATTAATACTCTAATATTTAAAAAAGACAATGGAATTTAGTTAATCATTTCCAATACAGTATCAGCTTTCTTCTCCTTCTAATATCCCTGAGTTTTGGATCAGGAAGTGCCCTGTTCTCAGCTGGCTTCTGTCACGTGAGAGTTACACATTCTCTCAGCCTCAATCTTTCTACACTACCATCTGCAATATGGGTATAATAATACCAACTTGCCTGTCAGGGTGGCTGTAAGGATTACAGCAAGGAGATAATGTATGCGAGGCCCTTTCAGCATTTCAAAGCACTATACAAATGTTAAGTATTATAAACACAGAAGGGGCAGACAACTTTCCCAGGGCACAGGATTACAGCAGAAATACTTATCATTTCATATACGATTCACTTTGGCAAACCACAAGGTCTAGAACCAGTTTAAGGCTGGCAAGGGGACACACAAGGTTTTCTTGGGCGCTTTCATTCTGAAAAAAGAATCACAGGGCAAGCTGCAGAGTGTGCATCATCCATTGTGTACTGCTCACCCAGGCCACTGCTTTGTGTGACTGTAATGAATGTATGAGTGTTGTAGAGAAGCTGATGGGCAATCCTGGATGGGGAAACCACCCTTACCCCAGGCACGTGAAATCACCTTAGATCAGGTAGCCAGGCGTTCATGTAGCTCTTTGATGTGAACGTGTGTCTCCACTGCGAGCACATAAGGAAAGCAAGTGGCCTCCATCCCCTGTGCTTTGCATGCCTTCCTTTACAATTCAATTATACATGTAGATGAATTTTCCTTACAGAAACCACGCGTTCTTTTGCAGATGTCAAACATGTGTATATATTTGCAGTGTCATGCAAAGATCATACACACAAAATCCAGCCTGATTCTAGCCATGTTTATGCAGAAGGAAATCCCAAAGGACTGCGCAGGTCTAGATTGCAGCCTGAAGGTCAGGCTAGGCATGATGTGAAAAACAAACACAGGTGGTGCGGAGTCGTCCATCCTGCAGTGGACCACTTGCAGCCCTTCAAATAGTCTGGCCAGAATTCTTGGTAGCCAAGAGTGAGGGATCATGGGAGCTGCAGGCCAAGCCATCTGGAAGACCATGAGTTGCCCACCCCTCGTCTGTCTAATCCAGGATTGTCTGCTTAGACTGGCAATGTCTGTTCAAGATTTCAAGAAGAGGATTTCCCTCTCTCCATTCCTTGCCACCTCATCCTTCTCATGAGCTCTCAGGTGGACTACTAATCACTTGCACACTGAGAGCCAGTGTGGTGCAGTGGTTAAGAGAGCAGGGCTGGGACTCAGGCGACCTGGGTTCCAGTCCCTGTTCAGCCCTGGAGCCAACTGGGTGACTTGGGACCAGTCGCAGAGTCTCAGCCCAGCCTACCTTGCAGGGTTGTTGTTGTGTGGCGAAGACTGAGAGCAGCAGGAGGGGAATGATGTAAGCTGCTCTGAGTTCTTTATAACGAAAAAGTGGGATATAAATCTAATAAATAAATGAATAAGGTTTGACAAGTAAGTTGAATCCTCTAAAGCACTGTCCCTTCCCTGGTTTAAGACGCATGGGTGAGAAGATATCTCTGGGGCAGGGGCAACCCAGTGCTTTGCTGCCTGAGATGAAGGGCTGTCCACCTACAGAAGCCAAGAGGCAGGTGGATGAATCGTACTTCAGTGCTGGTGATACTGACAACATGCTCCTTCGCGCCCGGAGACAGCATGCTACCTTGAGTGGTGCGCAGGTGCCTGCGCGCACATGTGTGTGCATACCAGGTCATATGGCGGACCTCCGCCTCTGCCCCCCTGCCCCTCGCTGCCTCTCCTGCCACCCAGCAGCCCCTGCTTGAGGCTGCCACCCTGCCTAAGCCTCCAGGAGGGCTCTGCTTGCCCTCGTTCAGATGAGGAAGGCCAACTCAGCGGCTATTTGATTCCGCGCCACTCTTTCCCACCTGTGTTTCAATATGTGAGTGGGAGGATCTGCACTCAGGAACACCATTTGATTCTGGGAGTCACACTGCTGCCTCGTAACAAGTGGGAAATGCTGCTTTACACATTCTGACATTCTTGCCCATTAACGTAACTGTCAGGATGCCCGGTTATACATCGGCAAAAAAAAAAAAAAGACATAGGGGTACAGCAAAAGTGCATATCATCTGTAGATATAGTTGCAAATTTAGCCATCAGGACTACAATCTAAATAGAAATTGTGGTGAAGACTGTGGGTAGGTGGCCTGTGTGCCTTCCAGTGAGGTCTCTCCAGGTGCTATCTGCTAATAGGCAATGTTAAGGCTCCTATATTTAAACTGGACCATACAGTCTTTCAAACAGAGGGTGGCTCCAAACATAGGACTGTCCTCTGCAAAGTGGGACATCGGGCCACCTCTGTTGGGGGCTGCTGTAATCCCCCCAGTCCAATGTAACCCACCCCCAGGAGAGTTACAACTCACTAGAGCTGGTTCCACCGCTGAGCTCCATGCAAGAAGCATCCAAAGCTTCAGGAAACACGAGTGAGCGAGCCAACATTTATTGACCGTGTAATTAATCTGATGCTTTGCTCTGTCTATTGGCCCTTAGCACCACATTTCCTGTGAGAGTGGGCGAAAGCCTTCTTTTTCCTTTCTTTCCCCCACTGTTTCTTTCTTCCTTTCTTCACCCCCTCCCCTCCACTTTTTAAAGCTAGTTTCTGTTTTACTAAGGAGGAACTGGTCATCTCCCAAGTGGACAGATGATGTATTAGAAGTGGAATGGGGCATTCCCATGGGAATGGGCATTTTGCTCCTTCTTCTCCAACTAATTTCTTTCATACGGCAGGTTCCCAGACACATCAAATGCCTCACATGTTAAGCTATTAGTCAAGATTTAGAGGCTCTGTGAGTGTAAGTCAATGTTAAATCGTTCAGATAACATGAGGGCTGGCAGGCAAACTTCTCAGCTATTTACTCTATTTTACTTTTTTTTTTAAATAAAAAGAAAGTGACTGGAATCAAGTCTGCCTATCAGCAATGTTTCCTTGACATAAGAAACACTCTCCTTGAGGGCTGCTCTTCCTAAGTATCTTTGCCGCCTTGGGGACGTCGGCACTAAGATGAACCCAGCCCAGCAAGACACAAGGCGCCAAAAACACTGCTCTGCAGAAATGTCCGTAGAGCGGGGAACTTGCAGTCACAGGGCAAAAGTGCTCCGCTGACCACAGGCTCTGGTCGGCTCTGTATGATTCATCATGGGCTAGGATCATAACCGGCTGGGCAATGTAGCAAGAGAGCAGAAGGCCAGCTATATAGGCTGTGGGACGATTGCTCAGAGGTGGAGCAAATGCTCTGCCTGCAGAAGGTCTTGGCTGCACCAGAGAGCCACTGCCAGCCTGTGCTGACAGTATAGGGTTAATTAGCTGGCCAGAAGGCCTGCGGCAGCTCCCCACATTCCTAAAACTGATCAGAGCTTGTCAGCCTCAGGTCCCCAGAAATTGCCCGATTGCAACAGCTGTCATAATAGGATATCGACTGTGGTGGCTGGGGAAGATGGGGGCTGTAGTCCTATGAGCACCCGTGCTCGGGAGCCACTGTGCTCAGTCAAGAGTCCATGTACCACAGTATTCCGCTTAATTTGCACCAACAGCTAATAGGCAATCTATAACCATCGCAACTTGCGTACAGAGATTCCAGTTTGTGTTTGTTCTTATGTTTCTATCCTCCCCTTTCTCTTGCAAGGAGCTGAAGGTGGTTTACGTAATCCCCCTCCGTGCCATTTTGTCCTTACAACAGCCCTGTGAGGCAGGCTAGGGTCTATGACTGGCCCAAAGTCACCTGGCAAGTTCCATGGATGAGTGAAACCTGGACCTCCCAAGTCCCAGTCCAGCACTCTCACCACTGCATCATACTGCCCTCAGTGTGGTGAGAGAAGAACCTACCATATCGCTTCCTCGATCTATCTATGGCTTAGCAAAAAAGGACACTTGCTCCGTTTCTGATGCTGGTCCTCTTCCATGCATATTAGTAATCCAGATATTCATTTAAGAAAAGGTAGCCCTCTCTTTTCCAGTTCTCAAAGTGCTTAGCACAAATACAGCACTATGGATAACGGAGAGGATAAAATAAAAGACTCGCGGTATCATTTCACCACCTGCACTGAAGCAGCAGCTGCCTCATCTCCACTGAACCAAAGGGCTGCGGCTGCATCTCCAAAGGAAATAGCAGACCCAAGCGGCCTGAACCGAGACAAGCTCAAGTCACAAGGAAGGGCCAATTATCTCCTAGAAAGCAGAGCCAGATGGCGAAACACCTCTGTGGAGAGCAGAGAGATGTTGCCGCCAGCGCCAGCAGCAGTGCCAGTATTCCAAGCACTGCTCTGGCCCAAGGATTTAGGCTCACCTCGGTGCAGCATAGCGCCTTTGTCCCTGCACGGAAGGCCTGCTGGGACACTGGCCTCCGCTTTCACTTTCGCAAGCGACCGAGCCACAGGCAGGTCAGCCGTGCCCATGCGCACCTCTCTCCCCCACCCAGCTGACTCCAGGGGCAGGTTTGGATAGGTCTGGGCATGCTGTCCAAAAGTAAAGCACAGGACTGCTCGTTTTGGTTTTGCTTTGAGTCTCCCAAGCACATCCATGCCAGTCCAGGTTTTCGGTTCTTGAAAATGGGAGTCCTCCTGATCACTTTATCTGGCTGCCTGGAAGCGCCTGCCGCAAAATCGCCCCTCTCACCCTACATGCCTGGCTGGACTGATCCCTGCCGTTGCAGGCCAGGTCGTCCCTCGCAGGGCTCCCGGTTTTGCTCTTGGCTGGGTCTCCCATCCACATGCCTTGCAGCTGGCATCCTCCACCACCCCACTCCCACCTGTCCATCATCTGAACCAAGGGGATGAACCTGTCAGTTTCCACACCTGCCCTTTGAGAACAGAACGAAGCAAGCTCTCCCCACCTTCCTTATAGCTAGCTGCCTTTACAGCTACAGCTAGCCAGAAAGAATATTGGTAAGTTCTTAAATGAACAGGTGCGCATATACCATCAGGGGGCAAGTGTGGCGTGGTGGTCAGTGTTACACTGGGGAACTGGGAGATCCAGGTTCTAATCCTGAGATTCACTGTTGCCTTTGGGTCAGCCAGTCACCCTCAACCTGACCTACCTCACAGGGTTGTTGTTATGAGGATAAAATGGAGCTCTATCAGCTGCCTTGGGTTCCTCTGAGGAGAAATAAAAAGCTGGACATACATGCAATATAGTAATAGTAATATGCAGAACTTAGCCTTGGAACCAGTTTGTAATACTAGGGTTTCACCAGGTCATGTAAAACAGAGAGCTTTATTGAGCATGTGCAGACTGCCATGTAGCACCAATTTTCCTTTCTTTTACTTCTCTGTGCCCTGCGCCCAGATTTTTCTTTATGAAGCAGAATTTGTCTTATCCTAAAAAGAACCCTCTCCAATTCATTCTCTTTAGGTTCACAATGTTATTCAAGTTCCTCTTCTTGCCCAGATATGCTGATTAATTTGAAAGAAGATTTTGTGTAACTGCCTTATCAGGGCTCTTAATCACATGGCTGCTTAGAAGAGTGTTCAGCACTGATGGACTTATCCTTATATTTTCATGTAATGGAGGATGACTTTATCCCTCTATCAGTACCTCAAAGGCCATCACAAAGAGGAAGGTCAAGATCTCTTCTAGCTGATGCCAGAGTGTAGGACACGGAATAATCCATTCAAGTTGTGACAACCCAGAGTCAGGCTGGAAATCAGGAAAATATTCCTCACTGCCAGAGTAATACAACAGTGAAACCAGCTGCCTAGAGAGGTGGTGGGCTCTTCCACATTCAGGAAGAAACTGGATGGCCATCTGAGTGGGATGGTGTAACGTGGGGTCCTGCAACAGCAGGGGGTTGGACCTGATGGCCTTCATGGCCCCTTCCAATTCTATTCTATGATTCTATGGATTTAGGGTCACTTCAAATAGTAGAATCCTGATGTGGAGACCATGGAGGGAAGTCTGGTGACCATGAAAAAGGGCCAGGAGAATAATAGCAGAAGGGACCATGCCAGCACCACAACTGGTCATCAGGAACCCTCACGAGGCCTGGGCAGAATGTGTGTTTTAGGTGCTCATAGTGGCACACACAGTGCATAGCATGGAGCAGGATGGCTTGGCGAGCAAATGTTGGTGATCCCCTCATGATGCTTGGTTTTCAAGTTTCTGGTTGTCTTGGAAGATACAATGGCTGCATGGAGAGAGAACTTCCATTCAGGTGGTTGACCTAAGTGTGAAGTATCTCTAAGCTCTAATATGTCTCTATGCACCACCACAAATTTCAGGGAGCATCTTACACTCACCACCTTGGTAACTGTCCACACAGTTCAACCTGCTGAAAGAAATTTCTGGCACTAAGAACACCATAGCATGAAGAAAGATGTAGGGTAGAAAGATGTAGGTCCACTGCAAACCTGTTGCACGAGTCAAAGCAACCGGCATTACTCTAGAGTAATTTGTGTTAGGGGAATGCTGGATATGGCTTGGTATGTTTGCAGAGCAGCAGAGCTAACCTGGGGTCCCCGCACTCCAATCCTCTCCAGAAGTGAGTGCTGAAAAGCAGGCTGCAGAATATTTATGGCAAATGCCAGCGACGGAAGGTGCCAATTGGCTGATGCTTGTGATGTCATGAGGACACCACCCTGAGTCCTTGAAGCAGCTTTGCAATTTTTAAAAAGGTCTTTCCTTTTTTAATATGGGGGAAGGTGAATGTATAAAGGAAATAATGCACATGGATTTTTTTTTAAAATAAGAGTGAACAGTCTGACTAAAGCAGATGGGTGGGTCATAACTGATGAGTCAAACCACACTTGGTGCAGTAGTATGTCTGTTTGTCTGTCGTGCAAATTCCAAAACTGGGATGGAGCCAGGTTTTTCCTTCCGTTTGCTCTTAGCCCCCAACTGTAGCTGTGAACTGCCAAGAAAATCAATATCCAACAGGTGGGTAGCATGTGGAGCGCCAGATGTTGTTGGGTGAGAACTCACATCATTGGTTATCCTAGATGGAGCTGATGGGACCTGGAATCTAGCAACATCTGGAAGGTCATGGGTTTTCCACACCTGGGATATCCTGTGTTAGATCCCGGCTTAGCCATGCTTATAAACCATTGCTAACTTCTCCCATTGATTTCAATGGGTCTCCTCTAAGTACGATGTCATCTGGAGCTAACCTGTCATCACTTTGTCCATTCAGTTTACTCAGACTCAAAATGTGTTTCTCTCCACCATCATATCAGAGAAACAGTCTTCATTTTCAGGTCCAACATCCTTATATGTAGAACGTAACTGTTATTTTACATCTGCCTATACATTTAATTATAATATAAGCTCTTCAGCGGTTATGTAAAATCTTCCAAATTGTAGTGCAATTACTCTGTGTAACATTCTGACAGCTGTTACATTTGGTTTTACGGCAAGCAATAATCGCTTACATTTTCTTACAAGTCTGTAAGCAACAGACTAAAAAGCAGCCCCTTCTTCTGTAGCTGAGAATGAACTTGTGTTCCTTTCATTGGCAAAGGTAGAGCAGGGAGGCTACTGCTCCTTGTGTCTTTAAAAACAGCATTTGTCCTTTGCTATAGGACAGAAGAGTGACAAAGTCCCTGAGAGAGCAATACGGTGCCCTCTCATCTCTGAATACCTGATTCCGATTCAAGTCCCGTGCTTAGAATTATTGGTTGGCTCCTGTCATGATTATGGATAAGCACCATATTCTGGGGATTGTCAGATGCCCTTCATCGCGTTGGGGGTCTTGCATATCAGCCCGGGTACCTGTTCAGGTTCAGGGAACGGAGAACTAAACCAATCAAAGAACAGCAACAAGTCAAGCCTGACGTTCTGCAGCTTGGACTAGTTAGGACTGACTTTGTCTGTACTGAATAGCATAGCTGGCACTGTCTAGCATGGAAAGAGGGAGAAGTGCTAACCGCGTACCAACTTATCCCATTCCACTCCCAACTTTATTAAAGGTAGCAGAAATACATTTTCTTGGCCATCAATAGCACCATGGTGTAGACTAGCTTTCCCCAACCCGGTGCCCTCCAGATGTGGTCTACAACTCCCATCATCCCCAGAAACCGGAGTTGTAATGTGATACATCTGGATGGCACAGGATTGAGGAAGGCTGGTATAGACCTTCACATGTGCATTTATGGCAAGCAGACTGGGGGGCGGGGGTAATTTTCCACCTCTTCCCCTTCGGTTGTCTTCCCTGTAGCTTCAACATTATTAGTGTGGTTACCTCTGGGACTCCTATTAAGCCATTTTGATTTTGACTCTTTATGACTCACAATCTTTAGGGCTGCTGATGTGATACCACAAAGAATCCAATAATTAGGGTAGTTATTCTGTAAATCAGAGGTGCCGAACCTCTTTCAGCCCACGGGTCAAATTCAGTTTCAGAGAAGTGCTTGAAGACTGAAGGCAAAAGGGGCAGGACCAAAAAAGTGAAATGCAGGGAGGGTCAAGACCCCCAGCATATTTTAGCATAAAGCAATTATTGCCAGCAAGTAAGCCTTAGGAGAAGTCTTTCCCTTTTTGGACGGAGGGAAATGCTCAAAAGCTCAATCATTTGCAGATAAGAGGGAAAAAGAGGGAACCACATCTGGGAAACCTGGAGTATAATATTAGGACCCAGGTGGGCCCAATTTGCTGCTGGTCTGGGGGATCAACTCCTTTGCTGCAAATACTCATCTCATCTCATCTCACTGATCTGGATGAAGCCTGAGGCTTTCCATAACCCTTTGGGTACAGAAGGGGCCATGGAGGAATGTGGCTGATCCATGGGTGGCACCACCGTTCCCTTGTCGTTCGAGGCTTTGGGGGGGAACAGCATCCTTCGTTCTGCATCTGCAAAGAAGATCAAAGGCAGTGGCCCGTGCTTGACAGGCCTGGCATCGTTCTCAGATCGTATTCCAGTGTCACTCTTCGGGGACACAGAGTCTTTCCTCTATCGCAACCTTGTGCCCATGTGTGTTGGTCTGTGTGTATACATGTGTTTGTTCTTTGTTTAAAGAGGCCACAACTTAATCAAGGCCATGTGCACAGTGCGAACCACAAGCACACCCATCTTTGCCTTATTATCAGGAGTGATAAACCCAGGGAGACCCTGTGAGGGGTGAGCCACTTGGTCTTGTCAGGCGTCTTCTCTGACACATTCGCCATGGTGTGGGAGCGTTTCTTGCTTTCCCTGCACATGGGATGTGTCAGAACCTGTTCAGAGGATGAGAAACCTTTCAGGCACTTGCTAGGGATCGGAAAGCAAAGGGAAGACACCAGCAGGCTCGCAGAGTGTCGGTTGGTGGTCTGTGCACACTGGGTCATATAATTTCAGAGGGGAAGGAAGGATGCCAGCATATGGTTCCCATCTTGGAACTTCTCAAAGCCTTTTCACGCTGACTCACAGATTGCTACAATGACTCTGGGACCCCCCTTGGTGGGAAAGTAATGAGGCAGTGACTTGGAACCACTCATTTGACAACGAGTGCCCCGTCACACCAAAGGGAAACAAATTGGAGTTCTCAGACATCGCGGGCCCTTAGGGCCACTTCAGATGGTTTGATTTTCCTGTGCCAAAGACCCTTCCATGGGAAGGAAAGCGTATTAGGAATGTGCATCTCTCCCTACATTTAAGGTATTTCTCCCACATCATACGTCTATACTCTTCTTGCTCATACGCTACACAGAATCCAGACTTTTAATGGTATCCTTCCTGTTGCACACAAATTACTGGGTTGGATCCAGACTTAAGTCATGCTTGGAGGAGGCTGATAGAGATCAAGGGACCTTAAGTTATGAGGAAATGAAGCCTGATAGATTTCAAACCGGTATGTTTTCTCTATGAGGAGACAGTGCTTTCCTTATCCCCACCTATGCCATTCCCTGCTATCAACTGCTGGGAGTAACTGAATGAGTCACACAAGCCCTTATTGATAGACCTAGAAATAAATGATGCCTCTGAGAAGAATAAGAAATGAAGGGGCCTGATATGAGTCAGATCTCTGGTCCCTCTAGCCCAGCTGTATGTCCAGGAATTGGTTGTTGCTCGCCAGGGTCTCAGCCAAGAGCATTTTCTAGCCCTACTTTGAACTGTAGATCTCAGGACCTTCTCCATGCCCAGGACATCACTGGGCAGTGTATGCTTCCAATCAAAAGGTGGAAGGATGTAAGCTGGCAGCTGCAGAAGGCAAAAGACCCATTCCTTGGTTGACTCCACCCGTCAAGCTCCACAAGGACCACCCCTCGACAAGCTGTCGGAACTATTTTACAACATCTGAGAAAGGATTATTTATGTACTGCTTACGGATGGCTATCAAGACTACAATTAAGGTCGCAACGCAATGCCATGGAGTCCGTCCCTCTAGTGTTCATGGACTTCCTCTTGTTCTTGGCACAGACAAAGGTTGCTGCATGTATTACGGAAGATGGACGCCACTAGCACAGCCCTTGCACAGGGATCGATATTGCTGGTGAGTGTAAACACTGGGCACTGAGTGTCAGAGTCACGGCTGTGGCAAAGTGGGTCAGTCTCCAGTGTGCTGAACCCAGGGAGCCCGGTGGAAAAAGCCAGATTCCTCACACAGCCCTAGCTATGAGGGATTCCCACACAATGACCCTTCATCCTGTGGGGCAATTTGCCCAGATCAGGGGGTGAGAGAGCGTGATGCATGGAGAAGCAGGCTGAAGGCCTTCCTCCTGAAGTCTCCTCCTCCTCAGCGACCATGACCAGCCACCTACCCAGCAGGTGGCAGCAAAGGGGGTGAAAGGGGAATGGGGGCCAGGATTGCCCCAGCCCTGTCCAAAGGCTGATTCACTCGTTTCCTTCTTTCCCTGGCACCCCCTTTTCCTTGAGTGCTGCGTCTTTGAAGAGTGTAAATCAGTGGGGAGGGACTGGCATGGATGCGAGCTGTTCTGGCAGCTCTTCTGACTGAGGAGGACTACGACGACGATCACAACCACAGCTTTTTGAAAATATGCCAGGTGATAATATGGACACAGCCAAAGTTGGATCCCAGAGTAGCTCCTTCCAAGAGTACCACATTGGTTTTCATTCCTGTCTGGAAGATGCCCGGGGAAGCTGCCTTACCCCGAATCCTTATCTAAGTCAGTCTCCCGAATCCTTCTGTATTCTGAATCCTTATCCTCTGAGCTGGAGTTTTTTCCGTCCTTCCTGGAGATGCTTGGGGCTGAATCTGGGATTGCCTACCTGCTGAACATGTGCTCTCCCACTGAGCTGCAGCCTCACCTCCCTCCCTGCGGACAGGGCCACGGAGCACTGTGTTCGGCTTGGTGCACTCATGCAGGGCCGCCCCAGGGGTGTCCTTAGCCCCAGGAAGGCTAGAATGGGGGTAGGAAACTGACTGGCTGGGAAGGGGCCAAGAATGAAGGTTGGTATTCAGCCAGCATGGAATGCAGATCTGCCTGTCTGGATTCGAAGGAGCAGCATTTTCCACCCTCTCTTGGCCAATGACCCGTCTCCCCATCCTATCCCAATCTGCTGAATGTCACACAGCAACAGCATCCTCCCCTCCTTCCCCTTGGCTAGTTTTATGAATGGGATGCCCTGTTGGGCAGGCTAATAAAGGTCTTTTCATTATTCTTTCTCCCTCTGTCAGCTGGCATTTTCAGAGGTTAATAAATAGGGGAAGGTTCTCAGCAACACATGACATTTCCCCTTCAGCCATTGTTATGGCAGTCCAGATTAATGTGGCCAGGAGAATACTGAACAACTCCTACATTTGCGCAAAATGACAAAGACAGGGAATGTCATACTCTCTGCAAGATTCGGACTGCCGAGAGCCATGTCATCGAGTGCGGCATTTCTGCTAAGAGAAGCCCAAAGAGTTTTTATCAGCTTCCCTGGTATCGAGCTCCTTCTCAGTCTAACTCGGAGGAGAGAGTGTTCTTCTCAAGGAAAAGACCCAGCAGTAACCATGACTGGCATAGCTACACACGCCTATTTGAGAAGCTGTGGTTGCCAGTGCTAGCAATTATGGCAGCCCAAGCATATAAGCCACCTTGGGAAGCGGGGTGGCCTTCCTCCGCTTGTCCGACAAGCCTGGTTTGGAAATTCCTCCTCCTCCTCGCCCATACAGCCTCTCCACAGATACAGCATGAGTCATGTTTCATCTTCAGACTCCTTTGAAAACAGAAGTTGGGCCCGTAGCTTCTGAGTAATTAAAGAATACCCTGCCGCAGTCTGTGCCGTATCGAGCCCAGGAGCAGACTGTGCACCTCTGCGTCTGAAAACAAGAGCGTCTCTTTTGAAGAGTGCCACTGTTTATTTGCCTGGATCCTTCCATGCAGACAGACAGCCCTGAGAAACTCCTGCACGCATGCTACAGATGTTTTCCTGTCTGTCTTTTCTTTCGCCCAAATGTGTCTGACCTCTCACATGCCCGCGGGGAAGGAAAACAAAATAAAAGGCACATACGAAAAGCAGGGATCACCGGCTGGGCGGCAATGGTGCTGAGAAGGTCCCAGCCGTGGTAGCAGATCAAAACGGAACGAGAGTCAATTGTAACAATGTGCGCAGCGATGTTACCCAAAATGAAGATGCATCTGGAGCCCTGCGAGAGGAGGAGGCAGCGAACTGGCAGCAACTGCTTCAGCTGCAGCCAGGGTACCCGATCCAGACTCGAGCACAGAATGCAAAGACGGAGGGCTAGCCTGCTATCCTTGCGTGGAGGAAATGTAATTTGGAGAGCAGGCTGTGTGAGGATCCCGCTGCTGCAGAACAGCAGAATGATCGTGCCGGCTGTGAGTGGAGAGAACCAGGTAGAAGCTGCAGCCACTGAGCCACAGCTGGAAGACTTACTGGGGCTTAATAATGAATAGGATCGATCAGAGGGAATTCAGCACTGTGGCTCAATCTGGAGAGATACTTCGTTGCCAATATCAAGGGAAGCATGATATGTTACTGGAAAATGAGGCTGCAGCTGAAAAGTAAAGGCCCTTTGTTAAATGTTTATGGCAGTATTGATTTATTGATGCTTTACAGGTATTTTTACCTACTCTTCAACCAGATTCTCAGGGCAGCTTACAGAAACCAAAGGTGTAATTACAATGATCGAAACATACATACTAGAATCATAGTGCTCATGTTTAGGGAAGCAACATAGGACAGTCCACAAAAATGTAACCAAGAGAAAACTACCCTGCAGGAAAATTGAGGAAGGCACCACCATTGAAATGATGCCCTTGATACACGTCAAGTGGCAAGAGGTGCCGCCGCAATGGCATTAGTCCTGGGCTTGGCCACATGTTATCTGGGGGCACCAGTGCTCCTCGATGGCCACTACCACCATGACCTACCAATCCCATAATGTACTCACTCTCTTACTGGAAGCTGGAATCATTTCTGAGCAAATGGAAGGCCTCCAAGCCCAGCCATCTTCATGTACCTTCAGTGCCTCTGGGTCACATGATGGAGCTGAGATGTTCTTAGGAAATGTGTATGTGTGCATGTGTGTGTGCGTGCGCAAGCATATGCACATGCACATGCATTATGTATACATGCGGTGTTTGTGTATGTGTAAGAGACAAAGAGAGGACACATCCATGGTTAGTGATCCGAAGTGAGAGGGAGAAAGAAGCTAGGGGCGGTATAGAAATAAAATAGTAGTAGTAGTAGTAGTAGTAGTAATGATGAGGAGGAGGAGGAAGAGGAGGAGGAGGAGATAAGTTGACTGAGAGGAGTTGGGGATGGAGAAAAAGAGTTTATCTCCTGTGAAATAGCTTTCTATTGCACTGTGGGCTCAAAGAAGCTGTTTAGCAAGTTGGGACACAGTCCCTATGGAAACCTTGAGCTCAGTCTTTTGGGCAGGTTACTTGTCCTTTATGACTAGCCACACCTCCCTTGGCAGCCAGTTCATTGGTGGTGCCCAGGACACATTCCTGAATTACCAAAGGTGCTCACTGTGTTGTGAGCTAGACTTTCTCCCTTCTCACATCCAGAGCTGCAGACCTTTCTTTGCAAAACATTCTTTACTCACCAAAGTGCTTTCCAGAAGCACAAGCACCCAGAATGAAATTCTGAGCATGCCCAGAGTGGTTTGCTGAATCCAGTCTAATAATCATTTCTAGGAATTCTCCTTATGAGTTTGTTCGGGCCCCATCCTTTCAGGAGAGGCCTCCTGGAAATGAGCACACCTCCTCTAATTGGATAGCTCTCGTTTGCTGACAACGCGTCATGGGATCGAGAGCCGGAGATGTCTTGTCTTCTCCTGAGAAAGGCCCCTGCTCCAGGTCCCCTCCCGCCAATGGCACAGCTTGGTTATCCCCACAGACTGCTGCCCACTTGGGGAGTCTGGTCTTGAGAGAAGCATCTCCATTTCTCTCATCTCAGTGCCTAGAATCAGCCCACGTTCCCAGTGCTGTGTCAGAGTCCAGGGCTGGGACATGGGCAACCAGAGGCAAGGCCAGGCAGAAAAAGGGGAACGGGCCTCAGGACCAGGACAACAGAACTTTGGGAAAGACAGGATCCCAAAGCAGGTTTCATGGAAAGTCCAAGTCAGAGTCACGGTCCAGGCCAAGGTCAGGAACCGGGGGATGCATGTGGGCAGAACAAGGCGGTGGTCAGGGACAGGCCAAGGGCCAAGAACCAGGAGGACAAAGAAAGGTGCAGGCACCTTGGACAGGACCACAGGGCAGGAAACAGCACGGCAATGGCACAGCAGAGTGCACAGCAAGGCAAGATGCACAAGACAAGAGCAGCCACATGTGGGAAGAGTCAGGCAAGATGCAGGAGCTGAGCCACAGCTTGCAGGAAGCCCTGCCTTCCTGAGGCAGCACGGCAAGGCAGGATATAGGTCAGGCAAGAGGCGGGCACAACAGCAAGGCAACTTGGAAAGGCAGGGAACACAGCAGGGACCAGGAGCAAGAAGGTCAGGCAAGGTGCAAGCACAACAGCAAGCAGGTTAACCCGACAAGGCAGAAGACGGAGCAAGGAGTCGGAGCCAGAGCCACCAGGCAAGCTGCAGGCACTGCAGCTACAGGAAGACCCGTTGCTGAGGCCCGTTCCAGAGAGAATAGCTCGTTCCTATATTGCTCTTCCCCCAGGGCTCCCAACTGACGCTCCTCAGTAGAATGAGAGCTCCAGCGGGGATTGGGACTGATCCTGTGCATACAGTGGGCATTCCACTGGTTCTGGCCAGCAGAGCAGCCCAGATCCTGACACCCCTCTCCCCCACTCCTCCTCCTCCCGAGTCCAGGTCAGCACGTCCTGGGAATACGGGCCAAGAGCAACTGCTCTTCTTGCTCCCTGAAAGAAGCCATGGAATGTTCCCCTCCACCTTACTAACATCCCTTGCAGCTTAATGCATGATGGGACATGATTCGGCCATGCTTTCCCCCTCCTGTCGTGCAAGGCAAAGGGCAGAAAGAGCAGGCTGAACAGAACAATCTCCTTGCCGGGTTGTTGCTAGGGTGTGATTATGTGGACAGGAGCACATTGTAACATTGGGAGGGAGTCAGCGTGCGGATGGTGGTTTGAAATGCAGACACAGCAGGTGTGCAAGGGGTTCAGGATCTTCCACCTGCCATGGCACACCTTCCAGAAGTGCTTTTTAAAAAACAGGAGTAGCCTACATTAGGGGAAGCCGTTGCTTCAGAGGTCAAAATGCCAGATAGATGGCATTTTGCCATCTGGGTGGCCGCCTAGGAGTTGTCAGGAAAGGGGCTCATGCATCCCCTAAAAGAGGGCATAGGTTTGCATAATTGTTCACCTGCTGATGCATATGTATAGTTGCAAACTTAGCAAGAATAACGACCACCTAAATGGAAGTGCATTTCAACCCAGCCTCACGTGGAAGACTGTGACCAGGCGAGCTGTGTGCCCTGCCCAGTCCGCTGTTCCAGTGCAGGTGACAGCCTTGAGACAACTTGCCAGCTTCCACCGGGCGGTTCTTTCTCTTTAGACTGGACTTGGACTGGACAGACTTTCATACGGGGGCACTTTCAACTGAGGGGACAGCTCCCAGGAGCCTTCCAAACAGAGGGCTGCCCTCTGTAAAAGAGGACACATGGCCACCCTGTGAGGGCAGGAACTCGTGTCTGACCTGCGGTGAGACTTTCAAAACTCGGGACCTAGGTGCACGTATGTGTGAGTTCAGCTGGGCTCCGATGCAGATAGCAAAATGCCTCCGATGGGCACAGTTTTCTTAAACAATCAAACAAACAATCACAGGCCGTGGAGGCATATTTGTCTTCCAAGTGCAGTTAGAGCCTAAACAAGCAGCCTCCCTTCCAGCGCTAACATCTCCTTGAAATGTGCTACTGCTGAGACTGCCCGTGTTTTAGCCGAGGGTTTAAACGGGGCAGCCCAGACCTGGACAGTTTCAATCTCACCTGCAGAGAATATCAGCTTTCTGGTGTTTGGTGGGGAACAGAGAACTCTTAGAGTGGGCTTAATTAAGCATGGACTGTTTGACTTAGCTGAGTTTGGATTGCAATAGGTTATTTTTCCTGGCTAGGAGCCAACTAAACAGAGTTTGTCTAGTCTAAGTGGAACAGCGAGGCTTCGTCCTGCTGCACCCATTCACAAGCGCTTCAGCCGCTCTGCGGAAAGCCACAGTGTTGAGGAGGGGTAAGGAGGAGAGTCCTGTTTCCTTTCTGGGTTTTGCATTGTTTCAAAATGCAAACATTCTGTGGGATCCAAACTTCCAAACCTCCAGAGCTGAAGCCAAAACCAAACACTTGGAGTACTGGAAAAAAGACAAGATAAAGAAAGATACATTTTGCATCACTGTGGAGAAGGCCATGTGTTTCAAGACTCAGGACCTCTTTGCACATGTTTTAAAAGACCCTAAAACCATTTTACCCAGCTTGGTGCCTTCCAGATGCCTGGGACATCAACTCCCATCAGCATGGCCAATGGCCAGGAATGCTGGGCATCGCAATCCAAAGCTTCTTGAAGGCATCAGATGGAACATGCAGAGGCAACAAGCTTCTTTTGGCAAATGCGCATATCTCACAGGGGCACTGGCTGGGGAGCCCACGTTGGCCGTTGCTGCATGGTGATCCTGGGCTGGCAAACCTGGGTTCATCCTACACAATGTGTGAACCTGCTGCAGTTTCTGGTCAATCATACCGTGTGCTGCAGTCTTCCCTGCGGAGGTTTAATTTCATAATCTCTACAAAAGTATCAGACGTAGGCACCAAGTCGGCATTGTGAGCATGTGGCAAGCTTTCTCTCCGTCATGGATCTTTTCTCTTCCTTTGTGCTAGGCGAGCAAGTTGGGGTGCAGGGGGATAGCATAACATGCAGGGTTAAAAATGAACTTTCCAAATGTCCAAATCATCCATGCCAATTCAAAACAAAACAAAAAATTGCTCATGTTAGGAAAGCTTTCTGGAGGTCTTGGAACCAGCAGTTCATGGGCAATTGATTCCACTTCGCTTGACCGGCTCATGCGCCTTTCTCATGTTCTAAAGCTCTGCCACTTATTATTCTCCCAGAGAGCCTTGGCTATTGACCGGTATAGAAATGGTGATGAAGATTTGGTACATCTCGGAACTGGTGTAACAAAGGCACACGGATCACACATCTCTAGCACAGTGCTTCTCTGCCTCTGTGCATTTCACCTACATGCGTGAGGAGAAGCAGAGCCTGGAGTACTAAATCCACCCCGACATTTGCCTCAAATCATAGATTCAGTGCCAGTACTGTGAAGCTTACAGTGTCGGAGGCTGCACCAGGGAGTGTGCCACCGCTGCTCCCTCATGCACAGAGAAAGGATCGTGTTTATAGCCCTGTGATGGCGGGCAATGATCCCTGCCATGGAGTTGTGTGGAGAATGGCTGCTATGAATGAGGAGCTCTGTGGATACAAGTGTGGTTTCTCAGAAGCAATTTCCAGCATGAGGAGAGTAGTAAAATATGCCACTATGATGTAATGAGCAATGCCAGTGGAAATCCTGCCTCACATGGGGAACAATGGATATGTGACTTGACCCTTCCTTTATGCAAATAGCAGGGGAACAGCTATAACATTAAACTAACCAGCTTTGTTTAGATGCACAGAAGGCAGCCTATATATGGTTGCATGGGAGACTCACAATGGATGTTAGTAATGAACACTTCTGGATAATTAGTCTCCACACAAGAGGAGTTCGACTGAACCGAAGCTACAAAATTGTTGGACTGAGACATGTTGCTCCAATAACTCTGGAACAGATGAAGGTTGCACTGGGCTTCCTAAGAACAATCAGGTGGGCAGAACAAGGGCAGAGTGTGATAGACGGGGCTTGCTTGGACAGCAGACAAAAGTCCAGTGAAAGCAGACACAATTGGAGCTGTTCTTTTGCCCAGTGAGAACGCCAATTATACCGCCTTGGCGTTTCATTGGGTAAAGTACACTCTGTCCGTGGGAAATGCTCCCCACACTTTGAGATAGCCTCCTATTGAGTCAGAAATTGGCAGCAATGACACCGGTCCTTTTGTCTTTAGTATGACCCAAAAATGTTGCAGCAGAAAAGGGTCATGGCTTTTGATCTGGAAGGAATAAGGAAAAGACCAATTATATGGATACATCTCTCTGAACCAGGGCTCCTGGTCGTCTGAAAAATGTCATACATCCTGACCCCACCTGTTGGACCAGATGAGACAGAGTTAGGGATGTGACGTAGCCTGCTGGATTGGCTCAGCAGCAAATTACCGATCTCCAAAGTACCAAGGAGGAATTGTTGGAGAACACACTGGTTGCAAAGAGTCTCAATCACAGCATAAGACATAATCTCCTGCCATGGCCAGTTGACAGGTAGATGGGCCATCTTTAGGCATCATTTGCAGCTCCCATCTTGCAGGTAGGGGGAATTCTTCAGGTAGGGAGAACTCTGCAAATTTTGGTAAATGCTTATCAAAACCAAACATGCCGAAACAACACTCTAACCCATCCCTATTTTTCACACCTATTCTTGTATTATGGGGTTTTTAAATACCCCATAATACAAGAATTTTATGGAGCTGTTTCATTGTATCATGGCCCCATTTGAGGAACATGGTAAACCACTCAGACAGCTGTAGCTATTGGAGGTATACACGTTAAAGAAATAAACAACCAAAAAAAGAAAAAAGAAAAATCTTCCTTCCCCTTCTTGAAGGTATATACAGCACATTCTTTATTGTTGCAGGTACTGTTTCAAATCAGTGGACAGGACATGCTTTACAAAAAGCAGAGCAAAATTAGATTTCAACAGCATAGGAGAAAACTCAGGTAGAGAAATGCTGATAATCTCAAGTATAAATAAGGTCCAGTGCTTCTATGGCATTCACATCGCTCACCTGGAGTCGCAAGAAAGTAATAAACATACAAGTGATGACGTAAATAAAGGTGTAAAAAGACAGGTCCCAAAAGCATTGGCTTAATGTGATATTCTGTGTCAGGACCAAGAAAAGTAGACCAGACTCATCAGCCCAGATTCATTTTGATGTGAGAGCTGTTGAGACTCAGGGCTGTTGCTGCACTTAATTACCCTTGATAATCAATACCACATGGCTTTAGGAGCACAACACAGGCAGATTCAAGTGATGTCCTGATGAAATATTTTAAATGGCTCACAGATTGGAAAAAGGTACTGCTGTAATGGGGGAAGTGGCAGGGTTACTGCCGGCAGGGGGTTCCCAGGGGGTGCCTGCAGCAGCAACAGCACTGGAAGTAGCATCTGGCCAACCCCATCCTATAAAATCCTAATGGGGCAGGTAGAGCAGTCAAAAGAAAGGACGTCTTTCTACAGCTACAAGGTAGTTAAACCCCACTGAACCCTGGAACCAGGAAGAATGGAGTGTGGTGTCATGATTAAAAGTGCTGGACTAGGACTCAGAAGATTGGGCTTGCGGTCTCCTCTCAGCCATGGAGCCAATTGGGTGGCTTTGGGCCAGTCACTGCAGTTCAGCGCAACTTACCCCACAGGGTTGTTGTTGTGAGGTTAGGGTTAGAAGAAACTTGTAAGCTGCCCTGGATTCCTTGCAGGGGGAAGAAAGGCAGAGAAAGTCCTACCTGAGCAGTCAAAAGGACAAAAGATAGTTTTATTCTCTGGCGAAAGCAGGGAAGACAAACTTCCTGCTCATGGGCTCTGGAAGATCATTGCATCTAATTCTGATGTTCAGGTACCCAGAAATACACCCCCTGAACACCAGGGGGAGGTGACAGCAGGTGGGGGCAAAAAGGGGAAAAAAACCTTTAAAAAGATTCCCAAGTCCTGAGGCATGGCAAGCCTTAAGCAGCCCAATGAGGACTGAGCATGTTTGGCCATGGAGTGCTGGCTAAATCATGCAGATCAGGGAGTCTGGGTGGGAACGGAATGGAGTGGCTGGAATTTGTTGCAGTTCCAACTTGCAAGTGCTCGGAGTAGACTCCATTCTCTGAGTCCTGGCCCATATTGCACAAAAAGGAACGGCGAAAAAGAGAGCCATACCAGCAAAAGGGAAGTGTAAGGTTTATACTGTCTTCCGAACCTGGTGTTCTCCCCGGCTTGTCTTGTTTCTTCAAACCATGGAGGAGCAAGCCCCGCAGGAAATCCATGGCTTGTGGTAGGGTTGTTTTTGCTCACGGTGGATGTTGGCTGAACTTGGGAGACCAAATCTGTGCTGCTCACCATTTGTAATCCTGGCACTGTCTGAGCTCCCATTGTGCCAAAATGGCCCTTTGGAAGGCTTGTTCTCCAGTGTTCCATTTTTTATCAAAATGCGCAGTTAGGTTAACGTCTTGAAATTATGTTTATTTCTGTCCAACATTTCCAGGCCTACCCTGCTGGCTATCCAGTATGAATTTCGACAAGATGAGGTTGCCTGCCTGCCCCTTTGCGCACAGTGGAGAAGGACCGGGAGAAAAAAAATGGAAAAGAAAGGAGGGACCCAGCAGCACAAGTGAGAAGCACTGAAAATGGAGTGGGGAGAGCAGCCAAGGAAAAGCTGCACCAAAATGAGGGAAGGTGTACACACCTTCACCCAGTTTGTAGCAGCAGATACACTCGTTTCTCCACCATTTAATTCCCAGCCTTTAACCCTTTGCAATTTCCCCTCTGTTTACATCCACACATGTTTTGTTGTCTTAAACATCAGTATGCAGGCCGTATTCCGAAGGGCACCTTGCACCCAGGTTGTTGGGGCCTTTTGGCTCAATCATTAACATCAGCAAAGAACACCAACTGGCTGTCTCTTACAGATCCTTTGGTGCACACTTATTCATTAAGTTAATTAATCATTATATACATATTTTACCTTTGGGAACCAAAGATTTCCACAAGGCAGCTAACAGTAAATAGCCAAAACTAATATAATTAAAGCACAATATGCAAAATGCTGTACCAAAATTTAAAATGCTATATTACTGCTTAAATAGTCAAGTTTAGAATGCACGCATGCACGCCCACACACACACACTCAAGTGACCACCCAATAACTAGCCAAAGACAACACTGAAATAGAAATAGTCTTCCACAGCAGAAGGCAGATAGGGTTCTAGTTCAGTCTGAATGCTTGGGAGACACCTGAAAACAAAGGTAGAAACCACACAGATAGCTATGAGACAAGTGTGTGGTGGGAGTCATCTTCCTGAAAAAACCACGGACACTGCCACACTGCCTTGATGGTGATAATAGATGGTTCATCCAGCTGAAATTCCATCTATTTCAGTGGACCTTCTGTAAGTAAGACTAGTACCAGAGTGGTGGAAGGTGATGCTGGTTGTGTGGCTGCCTTACGTGGAGAGCCTCGCTTCAGGACCAGGTATCCACTTCAGAGGACATCAGTCAAATGTTCAGATGCATTGATCCTGGGTGGCTTTATTTGCCTTCACACAAAGCTAGCAACCTGCACCAGTGTTAATGCTCTGCAAGAAACAGATGGTGATGGGGAGCAGGGACTTGCAAGATGTTCTGACATGAATTGCTGCCCTGGAGGGGTCTGGTCACCAGGTTGCTTCACACAAAGCACTAAACAGTTACCAGATGCGCAGTAAAAACAACTCCCAGAACAGATCAGTTGCAGCAGGCTAAAGTCAGCGTGTTCTCAGAAAGAAGAATCATGGAATGGAAGCATTGCCTGATTATTTCTTGGATACAACTAGTAATCCCGAGGAGACAAGATGTAGGCACTTGGAATTTTTTTTAAATCAACAACCATGTGAATATCTACTAGCCAACAGAAAAAGATTGAAAAAGTGGCTTTATAGAAGTACCGTGCTTAAAATTTGTCCCATACTTTTCAAACATTCTCTTTTAAATTGATAGAAAAGAAAGAGCTTCTGAAAGGAAATTCAATAGGAAAGAAACATTTGGAGACTATCTCACGGGAGGCTTCTGCACTGCTGTATGTGTCCTATCAGGTGGCCAAGGGGTGTGCACAAGTACCCCATCTTTCATCTCCAGTATCCTGTGGCCTCCTTGGCTTCATAGAATCATAGAAAAGTAGAGTTGGAAGGGACCCATCAGGCCGTCAAGTTCAATTCTGCCCTTCAATTAAAGCTCAAGCGAAGACATCATGAGGTCATTCCTGCTATCCTGTAGGACTTTTTTTTAACATCAGGATGTGCAAGAAGGAGGAGATATGAAATAGAAAGCTCATGCATGCTCAGCAACCTTGGCCACATCACAGTGATTACGTAAGCTCAGAAATTCCAGAAATGTAAGTTGGAAAGCACCTGGAGAACAAGGCAGAACAATGGAAGCCATTTTCATAGGGCAAGAGCACTTGCAGGAAACTGGAAGACAGAGTTTGACTCAGTACTTGCTCCTCCTTTTTCCTGGAACTGTACACAGTGCTACTTCCGCGCACCTGCACTGAGGTGGATGCAAAACATGGGCCAACCTGCCAACATAGGGGACGCTATTGCTGTTTGCAGTGGTGCAAGAGAAAAAAGAGAAAGGGAAGGAAGGAAGGAAGGAAGGAAGGAAGGAAGGAAGGAAGGAAGGAGTGCCAGAGCCTTTGCTGAGAATTTCTCCTCCCACTGGACAAGTCTATGAAATTGTACCCACCATGTTCTCTGCTCACAAACAGGGTGGAGAACTTCAACAGCCCATATTGCCAGAGCTCTAATTTACAGTATATGCTGATGGAGTGGAGGATGCCCACCAAAGTTCTTCTCCTCCCAAATTGCCCCACTCCTGCACATGTGAGGGATTGTTTTAATTATCAGCAACTGCATACAACTATATAACAAAGCTTATGCTGGCCTTTCCCAATCTGGTGACCTCCAGATGTTTTGGACTCATATCAATCCCTTTGTGCGTATAGGATTGCAATCCCAGATTGTTCTCACATTGGATTAATAACATGCAGTTGCTTAGTTCAAAGGTCATTCACTTGCAAAGGCTTAATTTGCAATTATAGTGATTTTCTCTGGTTCTGTCAAAGGCCAAAAGAGAGATAAGGAATAGGTTTCTATAGCAGGTGCTTCTTGAGCTGAAAGATTTATTCAGACCTTGTCTGTTGCAGCCAGAATGCAGTGAACCCTTCCTGGAAGTTATCTCATGTGTAAAACAAAGGCTGGAATGAATTCCTTTAATGTTTTAGAACAGCTTTAATGAATGTAGAGAATAGAGCCATTTAATGAATGTAGAGAGAAGTCATTTTTAAGAGATACACTAGCACACTGTTGCTTCTCAATGTGTTTGAAATGCAGCATGTTTCTGAATACTTATGCAAACCATCCATTGGCATGCTTTTTTGTGGTATGAGAAATGTAAAACTCATGGGTATTTCCAAATTCATTATATTAGGAATTCACTGATTTTGGTTTGGGAAAAATTAAAGACAAAACTTTATACTAAGATACTGAGATGACTTTCACCTATGGAAGCCCTTGTATACCCTGATGTATTGAACTTTAATAGGAATGTGACTTATAATGATATTCTTGATAATGAAGGAAGATTGAGATCAAATCAAGAACTGCAAAGCATGTAAAATAAATTTTTAAGATCGATCAATATATTTTTTGTTTAATATGAATCAAAAATTAACTGAAAGGAAAGAGTTCAATTATGAGATTTAAATTAATTCACAGTTTGATTGATTGAAGACAAAAAATTTTCAATTGGCTCAACCCAGAAGACTGGACGGACGCAGCATTTGTTTTAATGTGGGCAAAACTGTGGCTGTGTGCAGCGCTATGCAGCCTCCTCTAATCCGGTGTCCTTCAAGTAGGCTAGCCTGAAACGCACCCCAGCTCCAGCCAGTCTGAAAGGCTTGCAACCCCTTAGACACTTCTTTGGAAGTAAATTCCATTGAGTCCAGAGGAACTTACTTCCAAGCGTCATGGCTCTGGTCAAGTTGGCTGGGGAACCTGCAAGCTGGGAATGATGGAAGCAGGAACGTGTGAATCAGCAAACCTGGAACGTGCCAAAGAGCTCCAGATCCCATCTCAGAGCTCACACTGGATTGTATCTGTATCATACTGAGAATTTTGTTGTGTTCTTCTTTCATAAAAATCTGTCTCTTTTGGTGCACAGTGGTCAAAATGTTTGGTGAATGGTGTTCAACAATTGTGTGCATCTTCAAATATATGCATTCTTCTCCCATTTGTTAAAGCATATTTTGTGGGCATTTTTCAGAAGTGTGCACGTTTTTCATACGCATACTTTTTTTTGTTTGTTTGTTTGGACAATGGCTCACATTACAAGCTTGGAAATCTACAGACTTTGGCTGCAGATTATATCCAAGTCCAGTCTCAGTTCAAAAGGTGCACATGAGAACGTTCTATTAAAAATGAACTAAAAGGACGTTCTCATATATTCCTGAATGGGAACTGCAGTCCAATAGATCTGGTGGACACTACGTGATGGTAGTGGGAGTGGTTGTGGGAGATCGGAGTGAGAGTCCAGTCTAAAACCCGCATCTGCTAGAGTGCAAATGATGGTGGTCTTATTTCTTTTGATGCAGAACTGCTGAAAGCCCGTGAGCAAGCTGCATCTCCCTGAACACCAAGTGCTTCTGATAGCTTTTGTCTGACCCACATGTCGTTGAGGTCATGATGGGGATGTACAAGACTTCTATTTCAGCATGTCCGTTATTTGAACTTCTCCTGCTCACAGTCCCAAGCATAAATGGCCATGCATTTTCTTTTGAGGAAATGATTGCAAATACCCACAGCTGTGATTGTACTAAAAACTGCAGCATTTAAAATGCATTTTTAAAAGATACTGCCACACTTTAGTCCTTGGAAAAAGCATACTTTTGAAAAATGCATACTTCTTCTATTTGATGAATGCAGTTTTACTAGTTGAACAAAAAACAAAACAGGTGGCAAGTAAGAATGGGAGTGAGACAAACTAAGCCATGAAATAGAATCTGGAGAACATCTATGAGCTGGAGCATCCCTGGTCCTTGACGTTTAGTGTTTATCTCAGTGTGTGTGTAGAATCTTCTACAGAAAAGGCCATCTTTCCAAAATGGCTCAGAGTGGTTCATGTGGGGAGCCTCCACCTAATTTTCTTCATTTCTCCCCTCCACTGCAGCACCCACTGAGCATTCCTTCGAGAGGGTCCCCTGACACTCCGGAGAGGCTTTTAGGAGGCCCAAGGGGTTGCTCTAGGGAGAAGACATCACTGCACACATGCTGGCAATGGAAGTAGTTCTAGGGATGGGCAAGCAATCTCCTAAGATCCACAGACCCCAGGAACCATCAGACATATTCTAGGACTTATAATGCATTCTGTGGAACAACACCTTCCTCTCTAATGAAAGTGCAGAGAGAAAAATGCACACCCTAAAAAATGCACATGAGCGTGGTTGATCCAAGTGAGCTGATCCATAGAGCAATGCATCCAAGTGGGAAAAGCACACTAAAAAGCACCTTTAAAAAAAGTATGCTAAAAATGTGGTAATTTGTCAGTGAAAAGTGGTGGAAGTCTGTAGGACTGCATGTGGCTAGTCTGTCCATGCTTTTAACCCAAAGCATTGTTGAGAAGTCTGCTTGTGGAATGTGCAGAAGAAATGAAAATGAAATACATTTTCCAAAGAAATTATTCAAAGGAGATAAATGTGTGTCCTTCAGGATTTACAGGAATATGTTGCAATTTATTTAAACATGTAATCAGAAGACCTGTTTAAGCTGCAGCAGATTTGCAGATTCCCTCTCCTTAGAGCAGGTCCGTTGATAAGATTTCCCTCCTCCTGGGTTCAAGTTTCATCTGTAAAACTTGGCTATAGCCTTTGATCCCACAGAATCCAAAGTTCCTTCAGAAAAGGTTTAGGAAATCAAGGACTGTATGGGATTTAAATCACATTCTCTTTTTCATCTTCAGCTTTTAGGATAAGGCAGCACACTCCTTTCAAGTCAGGCAACCCCCTCCCGCAATTACTAATTAAGATGTCAGGTTTCCATGTATGGATTCATAGCAATACTTAGGATGCCCAGGGAATTGAGAACTAATAACAAAATAAAACAAATATCCCCCACTCACAATATTAACTGGAAGATTAAGGGCTCAAATAATGGCAGAAGGGGGACTCTTACTGAAACCCATAAACTCCACTATCTGACCCCCCCCACACACACACACACAATTTTTGCCATACTGTATCCACCCCATTCTTCCAAAACAATAGCTATGGGAGCCATCCCAAAATGTATGCAGCCTCCCAAAATCTGAGCAGTTTATGCGTACTTAATTCCTCAGGACAAAAAAAGTGATGCTGAACTGGATGTTCAGGAGAACATCTCTGCGTACCACAAGTTCGATGACACCTTCATTCAGCAGGCACGTTGTCTCGGCAGTAGAGTAGGTCAGGCCACCAGGAACTCTGGTTTACTTTTCCCCAGGGTCTTACACAGAGGCTTGCTTCGCTGCAGTGAAAGTGGCGTCCCAGCAATGATGCCAAGGCCTCTAAGTGCCACAAGATACTTACACAGGGCCTTCTCCATGTTCTATCCACAAACAAACAAGTTCTTCCCATTTTTTTTATAGTTTGTGAATTTTGAGAAGTGCTTCTCAAAAACAAGCTAAATGAAATACTGGATCCCTCCTGGGCTATAGCCAGCGTGTAGAAGACCACTCTGTGTCTGCCTGCCAGGAAGCTGTTTAAGATGAGAACTGTCCAGGAAGAAAGTGGTGGCCACCCTGCTTCAGTACAACAAGCACAGTCGTATACGCAGGGATTCAGACTCAGAGGTTCACAGGCTAAGTGCTTGAAACCCCTTGCCTGGGTGGACAGAGCTGCCCATTCTATTCCCTCCATTCACATTGGGATTCTTAAAATCTCAAGCTCTTTTCATCCTGCGAAATTCTTTGTTAAATTCACCCAGACAAAATAAACCCAGTTCTCATCCATCAGAGTAAATGGATCAAGGACACCCCAAACCTCTTAGCAGTACAAATCAGCATCACCCCACATCCTCCTTGAGGGCAGAAAAGGGCAAGCACAATGGACTCAAGCTGCCCTCCCCTGAAGAAAGTTTTCCTCATTTGGGGGATGAGGAAAAAGTAGGTTGCAATCATGCATTGGAAGGAGAAAAAGAGTAGGCAGAGCAGTTTTCCTCCTCTCTTAACATCCAGGATCACCCAGAGAAGATTCAGGGCAGGCAAAAGGAAATGCTTCTTCATAAGTGCATGGTTAAATAAAGATGTTTCTTACCACAGGATTTAGTGGGGGCCACCACCAACTTGGACAGCTTTAAACAGGGATTAGACTAATTCAGTGAGAGAGGCTATCAAAGGGTACTAGTCCTGATGGTGATAAATCACCTCAAGTTGCTGAGGAGCATAAGTAGAGGGTGCTAAGCTTCTCATGTCCAGTCGGTGAGGTTCCCACGGGCATCTGGCTGGCCAGTATGGGAAAAGAACAGGGACGAGAGAGGCCTTTGGCGGCTCAGCACAGTGCTTCCTGCATTCTTGAGACCACAGAGGGGCTGAAAAGCAATTAGAGGAAAGAAAGAGATTGGGTTTACTTAAAGCCCTGGGATATATGTCGCCCAACACTTAACTGGGTGATACATTAAAAACATGAGTATTTATCTCACATTCAGCTTACGAGCTGAAGTGGATGGACGAACTTTGCACAGCTGGATGTGTTTAAAGAAGTTAAAATGTAACACTGCTTGATAAGGGTTCAGTACCATCCACTTGGCTCCCTTGGGTCAATTATTAGTTTGTATAAAACTATTGCTGCCAGGTCTGTTCTTTATTAGAATTAATTGGATATATGGAGTGGAAGAGCAAGGTCAGATTCCAGGTAAATGATGTTTGAAAATGAGAAAAGGACATTATCTCCATGGCGACCTGCATCGCTTACAGTGGCAAAACAACACCATTGCATGGCAGAACAATACGCATCATATTCATGCATCGGGTTTTGTTCCAGGGAGGTGGGGATTGTAGGGACTGTAGTGGGGAGCAGGACAGAAGCAGCAGAGATGGTGTGTGGCCCATTGGCCCTGGAACCTAGTCCTTTCTCATCTCCAAAATCTTTTGACGATGGCTGTTGGTGCATCACCTCCATGGAAAGTGGACCTCCTGAAGAAGGGGGTGCTGGCTAGTGTCAGGGTTCATTGCTGCTGTCTTTGGCACCATGAGCTTGGGGAAGGGTCTCTGCTTTCTTAGGGGTGCTTGGGCCCAGATCCTCTTGTGTTGGCAGCACTGCTGGCTGCTCAGCCTCTGAATGTTCAGGTCACCACAGGATTCTGGGGTCAGGTCAAAGCTAGGCAGGGTCCCCTCTGAAGATTCATCCCACCCTTGCTCCCAGGAGCTGCTGCCGCCGCCGCCGCCACCATTCCTCCTCATCTACACCACATGCTTTCTGGCCGTTGAGAGCTTGTATGGATGTAGACAAGGAGCAGCTGCCCCTCTTCTTGCTGCCACTGGGCCAGAAAGAAAGGGCAGGCAGGCAGGCAGGCAGGCCTGTGACAAGGAAGAGGAAGCACAGCAGCAGGGGCCAGGGTGCACTTAGCAGTGGGCCCACTGTGGGGGTGGGGGCTTCAGCAGGAGCCCAAACATGCCAACCACTAATGCGAGCCCTGAGCAGAAGGGAACACGGTGGCATCCCTTAGTGCACATGGAATGGCCTTCATTCTTGATGAGAACGGAGGCGTCCATCTGGGATCGGGGGAGGACACTCTATGCACTGATGCTCTTATACCTATAGGAAAAAGGGGAATGTGGAAACATGTCTTAAGGCTGTGAATTTACACACACCTCTCTTGTTTTATGACGGAAGCTACAGCTGTATCCCCACTTACTTGGGAGTCAGTCCATTGGATTCAACACGGCCTTCTTTGGAATAGACATGCAATGCAACTCTAGCATTTCTTCTGCACTTTTATTAGGGAAAATAATATTGTGCTTTCTGGTCTCAGAAGAGCAGAAGATCAAAAATAGCTTGAAAGTTGAAATTCTCTCCAGTTCAACATGTTCTGGTCTGACTTGGTGATGTTTCAAAGCAATTATTCCTTGATAAGTATGGTTTTCCCTGAACTGTAGACTTCAGAAAAATGTAGAATGGATGCCCAGGGACACTCTTTCAGCTGCTCCTTGTTTACCAGGGAACAAAGTCTTCTGGAGATATTTTAAGCTGGCTCACAGCAGATCTGTAATTAGCAACTGCATAGTAAGCGTGCGACATTAGAGCAATGTCTGGGGGTGCCCAGAATGTATAAACCATTTTCCATGGCAAAGAAACTTAGCCCAGCTCAAGCACACAATGTGTCCAGAGAGATTAGCCCAACTTAAATAAACCATGCATTCGGAGAGAGTTATCTCAGTCCAATCATTGTGAGACGTAAATGTGCAGGGATGTGGGGAACAATTGGAGTTGCACTTCCCATGGTCCCCAGACTTTGGCAAGCAAGAAGCACCAACCCCACAACCTAACCGCTTGCTGTGGTGATCTTGGCCATCCCTGGTAGGTTGCAAGCAGTAGGGGAAGGGGTCATGGTATGGCAGTCAAAGCCCCAGGAAATGTAAATCCCCTTGGACCCAATCAATGTCCACGTTCATTTTTCTTGTACCCAGTGGATTCCCATAAAATTAGTCCAGTTTCTCTGAAGGCATCCAAGAGCAGGGTTGGGCAGCTCCACCCTTCATGAGTCATCTTCTGAACTGGGTCTTGTGCATTGTTCCCCAATTCTTGGCAAAGGGTTTTATTATTGGAGCTTATAAATAGTAATTAACACACCAAACGATCCAAGGACAATGCGGTATATTTCTGAGTCAGCAGTACGTATGTCGCAACACAGAACTGATTAGACTTCACAGACTTTTTACCTGATTCTCTGAAGTTTCTAATGGTCTTCATGGAACCCTGTGATGTTCACCTCCAAGGGAGGTTTGGAGGAGAGCAACAGGGGAGAGGACCTTTTCGGCAGTAGCCTGCTGGTTAGGAGGTCCACCTGGTGCCAATTTTGTCATCCTTCCAGTTAAGACTTTACTCCCAGGCATTTGCCAGCATATTATAAGAGTTCACTGCCCAGGGATTTTTTTTATTATTTTGGATTGTATTACATTGTTGTTACAAGATATATTGATTTTCATATTATAGTTTGCACTGTTTTTTTACTGGTTCTGCTCTTTTGTTAACTACCCAGAGATCTTTGGCTATTGGGTGCTATTGAAATGTAATACTAGATCACCATCACCATCCTCATCATCCTGGTTCAAAAGATTTCAGCAGGGCTGGATCATTATCAGTAGCGAAGGGAAAGAAATGTGTTCAGTTCACATTTTAATGCAAACTTTCTGAAATTGGTACTTCTGAACCAATATATGAATGGAAACTCAAGAGAGAAAGAAGGCAGTTTTCTGAATTGTGAATATTCAGTTCTCTGAATAGTGGAGCACTTCAGTCTAAAGTACACAATAATATGCATATTAGAAAAACTGCAAGCAGAATGCATATATTTATGAAAATAGCATTAAAATGTGTTATACCAGGACAATTCCTTGCAGAAATATGTACAGTAAGAAAAATGCATCTCAAAGTGCAGGTTTTAGGAAAAGCATACATTAAATGTATATGAATTTTCATAGAAACTTAAAAGCATGATGGAGAGCTTTTGATCATTCGAATGTCTCTGGTGAATATCTGCACACAATGGATATTGGCCAGAGGAATTGTTTTCATCACATCAAACATGTGTGCTTGTGTTGTTAGGGCCAAATAGTTGGCTGTACATGTTAGCACACATATGCTTGGGGCAGTTCCTTTCTTTATGGGATGCTTGAAACCTTAATCTTTAGTTTTCCTTCGGTGATTTACTGAATTGTCAAGCTGCTGCTTCTCTACCCACGGGGTTGCCCTTCGCTGTATTATTTTGCTGTCCAGGAAGGGAGCCCTGCAGAAGTAGCTCAGCATGAGTTTGTCCAGGGAGAAGAGGATATTGGTTGGAAGTTAATGGCTACACCTGCGGAGCAGAAAGGCTTGTAACAGGAAGATGTTTATGTTCCACCTCATTCATCAAAGCGGGACTATTTTGTGATCAAGGGAATGGATCAGTTAAGATCACTGATTAGGACTTCACTTCAAATTTCACACGAAAAGGCATGCTGCTTAAACTTTGTGAAGTTTATTCTGTGAGATGCTACTTGTGGCACAAACTCTGGAAGGGTTTCTTAGGAATTCCAAACGATCACATACTTAAAATGGGCCGTGGGTGGGGAAGCTACCCCTGTGGCTGCATCTTCTCTAGCAATATTTCTCTAGTAATATTTCTCTAGTACATTTTCTCTAGCCAAATTTCTCAGGGCCAACAGCTGTAAGGGCAATGGGAGGGGCTGGGGCCAAAAGTCAGTGAAGGGTGCAGAGGAAGGTTGCTGGGGTCCAAGGCACCCCCAGCACTGTCTTTTTCACACACACACAACCCTTTGCACCCCATCTGTCTGTTCTACCTTATCACTCTCCATCTTCCCCTTTTCTTCACTCTTTCCTTTCCTTTCCTCATCCTTTTTCATATCACACACTACCTTATTTCTCTCTCCCCAGCTGCCAATATCTGAAAATGATTGTTTATGTACCAGTTCACAGATGTGAATTTGGTGCTTTTATGAAAAATGGTTATCCAAAGTTGTGCTACGGTGCCACACAACTGTTGGGAAAACATGGTTTCCATTCCATGTTGTTGGTGCTTCCAAACTGTCCATAGGAATGTTGTGCATCCCATCGTAACAGTGAAGCAATCCAATGACCTGTGTGCCTACCTGTGCGATTTGTTGTCCAGGTGCTAACTGCACCTGCTCTCCAGACTTCTTATGGTTCTTTATCTTTACAGTTGACTTCCTCTGGGCAGCACTTCAAATTGGACACATCTCCAAATACAGGACTGACTTCCCCGAAGTGGGACACAAGGCCACCTGAGACAAGGAGCTGCTGTATGTTGCATGCTATCAGTTCAAGAGTTTCACTAGAAACTGGCTATCCTTCAAGTCCAACTGATAAAATGTGGCCTTCAGCCAGGTTTCCACTGACATCTGAAGGAAGGTTTTATTACATTTTCATAGCAAATCAATATCTCTAAAAGCGTACCAGAAATGCATTATGTAAAGCATGTGCTAAGTGCAAACGCTGGCCCATGCTAATGAAAGAAACGGCAGAAGGAAACAAAAACTCCCTCAAGACCTGGTGAGAACTGAAAAGGTGAACAAATGAAAGTGAGCAATATACTTTAATATCATTTCATTCATGTCATCCTTTCATCCTTTTCTGGTGATCCACTGTCCTTGCTGTCCAATAGCCTAAGCTATTCCTCTTATCACAGCAGAGCTAAAGTAAGTTTTAATTCCTTTAGCAACTTTCCCCAACGTGCTTTCCTCCAGATGTGTTGGACTAAAGCACCCAGCATCTCCAGACCTTCCTCGGTTTTCACACCCACTTATACAAAGCACAGAATTAATCATTTTAATTTTACCAACTCAATGTGCAAGGATAATACGGAGAGCCACTTATTGTCTGGTGGTTGGAGAATTGGGATGGGGAGTCAGGAGAATTGGCTTCTATTCCTCATTCAGCCATGGAGCTCACTGGGTGACCCAACACACCTCACAGGGTTTCCTATTTCCTGAGAATAAAAATGGTGAAAAGTAGGACCACCAAGGATTCCTTGCAAGAGGAAACAAGTAAGACAACAGTGTAATAATTAAGGCAAAATGTTGATGCACTTCTGCAATACTATTTGAATGGAAAAGCATTCCAAAGAATAAGAAGTGACCAGGTGCACCAGGTGCAGAGGCTTATATCGAAATAAAGAAAAAGCTAATTGTATTTTAATTAATTGATTAAAACTTTTACCTACTGTCCAATCAGCCACAGGCTCTCTGAATGGTGTACAGCAAAGATAAAACCCACATAAAAAGCACAACGTGACATGAATTTGATATCGACTGGGACACCAACAGTTAAATACACAACAGAGAGCGACCAATCCATCCATATATTTATTTAGTAAAACTTTTATATAATTAGCAACTGTTTCTGCTAAGTAGCTTGTGCGATAGACACATGCAAGTCACCCTGGCACAGTTGTTACAGCTACTCCACAGTTGCGTCACCCCTGCTGCTGTGTGGCAGGGAGAGAAAGTTGTGATAGCAACTCATGCCAGCCAATGGCATCTGCTTCTTTGGCTGCTGTAATTTCCCGAGAACTCAGAAGGTGGCTTTGCGCTGGAGAAAAGACGGAAGGAAGACATGCTGACTGCCTCACCTCCGTATGGCCCTTCGGCCAACACAATGTCCGGTCCTAAACACATTCTCCGGTGCCAGTCCCAGTATCTCGGATGGGTGAGCTAGGTGGGTTTTGAGGTTTTCAGCATGTCCCAAATGGTTAATTAAGTATGCAAAGTTGGTTTGGATTCACAGAATTTCCCACCACCTCATCATTTAAACTCATATTTTTTTTCTACCCACAGATGATTCACTTTTAAAAAGAAAAACATTGCCTCCTTATAAGCTTGGATTAAGAAAGCAAACACAAAAAGCAGATTGAGAAATGTGTGTTATGTCTTGGTTTTGCAGTCTCTCACACATTTCTGATGCTGATCTTTCGCTGTGCTGTTCCCTCTCTGACATTTTCCTCACTCTTTCACTTTATCCTGCTTTTTATGGCCCCTTCAAATTTATTGATCACTTGAATCAATTCATTTCCACCTTGTATCTCAATCCAAGAGGATCCCAAGGTGGTCTGCAGAAAATAGCAAATGACAATTACAACAAAAACACCTTTAGAAGCATTAAAGCGCTCGTGGAAAATGTTGAACTAAAACCACTGATGAAAATCCAATAAGCTGTCAAGAGAACAAGAGAAAACCACCCCAAATTCAGCTTAACAATATCAGCAAGTGCCTGTCCCCCTCCAAAGCATTTTCACTAGCCTGGAAGTGAGGATAGAGATGACTTGGTGGGCCTCCGCAGGCAGCAAATTCCGCAACAAAGGGATTGTGGCTGGAAAGACTAAGTTTGTTGTACCTTCCCTCTTCTAAGCTCAGAAAAGTTACAAGTCTTAGAAGACTTGTAACTTAGCAGTATTCTAAGCTTCTAGAGTTCCTGAAGCAGAGTCTCACCTCACATAACTGTTTGAACATTACTTCTTTCTTTTTTTAAATCTGGTTGGATGAAATGTCTATTCCCACTTAAACAGAGAAGTTAGTAACACTTATCAGTATCATCAGTATGTCTGAACCAAGTGGTAGAACGGCCAATTCTCCAATAGCTTTGGATCCTGCCTGGTTTGACAAGAGTCCTTCAGCTCACCTTCCAAATCTGCCAACTACTGCCTAGGATGGTACATCTGGCCTACATCTTTCACCAAGAGCACCATCAGGTATTATATGGGGGACCCTGATGCTTCTGGGTAGCACTTTTGAAGCTCTGGAACCAGGGCCAATATTTTCACATCCTTTGCAGGCCTGTTTCTAAGGAGCTCTAATAGCTTCTTATTTGGATTTCATGAGTTGGTCTGTGAGAGACTGATGGGTGACCTTCCTTCTCATAGAAATGAGGTTGCACCGGAGAGCTTTCGAGGCCCTTCCACCTGTATGAAAGGGCCAGAGTGGTGTGGAGATCTTGCCGAAGGGGTGTCTCATTTAGTGCTGATCAGACCAGACTAGGATGAACATTGGATCACCAGGGCGGGCCCAGAGAAAGCCAAGTGGCAGAGTGACCAACACAGAAGATTTCTGTGGGTTATTCAGGAGCGGTGCAGCTGAGCTGAAGAACTTGATGAGCAGGAACTTGTTGAAAGGACAGTTCTGCTTCCGCATGACTGCAGATGGTCCCCTGCATAGTTCAGCAGCGGGGGTGGCATTTAATGTCATGAAGAGCATGCCAAGGACACGGGTACACAATCAGGTAGAACTTTACTCGCAAGAGTTGCCCGGTACACTTCCTGATATGGTAAGCAAGAATGGTCAATATATGCGGGGTGGCCATTTATGGATTGCCAAAAAGGTGTGGGGGGGTTGGAAAGAGGGCAGAGAAGCCACTGATATGCACAGCGATGGCATATGCACGGATGGCAAAAAAGTGCAACTCGGAATACAGGACACGTTGTGGCAGCCTGGGTGGCAGGTGTGCCTAGATCAGCCTCCCACGGGAGGGCAGCTTTGAGGCCCACTTCTTCCTTCTGATGCTTCTGTATCTTAAAACAGGAATTTTATCAGACAGCCCTTCAAACACACCTTCAAAATAGAGGATGCCTTCAAAACAGAGGACAATCCTCTGGTGGGTGTTTAAATAGGGGATGGTCAAGGATATGTGGCAGGGTTTGAGATGTCAGAACCCAATTTGGGTATGAAAATAGACGTTTTCTGCTTGGTAGGAGGAGGCGTTTCTGACTGGAGGTAGATAGGGGGAGGCGTTTCTGACAGGAGTTGGCTTGCAGTTGTGAGCAGGTGCAGCAGGCTTGATCTGGGGGCTGCAGACATTGGCTCTTTGGGAATCAGCTGCTTGCTGGAGGAGCGCCTGTTTGCATCCACCAGGTTCTCTTATCTGCTCTGGCCTGATGCTGTTGCCAGCCCTGATTTTGTTATCCGTAATGCTTGCTCTCTAAAAGCAGTCAATCCATTAATTTTTCTCGTTAAAATGCTGCTTTTTTCCTATGTAAAGGTTTACGTTTTTATCAAATTGCTGGGTACCATACTGAGAGCTCCGTTCCATAAATCTCACCCATTGAAATGTGCAAATGAAGAAAGCAAAAACAGTCTCAGTCCCCATTGCTTCCCCGATCCAAACCCAGTGGGGCTGCCCCTTAGAGCAGATCATTGTTTGGATGTGGGGAGCCTCTAAGCAACTATTGGGAAGCACTTTAGTTCTATGAGTGTGCAGTCAACCCATGTTCTCCTCCATGTCTTAAGTATCATTTTACATTTAAACTCTAGGAGCAGAACTAATGCCCCTATAAATGTGCTTAAAACTAAGCCAAATAATCCCAGAGTTACGAATGGGAGCTTTCTGCTCTTTCATTCTGGCTGTCTTGTCTCCAGCTGCTCTTTGTTGCCTGACAATCCTGATTGGATCAGATAGCGGCGCAGTGTTTAGAGCAATCCCAAACCTGCTGCAAGCGAGATGCAGATTTTCCAAATATTTCCAGTTACGAGCTTTTGGAGTGGCAGGGGCTGGATTGATGGAGCTGGGGGAGGGGAGAGTCTCCTTGGTTCATAGTAACTCCTTGCACATGTATAGGAAGCCACCATGCCTCATGATGCCCTTGATCCAACTGGCCCAGCACTGTCAACACTGGCTGGCAACAGCTCTTCAGAGTTTCTGCACCTACTTAGAGAAGCCGGGACTGGATGCAAAGTACCTGCTGTCCCATGGAACTACAACGCCTCCCAGGAGACTTTCCACAGCTGGAAACTCGGACTTTATCTGGAACGACTGTCATTTTTCACCAAAACCATCTCTGCTGGAGTGTCAACTTCCTGAGAGAGATGCCAGACTTCGGTGACTGCTTTGGGCATCCCAGCTCGTCTGCTTCAGAAGGCAGGCAGGCTTGGAGAGGCCCTGAACTGGATGCACCTCTGATCCAATCCTGAGCCAGAGAATTCCTGGCTTCCTGGTGTCCATCTTGAAGAGCTCTCCCTGCCAGCTTATGTGCCTCCCCTTCCTTCTGGTGGCCTATCAAGTGCTGTCCAGAGAGGGCAGGTGGGAGCCTTCCCCATTCCCACCCTATTTCTCCATCTCTCTGGCATGCTAAGTAGCTGCACAGGTGAGGTCCTCCTGAAGTTTCAGCCCACAAAGCCTCACAGGCTAGTTTGGCCAGGGATGGCAGGGCTTGTCCAAAATGTCTGGAGGATCATACATTCCCACTCTTGCTGTGAAGGTCAAAGATTTCTACCCTAGATATGGCTGATGTGACATGGGGTTCTGTGGATCCATTTCTAAGACTGGGGTGTTGAAACTTTTTCAGAGCAGCTCTAGGGTTCTGCTTTCAGTGCTGAGCAGGGCCAAAGGCTAAAGGAGAAGGATCAAAAGTCAAAAGAGCCCTGCTTTTTCATTGGTTTGCTTGTTTTTAGCTAAAAGCTCATCCTGCATTAACTGAGCTGTGGAAGAGGCATTTCCATCTTTTTAGTGGTACAAAAACTGAACAATGTCCAGGAAACTACCAAACAATCAGCAGGCAGAAAGATTTGGTAGTTTGAGTGTTTGACTCTGAAGAGATCCAGATTCTAGTCCCCACTCAGCCATGGAGCTCACTGGGTGACCTTGGGCCTGTCACAGGCCCTCATCCTACCCTGCCTTACAGAGAATAAAATGGAAGGGAGAGATCATATAAGCTGCCTTCAGTTCCTTGCAGGAAAAGAGCTGGGACTTAAATATAATACGGGGAGGGAGGGAGAGGTGCATGGATATCTGGGGAAGCCAAGTGGGCCTATGGGGACCGCACATGAGCCAGATTTTGTGCTCGGGCCTGAGATTTAACACCCCTGCTGTAAGAGTATGCAGCTCTAAAGAGACTCTCTTTCTTATTTGCATATGTATATGCTCTTCCTCCATTCTTCTGCTTGGGAAACTCCTGTCTCACAGCCCAGGAAACGGTGGCTCCTTGTGCCACTGCAAGAACGGTATTCCAGCCCTCAGTAAGGTGAGACCGTGGGTGCCAGCCATTATCAGAACAAGGAAGCAGAGGGGATGCTACGATTGCCCTGCCCAGGCCATCGAGCAAGAGGACAAGTGGGAGAGAAGCTGACAGATACCTGAGTGGATGAGCCACTGTCTTTGGGGGAGCACAAGCAAGTCTTCCTAGTGGGACAGTAGCTAATGCTGGAGCAGAAACAGGCTCAGGGAAGGCATGTAGTCCCGGATGCTGCTGCATGCATGGAAAGACCCTGTACCTCAACTGTGCCTCTGCAATGATGCAGTAACGCCCCCCCCCCCACCACCAAGACCTACTTGGCATCGGTGTTGTTATCTTTTATGTGCCAGGTTAAGACCTGCCTCTTCTCTCAGCCATTTGGCAACATAGAAGGCATTAATCAGTTCTTGGATTTTTCATGCTGTTGATTGTTTAAAATGGCTTTTAGGTATGAGTGCATCTCTGTGCATTGCCTGCTTACATGTTTGTACATATATGGTTATTATAATGTATTTGTTGATCTTCGAAAGGTGTTGATCTTTGAAAGCTGCCCAGAGAGCTTCAGCTTTTGGGAAGATTTGACTTACAAGAAGTAAAATGAAGTGTTTCCGTAGTGCTAGAGAGGACTTTCACCTTGGTATTTCAAGGGAAGGTGCAACAAAGCCCCCATCCTACTCTATCCTGGGAGAAGCAGGAGTGCTTAATCACTTTTTGCCAACAATTTACAGGCCAAATGTGAGGTCTTTCCTTCCTAGTAATTTTGAGGAATTTTTTTCGCAAGGCGTTCTAGAGCCGAGCCTCAAAAACAGTGCATGGGAGGGCTTAGAGGTTTTGTTGTGCTTGTGTTTAATGCATTCGCTGGCAATCCTTCAGCACTGGGGTGGCTGGAAGGAGATACACTTGGTAAATTTCTCCTATCCCCTGCTACCTATCTGATTTCTCTTGAACCAGATTTGCTAAGCTCCAGTCAATTCTCTAATCTCTGCTTGCTGACAGACTGCAGGCCAAGAGAAAGACAAGTTTAAAACCCTGAAAATGAAGTGAATTTTATTTATTATGCTGTCTAAGATGTTTTCAATGAAGCAGACGGAGATAGTGCCTTGCCAAATTAGTGTCATGGCTTTCCAAAGGTTTTGGCTAGTTAGCAGACTTCCAGTAAAAATACATGTTGCTGTTCAGACCTCTTGTGGCTGATCCACACCTCTCCTGGAGCCTCCTCTTATTATCTTGTGGTTTCTGGTGGAAGAAAAAAAAAACACCCCTCCATGAATGGCTTTGGACTTCTAGTAACTGCTCTGCAAATTATATTAATAACAAATGGAGAGAGTTTAATATGCCAAATGCCTTGCTTTAACCCCCCCGCCCCTTGCACCCCGCTTCCATAGGCATAACAGGAAAAATACAAACAAACATCAGCAAGAAAGCATGGCTTGATTAATGGGAAACAAGAATGGGAAGACTGTCCATAGCTGGGAAGAATGAGAAGCACTAAAAAGATGTCACTGAAGCCGATTCTCTGCAACTGAAGCCCCCCAAGTGTTGGTGAGATCTTTTCTGGATTAAGACTCGCTTACCCACTTTGACATTCTAACTTGGCACAGAGAACATTTCCCTCGTTGCTCCAACTTTTAAAAGCTGCTTTGCTTTGCTGAGGCAATCAAAGACCTTAGAGACAGATTGTCCTGCTAGTTCTTTTCCGTCTTTGTCCCACCGCCTTCCGTGCCTTGATGGTTCCGATGCTTTCTGTTGGCCTAAGCTATTCTTGGCCTAAGCAGCTCTTCTGAATTTTGAGACGGCAGCCACAAGTCGGGATCAAGTAGCCTTGAGCTGTTTTAAATATCAGAGAACCACAGGGCTGCAGGAGATCGGCTGCAGCCACACACCCCTCCGCAGCCCTCCTTCATGTTCTCCTGGTGGAGCTATTGGGGTGCTGCAGTTGTCCTCAGGGCGACTGTTCAGTGAATGGACATGTGCTTTACACCAGTGAAGGGGATCCTCCAGCCCATGGGCTGGATTTGGCCCACATGGGCTGCCAGCTTCTCACTGGGGCCCACCTCATCTTTGCAGGTCCTGCCCCTTCGGATGCAGGCAGAGAAGGTCTCTTGACTCTCTGGTAGGAGATAAGAGTTTTCCTCTGCTCCATCTCCTACATTCAGGCTTCTTATGGCCCCTTTCAATATCTGAAGGATCACAGATTAGAAGGTTGAGACAAGTCACTGCCTCGGTGTCAGAGCGCATACCTGGCATGTACTGGGTTCCGGGTTCAGTTACTGGCAACTCCAGGTAAAGGGGGCAGACAGGAGGTGAGGGCAAAACCCCAGAGAATGCCTGCCAGTCAGAGGAGAGGGTGCCGACCCTAAATCCATCCTTGTATAAGACAGCTTCGTACTGAATTCAATGGACAGATGGTCTGACTTGATCATACATCTGCTTCCTATGCTCAGGGCTGGATTCATCACATGCAATCCAGAGCCTGAAGATCTGTCTGCCAGCCACTTGGACTTATTCTGGGTTGCCTCAGGACAGTTTTATTCCTGCAGGATTTTGACCTGAACAGCATGCAAAGTTCTTTATTCAGCTTGTTTCCTTGCCTCCTGCGATTTTTTATTCACGGCTCTTGCTGGTGTCTCATTGTTTTAATCCTAAATTGATTTTAACTTTTTCCTCATTAGCTGGCTTGGGTGCCCCTGATGATGTGGATATGCAAACAAACAAACTGTCAAGAAGAGCACCATAGAGGACTTGTTTGTTTATTTAAATAATCTGTTTTTGGCTACACAGCAATCTACTCATGGGCCAAACACAATCAGACTTGCTCAATTCCATGTGCTGGCTTCCAAGAGGAACGTACATCCTTGCAAGAAGAAAAGCAGTGCTAATTTGAATCCACTGCCCATGTTTCAAACAACGGGATTCAGGACAGAAAACAACCCTTCTTTCATGTTGTAGTATGAAGTTAGAAGGGAACAACGAGATATTCTGGGCCCAATTAAAGTGCTTTTAAAGTGCTTACCTTTAAAAGTTTTCCCATCTATCTGCCCCTGTGCTGAGATGATTTTGGGAAGCAGCATGTGGCAAACAGAGAAAGGGCCTTCTCAGCAGGGGGCCCAGTTGCCAAAAAATCTCCCTAGGGTGGCTTGCCTGATAGCACCTTCTTTGATCCCCTTTAGGCAAAGACCTTTTCATTTCCCCCAGCATTTAAAATGTGAGTTTTGTTCCCAGTGACTGTTCTTTTATGCTGCTCTTGCAGTGGCAGAGGCTAATTTTGAAGCATGAGTGCTCACCATCGCTCACTGGAGCAATCCCACAGCCATGCTCCAAACACAGGGGCAGTTGGGTGGACCCAGAGAAACAAAGCAAGTTCTCACTGTTTTTAATACTCCTTGCACATTTCACAACTGGCCACCCCAAAGTAATTTGCGATGTCAATTTATTTATTATATTTATATCCCACCTTTTTGCCTTCCAAGGAACTCAAAGTGGCTTACACCATTCTCCTCCTCCTCTCATTCTTTTCCTCACAACAACTCTGTGAGGTAGGTTGGGCTGAGCATCTGTGACTGGCCCAAAGTCACCCAGTGAGCTCCATGGCTGTTTGGTAACTAGAACCCAGCTCGCCCGAGCCCCGGTCCTGTGCACCACACTGGCTCTCTAATAATTATTACAAAACAATTTGCTCACAATTGAATAGTGATAAACAGTCTCTTTATTTCTTCACAGTTACTGTGAGGACTGCAGATAACCTTGCAGAGAGCCGGGAATCAGAGCAGATGATGGATGCTCTGCCCATCATTTGGTTAAGATGTTATGACGATTATACTTTCTTGCATTCATTTTTAGCATTCTGTTAAACTGTTGCCTTTTTATTGTAAAATTGCCCTGGGAAAGTGTTTGAAGGATGGGGTATAATTATCAATCATCATCATCATCATCATCCAGATAATAATCAAACGTTTGCAAGAGCTGAGCAGTGCCATGAAAGGGCAGGGCATTTTGGAGGACTTTCAATCACAGGGTAGCTGTAAGTTGGAGGCAACTTGATGGCATTAGCAACAACAACGATGATCAAAAAGTTCAATATGGGGGAATGGTGCTGATCAGAAAAACCGAGCACATCCTCCCACTGACTTCCTTCCGAATAACTTATGCTCTAGAACAAGGTGATACCTCCAGCGTTGCCGCCGAGTACCACTCCTGGTATAGGGGCAGGATACAAAGGCGGTCTTTGCTGTGATGCTAATTGTGCTTGTTTACATATGACACATCAAAATAGCAGACTACCTACATATCAAATACATACCATTTAATTAAAGACATTAAAAGAGCATATTACAAGGGGTACAGATGCACATGCCTGTAGTACCAAGCGCTCCATTGGTTAAGCCAGCCTTCCATTCTTCCAATATTTATTTTCATTTGTGAGAGAAACACTTCATATGTCAGCCGCGGTTCCAAAAATGTGAAGGTGAAAGTGGAGTTTGGAAAGGACTGAGAGAGAAAAGAAAACACAACATAAAAATCCATGTCTCTGTGTTGCTGGATGTCTTTGAAAGAGACATTTTTTTACCACCAGCCAGGAAAGTCTCTGAAATCTATTAATATTTCTGGCACCACCGTTAACAAATCAGGCCAGTGGTTTCAGTTAGCAGTAGGCATCTTGTAGCAGGAATGTCAGAAAACGGCATGCAAATATTAGTTTGCTCAGAGATCCTAGAGGTAATGTGTGTGTGTGTGCGTGTGCGTGTGCGTGCGCACGTGCGCGTGTGTGTACATGCACCCTGAATCAACAATCAACCATTGTGACTTTATTAAGCAAGATTTGACAAAAAGAGACACAATTTGCATTTCCAGATGCCAAGTCTCTTCTCAAAACCCTGCTAAAAGTCTCCAGCCTTGAGCGTTAGTTGAAAAAAATGGCAAGACACACAGAAAGCATGTGGCCCTTCCTGCCGAAAGATTTTTAAAGGCCCTTGTGAACACAATTGTCTGCGGGGACACAACATTATTTGGAGCTCTGGCGCTGAGACCCTGCAATCTCAACGCTGGGGCTCCAAGTGCAGAGCCCCTGCCCTGGCAGCTGGTGAAAAAGAGCCATGCCAGACGCTTCTCTGGGGTCACAAACCAGCCTCAGAGAGGGGGAGAAAGGGCATCTTTGGGGACAGGGAGGGCAAGAGGCTGGGCCCCGTGGTCTTCAATTCATCCAGATGGCAGCTCTCTCTCCCCCCCCCCACCCCTTTGCAGTGCTTCAGCTGGTTGGTCAAAAATGGCCGCCTAGATGAAGAGCTGAGAGTGAGTGGAAGCCATGCCTCGTGCCGTGCGGGGAAGCCTCTGCCTTTGGAGGCATATGTGCATCAAGAGCAGAGGGCCTCGGATTGTGTCCTCCACTGAAGTTTGGGACTACATCAATAAATCTGCGCTCAGATAGCCTGGGAGATCTGAGCACAAGTCTAGCCGTGAATGCAAGATTGTAAACATGCTGTGGCTGAAATGCTTGAATTTTTATTTTTGCCTGGGTTGTTGCACTCCCCAGACGTTTGATTTTCAAGATCTAGGATTGCTGAGTGCTGGTCTTCCATACTGCATATTTTAAAAGCATTCCTGTTGGCAGCTTCTCTAAGCAGTTCCATCAGGGGTGCAGAACCCAGAGGCCAAAGCTGGCTGACATCTGTCTCAACCCAGCTGCTGAGGTTCCCCAGAAGAATATGACCCCCCAGGGCCCCATCCCCTTCCCCACAACCACTGTTTGGTGGCTTCCTAGCTTTTGTGCCCCCTCCCATATAATTCTAGTGGGTTTCAGTGGCTTTCCCAAGGCTGAGTTAGTGGCAGTAACCCCTGCAAGATCGACTATACTGGCATTTAGGGCCTTACCCCCTTCTGCCTCCAGACTGCCACATGTCTGTAGTCCCCGAGAGCTTCTTTGCAAGGAAAGGCAGGATGAAATTCCAGGATCGATGCAGTGGTGAGGGAGTTGCGGTGAATGAAAACAAAAACAAGAAACAAAAACCAGACTTGGTTGTTTTCTGCTGAGTAGGCACCGGAGTCCCAGAAAGTGCAGTGCGCCCTGGGTGTGTGAAGGCTGTGGAGCAAAGAGCAGCGGAGACAGGCAGGCAGACAGACTCGAACATACAGCACTTTCCAAGCAACCACTCAGTGCTAGCTCCTCTCCGTGCAGATTGCGCAGGCTCTTATGATGTTCTTGCTTCTGGAAGAAAGAGCTAGCAAAGGTCGCTCAGCAATGGGGTAGTCCTGCAATGGAGTCCTTCAAGAGCCCTCTCCAAAAGTTTCAGGACTGGCAAGCCCTTGTCAGCCGCTCACAGTAATTAGAAGAACCTTAGAACCAATCACAGAGTTCAGGGCTTCTTTAACAGGTCACTTGTTTGTTTGTTTATTAGACTTATATCCTGCATTTTGCCCTCTTACAAGCCAACCAAAGTGGCTTATATAAGCTCCTCCTCTCCATTTTATCCTCACAACAAAACCCTGTGAGGTAGGTTAGTCGTGGAATCATTGACTGGCCCAAAGTCACCCAGCAAGCCTCATGGCCCTGAGTGGGGACTAGACTCCAGATCTCCCAAGTCCCAGTCCAGCACTATAACCACTACACCACACTGTCTCCCAATTCATTCACCTTCAAGACCATCATGGCCTCCACGGATTGGCTCAGTTCAGTCATGATGTTAAATTGTGGTTTGCACAAGTCTCATTTTAGAACTCAAACCATAGCTTGGACTTCCACATACCCAAGCAAACCATGCCATGGATATGCCGGTCTATTTCCATTCTCTCTCATCAGTGCTCTAACCTCTAGATTCAGTGACCTCCATAGCTGGAGCAACTGCACCTTAGTTAGCTGGGGTAGGCAATGTGGTGCCCATCAGAGGAACCAAAGTGTGTTCAGACACCTTTCTGGCTCTCTGCTAAATTACCCTACCCCTCCCACATGCTATTAAATTGACACATTTTCCAGCAACTGGAATCATGCAACAAATTTCTGTTAGTGCTGGAAACCGTGGGGTCAATAGATGTGATTAGTGTGCTTGGACCCCACCTATGCCTTGTGGACAGGTCTTTTGCCAGGACTCGCCTGGTAGCCATTTTGTGATGGTTCCCAGGACAGCTCCTTAAACTTCCATGGCTTGCAAATCTAGTCGAATGATAGTTTCTTACTTTTTTTCCTTCCTTCCTTAATTCTGGCCCACAGAAAGCATAATATAGTTGGTCAATTCAGACGTCACTGTGATTGGGACTGGGCGCCACGTGGTACATAGGCTGCTTAGGAGTCCAACATGGCTTCAAAACAAGATAAACAACCCTTGTGCGCCTTGTTGTAAAGGCAGAAAAAAATCACAGTTCTCTCTACCTCAGTTGACTTCCAGCAGCAAAGGTGGTGGGGTAAAGGTGACAGCCTGCCCCTGGAGGGTACGGCGTCGTTGATGGACCTCCGACCCCTGGCAGCCGCCCATCCCCACTGTCAATTAAACCTCAGCTTCCTTATCCAGGACTTGGTGCGATGCTTGAACCAACAAATGGCTGTGCAAGGAAGCTGAGGTTTAAGGAAGGGCGGAAATTTCAAACGAAGGCGCCCAGATTTCAATGGGTCGTACTCAGTTCACAGTGTACCCACTGACTCATCTTTACAAGGATCCTTGCTGCTCTCTGCCTTTGTTAGTGAACTCCCATGCACACACCGCAGGATGTTTGGACGAAATTATTGGACTTGTTCCAGAGTTTCCTTGGACTAGTGCATATAAATGAGCATTTGTTACCTCTTCTCCATGGCAGGTCAAAAGCTGGGCAGGAGAATGAAAGAAGCCGCAAAGGTTATTCTCATATGGATCGAGCTTGCTAGGATAGAGAGCAGGTGATGGGTGAGGCTTTGGCTAAGAGGCGAGCCATTAGGACAGTTCTAACCCTTTTTCTTTCTTCCTTTTAGTCACCTTGTCTCCTTTCCCTCCTCCGCTTGTAGCCCTTATCAGGGATGAACTTTGACAGAAGTAGTGATAATGTGTGGGGTATTTACAGCCTGGGAGCAGGGGAAAACCTTCTCTTGGCAAGAGTTGCTTTTCTTTCCCTGTGTCAGATTAAAGCAGAGGTGCCAGGCCACCATTCAAGTCAAAGGCTTCCCCCTTTGCACTGCGCCAAAGACACGGAGCATCCGGCATTCTCTTCTCTAAGTCTGACAGATGGAAATAAGAACACGCGCGTTGCTTTCAGGGAGTCACTGTCTCAGAGGAAGGCGAAGAAGGACGCCCCCTGTTTGCAGGGGGCCTGGCAACATGCCCATCACCCCACAGAGGTTCTTTGGCATATTACTCTCAAAGCATTCAATAGTCATCAATGGATAAAGCACGTTAAAACAGGCCATACCCACACCGTACATGCTGGGGTAGAATTCTCCATGACTGTTCACATTTGTTTCCGTGTCCATGTGGCATACTCAGGGGTGCGAATTAAAAGTGACCCTCAGGGCAGACTTTGATGAGGAAAAAGTATTCTTTCCCTGCCCATCCCACCACCATGGTTGCCATGGCTTTCCTCCCAACTTCCAGCTCCTGCTTCAGGGACGGCTTTGCCTGTTTCCTTCTTCCTCGAGTGAAGCCAGGATTGTGCTGACCATTCGCCAGCCTGAAATGCAGCAGCTTCCCCATCCCAAACATTGCCAGTGCTTGAGAAAGACTAGTTGCACCAGGTACTAATTTCTGCCTTCGTCTCTCTTTCTCTCAAGGCACCACCTGGAGAAGGCTGCTTGGCTCAGCTGCATTGTGGGGCTGCCCCAGGATGATGTAATAGGTAGCGAGGAAGCTGCCTCGGGCAAACTCAGTGCGACTTTTGCTCCATCCAGCTCAATGTTGCTTACTTTAGCTGGATCCAAGACTCCAGGATCCCAAACAAAATGGAGGGAGCTGAAGCAGGGACCTTTTGAATGCAAAGCATTCCCTTTCCACTGCGTTACTCCTTGTCTATGATGCTGCCCCAAAGCCATGCAACCAATCAGAACTAGCTATTTGCTAATGTCAGTGAAGGCAAGTCTGATTGCTTAGATTTAATGCTGTGCTTCCCAGGCAGGCACCTGAGTAATCTTAGCTCATCAGGGATGATGAAACCAGCCCCTCACAACCCTTTTTCTACAAGGCTTGAAAATTTGCTGAAAGAGGAAGCCCTTCTATTCTGGCAGGAGCTTTGATGGAAGGCTCGCCTCAGTCTTTCATTGCACACCCATTTCACTGAAGTTGGCATAATTTACCAATATTAGAACTGGGCACATTTTTGCCTCCCCCTTTTCCTGGGGAGAATTCAGCAACATCCGTGGGGTGTGAAGGGAAAGAAATAATGTTATTTTCAGGTAGGGGTGGAGGGATCTGTTTCCAGTCCATGTTAGTTTTGCATTCATTCAGTTTCTGTCTAATTACCACGGCACTTAGCGAATTAAACACAGAGACACAACACACAGGTGAATGATCAGTTGTTTTTGTATGCCATTTCCCCAAAATAAGCAGTTTTCTGCTCAACCTAATATTTGCATTTTGAATAGAGCTTTCCCAAATATATAGATTTTTGTATGCAATCTTTGCATTGAAAACCGCATCTGTGTTTCCATCTGTGTAATAGTCTGAGAGGTGTGAATTAGGTCAGTTTGCTCAAAAATATAAAGCAAAAAACAATTCTCTCCATCCCTACTTTTAGGTGTGTGAGAACTTGTTAAACTTAAAGTTATGAGGTGGTTAGAAGGCTTTTAAATCTGTTTTCTTCTTTTTCTTCTTCTTCTTCTTCTTCTAAAAAAAGGTCCTAAAGGTAAAAGCTGCCCTGAGTAGCTTTTACTTATAAAGACATCTTTTAAAGATTAAAACATAAATTAAAGAGCCCCTGCAACAACTTGTAATTGTAGGTTGAATTCAGATTTCCTCATGTTTATTGAAGGCCCAGTGAAATCAACATAATATTTGTTATATGACTAAGTGAAATTCAGTTGGTTTCAGCAGGCCTGTGCTAAGTATGACTTTTCTCAGTATCTAACCCATAAAGTTTAACAAGTACCACTCACCTGAAAATTTACCCCATCCTGCCCACCCCACAACCAAATGTATCCCTCTCCCTGCTTGGGAGAATTCTTTTCCCCATGTTGTCCTCTGAACATTTTGCTGTGTGGACATTCAGATCAGCCTTCGCCTAGATATTAGGGAGCCTTGGGGGGCTTTCACTGTGGTGCCCCCCATCTATTGAATGCCACCTACACTGAGGTCTGCCTGGTGCCAACTTTGTCATCTTTTTGGCACCAGGTTAAGGCAGCCCTTTATTCCAGGTCTTTTCCAGATATAGCGGGACATCCAAGGGCTTCAGGGGATTGCCCATCCCAGGTGTTTCTACAGAACTACTCTTCACTGGTATTGTTTCAGCTGTTTTCAATTCTCTTTTTGAAATGTTTGTATTTTTGTGGGAAAATGGCAATTCATTGCATTGTTTTTATGAACTGTTGTACACCGCTCAGAGAGCTTCAACTATTGGACAGTACTGACATAAATAAATGAATAATATTACTGCTGTGAGAAAGGCAGTGCAGTGTATTGGTTCTGGTCCTGCTTTCTAAGGTTTTCTCTTGGGAAAAGCTCAGAGTCTCATGGAAGACTTGCTGAAAGGTATGAGCCATTCCAGTGATGGAATGCATACATTTGCATACGTTTAAAGCTACCCACCTCTAAGCAGATTTTACAGATGGGCAGATGCTTCAGTTTAATGGACCTACTCACTTTGTGAATTCCTTCACAGAGACAACTAGCATATCAGGAAAACAGCTAGGCCAGACTCGTTCTCCCTGATGCACGGGGGAAAGTATGTGTGTGTCTCTGTGCATGTGCGAGGGAGCATTATGTTCTGTGGGAAGTCCCCCGAAGCCATAAAGCCCAATTACAGGTTTCCTGTTTTGTGGGAATTCAGCCAGTGTACGAGCGCTGAGGCTTATCACTTTGGGCAGATCAAAGAAACACATGTCTGCATTATGATCTCTCTTGGCTTCCTCTGCACTGGAAAAGGAAGGGATGGATCATGGCAGGACCCTAAAGATGCTCTAGTGCAGAGGGAAATGATGATGGATGCCACCTTGTGCAAATGTGGCAAATACATGCTATTGGCAGAAAGCAGCACCCCCAAGCCCACGGTTATCGTTCCCTGACAGGCTCTTCCCTCCCCGCACCTCCATTCCATGCCTTGCAAGTGCGTGCGCATTCCTGATGCACTAGGCCAGGGGTCGGCAACCTTTAACACTCAGAGAGCCATTTGGACCCGTTTCCCACACAAAAGAAAACACCGGGACCCGCAAAACCCTTTTGACATCTAAAATGAAGATAACACTGCATATATCGTTTTTTACCTTAATGCTATGTATGTCTTCATTATGATTTAGCTGCAGCTCTTGTTCAGTCACTAAAAACTGTTATTTTTAATCTTACATTATAAACTAGTAGGACTCCTTTCATATATTTTGAATAGGAGAAGCGCTTCCTGAAGAGTCAAAGTCAGTGCTAAAGGGCTGCATGCATTAAACAGCAAACCTCATAAGTTCGTCAGCTGTAAAAGCAAATGAATCTACCCACGTATCATTAAACGTTTGGTTTTCTTCAGAAACTTTTCTTAGATTTATCCATGGTTGGCCTACGGCAGGGGCGGGGAGCTCAGTAAATTGATGTGGGTCCTCAGATCTGCGGGCTGTGCTGTGCCAGAGATATAGGTGTGTTTAGTGACTGATTAGCAGATAAACCAAGTGCTGTGAATTGTGACAGGTCCCAAGTGCAGTTTTTAACATTCAGATGAAGGAGATTACATTGGGACAAAGAGAATCTTTTCAGCAGCTTTTGTGTAACATAAGAGCCTGCAGGAAGCTTGTTTAGCAGAGGAATGTAGCGATTTACTTAACTAGCTGATTTACTTAACTAGCTAGTGCTGTGTTTCCAGCAGATCTTCCAGCTTCCAGCAGATCGGGGGGGCTGTGCTGGCGCGTGTTTTGAGTGGCAGAACCACAGCAGAGTGGTTCAAGAGCCACACGCGGCTCCAGAGCCACAGGTTGCCGACCCCCGCTCTAGAGCAAAATAAACAAACAGAGATCTTAGGACATGGAATGATCAATTCAAGTTGCAGCAGCCCAGATTCAGGCTGGACATCAGGAAAAGCTTCCTCACTGTCGGAGCAATACGACAGTGGAACCAGCTGGCTAGAGAGGCGGTGGGCTCTCCCACCTAGAGACATTCAGAAAGAAACTGGACGGCCATCTGAATGGGATGGTATAACATGGTGTCCTGCAACAGCAGGGGGTTGGACCTGATGGCCTTCAGGGCCCTTTCCACCCTACTATTGTATGATTCTTTACGTCCGTGGTGATCACAGGAGCAGTTTCGCTAATACCTGAGAGGTCTCGTGCCAAGTTTCCTTACACCATCACAGGCTGTAGAGCTAGACTCTTCCCATCTCTTTCAGTCCCAGCAGAAATGGTCATCCAAGGCTGATACAAGGCCTGGGACTCGAAAATGACTCCTTAGAAACAATTTTCATGCACCATTTTGTCTAGCTTTCCCTTTATTTATTTTAAATGAAGAAGAACCACAGGAGGCCGTTGCCCTGAGCAGAATGCAGGTCTGTGTGTATGAGTGTGTGGAAGAAAGGCTGCTGAGCCCTTTCCCCATGGGGCATTTTCTAACATAATTTAGAAGATGCACCCCCAGGATGTACCCCCCCCAACACTGAAATGAACAAAAATGCTCTCTGGTTCAGCTTTGTGATGCCTCCATATGGGCAAATCTGATTGGATGCATTGCATCTGCATGTGGGGAAAAATGACCCCATTCTCATCCTGAACTGGCTTGATGGCATTATTAGATAGCCAGTCAGATGGACAATGCCATGCAACCAAGTCCAAGTACAGAAACAGAAAGCCCTGGACCAGCTGGCACTGAGCTCCGCAAATACACCACGTTGCTAGTGAAATGACATGACGACATCTCAAAGCCAAAAGTGAGCGAGGGCCGTGCACTCTGCACTTGTTCCAGCTCTCACTCTGGGAGGGGGAAGCGGCAGCAAGAAGCAATGGGAAGGTCAGTTGCCACTCCAGTTAGGACTAGATGACATGCAAATGGTGAAAGTGAGCAAACGTCTGGTGCTTCCATCAATCCCCCGCCTCCTGCTCCTGCCTCTTTTCCAAGCTCAATATGCTTGTAACAGAAAACTTGACTCAGCTCTCATTCTCATGCTGGTTTTGACATATAAAAATTGCTGAGGAATATGCTAAGAAAAAAAAAGCAACTGTGTGTGACAGCAAGCATTAAATGGCCATTAGCAACCTTTAAAAAAATGCATAGACACAAAGGGAGCATTTAGTATTTTTATTTAAAAGATACTCAGATAAAAAAAGATTTTTTTACTAAAAATCTCACCCTCTTCTATGAGAATCCTTGCAAGGGGAGCAAAGGACTTCGGTTCACAATCCATTGCTCCAGAGCATTCTGAGAACTATATAATTTACCATGTGCTCCTATACAAGTAAAGTATTTTCAGCATGTCAGGGAATCTGGCATGATTCCCAAGCATGTGGGAAGATAATGGCTTATATATGAACAGATTTTTTGGGACTGGCTTGTTAACAATCACTTGCTGTTTTTTTGGAGTCATCTTCAGGAGACTCCCTTTATTTAATGTGATTTTTAATATATATATATATATATATATATATATATATATATATATATATATATATATTAATTTGGCTTTGGCATGCTCATATTACATAGAATCCACCCCCCCTCCCTGCCAGACAAATTTCATTGTATTGTTGCTCCAGGAAATTCTGACTCATGAATGCTCTGAAGAGGTAAGCTTCCTTTTTCAGAACATTTCCAAAATTGCCTGGTGGAATTTGTAGATGACCAAGACTCTTGTCAACAAAAGTAATGATTCTTCCAGGTGGTAATCACAGGAAATAGCTAAACCAAGGTGATAGCGATATACTCATATTTTGGTACATATGAAGCATAGGCTCCATCAAAACTACCCTGGTAATGGCTCTGCAAGTGATAAAAAAAAACTGCACATATGTGGAATGTTCTCCCCAGGGAAGCCCTCCATCTTTTCAGCACCAGGAGATGTCCTCACTTCCCCAGCCACTTCAGCCCAGTTGCCTTGTGCTGTTTCTGTAGTGTTCATTCCAGGTTATGGAGGAGGTGAGGACAAGGTTTGTGTCCTGTGGCCACATCCACCCATAATACCTCTGGAGAAAGAAGTTACAGCATGAAAATGTTTCTTCCTGGGTGCACCATGGAAGCCATCTGGGGAAAAAGGTGGCTCCTGGCAGTTGCTGAGGTTTGTCCCTTCGCCACGGCAGGACAGTGTAAGAAGCAGGCTCCAAGCTGAGGTCACTGGTGACTACCTGGAGGTCTTGGGATGTTGAAGAGGACTCCTTAGATATACCATGAGGTTGTTGAGACCTGTGGGTGGGGAAAAGAATGGCTTGTTTAGTTCACATGCCCAGAGTCTTGGGGCGTGGCGGCTTGTTTGGTCAGGAGAGCCACCCTCAATACCAAAGGGCATGCACGGAAGCTGGTGTGTGCTTCTAGTTGGGGAAGAGAAGGCTCACTCTTCAATGAGAGCTTCAAGACAGCCTTCTTGGTCAGACCAAGTGTCCATCTGGTTCTGCCAGATGCCTGTAGGAAGTCCACAAGCAACAGCGACAGGTACACAGAGCCATGCTGCCTGTGATGCTGAGGGAAGCACGGCCATCCTGATGAGCTTCCACTGGTCACCTTAACCCCCATGAGTTTGTCCTGCCCCCTTTTGATGCCACCCAAATTGGTGGTCATCCCCACCAGTCTTCTGGCAGTGAATCCCACATTGGACTATCTGCTGTGTGAAGAAGTCCTTCTTTCCCTGTCCTGATCTTTCCACCATTAATTCCATAGGAGGAGCATTCAGTGTCATGGGATTATGAAAGTGGAAGGAAAAGGTTGTGTGAGTAGGGAGAGATGGCAAGGCAGCATTTGCTATAAAAGGAGCTGTTAGCGTTGGTGCAGATCTTCCCCTGTGCTATTTCACAAAGAGGTGATCCTCGTAAAGCCAAGAGAAATGAGTATTTCACCTCTTTGTTCTAGGTGTGGGCACAGATTTTTGTTCGATTTGCAGCCACCGCTATCCTGACTCCAAGAGATTTTATACTGTGCTGAGCCTCCGGTCGTGCCTAAATCCCTGCCTCATCTGTTCCCCATTGCGCAGCGTAGTGGGACAGAAGGTAGATCCAATTTCTCTGCATGTCACACTATGCTCTCTGAACAAGAATCAGATGTGAATATTTTCACTCCAGACTTGTGCATGGACAACACATTTGCAAACTAACAACTGCACCATTTTTATGTTGTGTTGTCGACTTGCTTTGTATTTTCACTTTGACCTGTGTGAAAATGTCACTCGAGCTAAACTGAGCTGTTTTTCACACCCGATACCCCATAAACATGAGAAGCAGGATAGTCATTAAATTTTATGAAAGGAATACATAGTTCACAGACTACCCAAAGTTACATTTAGCAGTGCGTTTCAAAAATTTTAAGGGCTGTAGCACTGTAGGGCCTGGAGTGACTCAATTACTTTGTTTAGAAGCTCTTGTCCTTGGTTATCGTCATCACCTTCTACTGAATTCGCTATCTTACTCACTTTGTAACATGCACGGAAACAGGCAACCACGTGCCATGATCCTTCACACATACAGAACGGATTTGGATTGCGTTTTGCCTGCACCGACATCTCCATCGCCTTTCTTTTAGTGCAAGCCGGCAAACAACTCAGGACGCCTTCAGTGAACAGTAGTTTTCCATTTGATCTGAACAGATAAACCAGGGTTAACAGAACCAGCATAAGCCAATTTATTAAACCATCTTCAAACTATGGCTTAATAACCTGGCTTACGTTTTGGCATTGGCAGCACAGGGTGAGCAGTGCAGCCGCTCCAGCATTCCAGATAATTTGGATGCAGTTAACTACAATCTGGTAACCTTCTGTAGAGATTATTGGAATACGCTGAGTATGGAGCTGCATTTACAAACGATCTGGAAACTGCAGTTGGTTCAGAGTAGAGCTGTAATACTAACTGAGAACGGGCACTTCAAGCACATTGTGCCAGTGCATCACCAGCACCACTGGCTTTCAGGCCCTTTCCAGAAGTTCTGGTTTTAATGTATAAAGTCCTAAATGGCCTATGACCAAGTTTCCAGAAAGACGGTTCTTCTATATTTATTTTCTGGACATCCTAGGCTGCCCAGATGAAGTGAAGTAGGTGGCTTTGAAGGACAGAGCTTTCTCACTGGTGGCACCATATCGATGGCATAGCCTTCCCCAAAAAGGCGTCTCTAGTGCCAGGTAAGCATTTATCTTTATTCACTGAGATGGATAAAGGAAATGAGTCATGTGGGTAGCCAGAGATTGTATTTCGGGGATGGAAATGTACATCACGTGTTAATGCAACAGACAGATGTTTCCGCAGCTCTCGCTACCTTTTAGCATACCTTTTATCATCAGCACTACTGCCAGGCACACTTTTAGACATCCAGGCTGCACACACTAATTTATATGTGTAAATAGTTTCTAATTTCCAGCACAGTGTTATGAGCTGAGCAGAACTCAGAACAGAGGTTGCGGAATCAGCATGCACATTACAACATCATCCATTTTCCTCTGCCCATCTCTTGTGCTCTCTCCTCCCCCTTCCCTTCCCCCTTTTCTCCCCCTTTTCCCTCTCCCCCTTTCTATATTTTATTGTTGTTCCTGGAAAAAAATTAAATCCAAGCCATTAATCAAAGAAGAAAGGAGCATTGTGCTTAGATAAGAGCACATACAAACACACACACGGTGTTCCTCAGAACAACCTGGACTGTGCTATTTATTTATCAGGTATTTCTTTGCTACATTTATATCCTGTCTTTCTCCTGTGTAGCCCAAGCTGATATACATGATCATCCATTTCACTTTATCCTCACAACGACCCTGCGATGTAGGAACCATTGTGAGCCAGTAATGGGCCTAAGCCATTTAGTGAGCTTCTAGGCCAAGGGAGGGCTTGAACCTGGGTTTCCTGCATCCCAGACCAACATCCCATCCACTGCACTTTGCTGGCTGTCTTGATCAGCACAATGCTTAGACGCTCTGCTATAAATAGACCCTCCACAACAGTTACTCTGGATCCAGCTCCATTAGAGAAGTGGTGAGGAAAGAGTGGCGATCCATAGCTGCTACTATGGGTTTACTCTCTTGATTTTTTTAAGGGAAAGCTGGGCTCTATTAATCACTTGAATCAGTCTATCATGAAGACACCTGTTTATGACCAGAATTATTTCTGCAAGTATAGCATGTTTTTCTCACTGTTGCCAAAAGCAGAAGGATTAATAATGGATGATGGGAACAATTTCATTTTTCTCAAATATACAAACTGCAATTTATTTTGTGCAAAGACCTACTTCCCATTGCTGGAGCCTGTTGAATAGAAGATTGTTGACTTTTGCAGCTGCTCTGGGCGCCAATGGAATACTTTATATTGCCTCATCAAACTGATTTTAATAGGTAAAAATGTGGCATGCTCACAGCTAAATAGTAGAAGCTTGCAAACAGCCCAACTGGAAAACATTAGCATTCTTTAACTATCTGAAATGCGCCGCCAGGATATGATTTTCTTGATAGGTAAATAGATCCTGGCCCAGGGACATGCAGTAAAGCACAGGAGCAGCAGTGGTGGCCTTCCTGCCACGGTAGGCAAGAAAGCATGTGTATGCTGATGTTCATGCGCCCGACCCCCTATCCCAGCCAGATCACCACACATCCCATCTGCCACCCCTCATCTGCCCATCGTCACATCCCCTTTGTGTCCTGCTACCCCCTGTCGTCGCTGCTACACTCGTGCCCCATGGTAACCTCCAGAAACATCCCCTCCCACAGTGCCTGGCTGAGAGAAAGGAGCCCCGTCGGGCCAGACATTGGGTCCTGGCTCTCTGAAGAACCTCTCCGGTGGCCACGGCTCTGGAACGAGCCCACCTTCCCTGCAGCTTGCTGAGACTCTCAAACAGCTCTGAGGGAGCTTTCACTTTCGGACCAACTGCTCTAAGTCTCCTTGTCCACATGACATGTCATGATTCTTCCTGCCTTGAAGACAAAACTTTTGAACGTCAGAGAAATGGTAGGGTGGTCCTCTCGAGGACAGTCCTCTCTAAGGGCTCTCCAGTCGAAGTTTGGTTTTACTTGGAAGAACCAAAAGAAGGGAGCGCCCCCAGGCCTTGAAGCCATCCGTCAAGAGGTTGCATGTGAACCCAGAAAGGGCAGGCACACAGGAGGTCACCTGCTCGCTGTTGTCCCCACTCTGGTGAGATGTACTATATTTCTATTTAAGTCATAGACATCATGTCTACACTGGCATCTATGCACACACATTGGCATATGCCAATGTTTTTAAAATTATGTCCTGTTTTGGTAATGCATTATTATTTTTTGGTACTTTGTAGGTGACCACCCTCCTGATGTACCCCCTATTCCTTTTCCAGTCGGGGGGCTGCATAGGCCCCAACCCCCAGGCTTTTGCTACCTCTGCTTTCCCTGCTTTGGACCAGAGCCAAGCCAGGTTCGGGCTCTTGTTCTTTGCATATGAAGCTCTGGATAACTTGGGAGCATCTGCGCACCTTCTCCAAGGTGACCTGTGTATTTGCTGACATCATCAGAGAAGGCATTGCTGGCAGCAGAGCAGGGCTTTATCTGTGGTGGCACCCATCTTACAGAATGCCCTCCCCACTGCACCAGGGTTCAAGAGGCACTGGTGCATTTCAGGCACCTGTGACCCATTATTTGAGCCTTCCCTGAGATATTGTGGTGCCTGGTCAGTTTATTTATTATTTTTGGTATTTTTAGTTTTGTTGTTTAATTATTTCAAACATGTTAACTGAGATTTTGTATTTATTATGAAGGATTTATAGTCCGTGATTTCCCAAAGAACCTAAAGATATCTGTAGAAATGGTAGGTTGTATATAAATCGATTTAAATAGTAAATAAGATAATTGGTTGATTCATGACTGGGTCCGAAAGGAGCTGATTTCACTTTGTGTGTGTGTGTGTGTGTGTGAGAGAGAGAGAGAGAGAGAGAGAGAGAGAGGACTGAAGTTTTCTGCGAAAGAAAAAGAGTTCTAAGCACGAAGAACTTGTCACAAAACTGTTCCTCAGCTGTTATGGCTTCTGCATATTCTTTCCATCCAGTCTCCATTATGGGGAACAAAAATCTGCTCTCCTTCTATTCCCATCTCCCTCAAACACTGCGGACGAGCCTGGGAAAATGTAATGACTCATGACCGGGTTCACCTCAGCAGCCTGCTGTGTTGAAGGAAGCATATTCAACAAACACGGCAGGGGAGGCCTTTATAAATATCTGGAAGAAAGTAGAGTTCGTCTGCTTATTGATTAAATTTGCCGATACCAAGTACAGTGGGGGGTAAAGGGTGGGAAGAAGTGTGACTTGGAGAGATTAATCTTCAAATTAAATGCATGACCTTGTGGTATTCTTTGCCCTTTTGAAAATAGGCTGTTGTGTGTTCCTAGCAGTTTATTTACCTAGGAAAGCTGGCCTCGGAGGCAGCATCTGGTTTTCAGAGGTTTCCCATTGTTTTTATCCAGCTTTCCAGCTGGGGCAGCCAAGGGACTTCACGTCAGGCTTAAATTAATATTCCGAACATTTTCAGTTCATCGAGATTCTGATGAACACGCCACACAACTGCCTTAGTGCCCTTTTGCCATACATCCTTCATGAAATATTTTCTGATTCTGGAAATAGCTCGGCAGCTTTGGCCTTCAAGTGAGACAATCTTGTCATGTCTGGCCTCATCTTTGCTCTTGGCACATCTTCAGAAAAGAGGTGGGATCATTGCTTAGCATCCTGGATCACCGCCAAAATGCATTCCCAAGCCCCAGGCAACTCTTAAGGCATCTTCCCACCCTGCCAGTAGCCACCAGGACATCTTCTTATTGTCAAGACAGGGTTTTGGGTGGTGGGCTTAGGAGGGTGTCCGCAGTAGATTAGGAACAATCAATATTTGGGCCAAAAATGGAAATGCAGGACTAGAGAACAAGCCAAGAGTCGGGACTGAAGAGCAACGGGGATAAGAGGGAAAGCCAGGAGACACAAACGAGCCCTGAAACGCCAGCCATACGAGAGCTCAGGTAAACCTGGATGCTCACGTATGGCGCTTGCCATGCCTTCCTGCCTGGAGAAGCCAATGGCGAGCCCCAGCAGGTGAGTCAGGCCATCTCTGGGCAGCTGTTTCCTGAGAGGTTGCTGTCCCAGAGCTCACCCCATGGGACAAGTGTCAGAAGATCCTCATCTCCATGGACCAACATAGTCTAACCTGCCACCATAATTCGGGGATAGGACAAATGGTCATGCTGAACTACTTTTACTGGAGTGTTCGAAATATTTGCTAGCATTCTTCATTGACTGGCTAAGCATCAGTGCAAACAGTATGTATCAAGACCCAATTGACATTCTTGGCTACCTGATGAACAGGGATGGGCCACTGAAAGTAACATGCCTGGATAAGCCATCATCTGTGCTTAATGGATGCAGCGTACGTAAAAGATGGACCAATACTAGGAAGGGGATGATAGTAAAGTGCCTTGTTTTTACTTCTGTGCATGTATTCTGAAGGTGTGAAGAATTACGCCACCATGAACACCATCAGAAAAGCGCTGTAGGCCATATGATTTATTTGTAGAAGGGCTCAGTGATATTCCTTAGCATCCCTGGCTAAAATTATTGCACTTAGGAAGGCTGGGAAAGACTGCAGCTTAAGAACCGGGTGAGCCACTGCCAATCAGTGGGGACAACACTGGATTAGAGGGACTGGCAGCCTGAGACAGGCTTACATGCTCAGTAATGTCACGTGATTCCATACGAAGAGAGGAAAAACAGGGTCTCATTTGCAGTAGTCAGCAGATGAGTCTTTTCCAACCTAATGCCTTTGTGTTGGTTTGAATTACAATTCCCAGAATGCCTGACCATTAGCCAGGCTGGCTGATGGGAGCTGAAGTCCAAACATCTGGAATGTTCCCGTCTACGGAAGGAGAGAGCAGACAAAGTCAACATCCTATTATGCCTCCTCTGGGGGCAGCCCTGCAGCTTCTTGTTGCTCGTGCGACATGCACCTAGGGTTGTGACAACAGAGCTCCACAAACGCAGCTTCATTTTTTTACACCACAGTTCCTTCAACACAAAGGCTGAATTTCACTTGGGGAGCCCCCCAGGCCTACATTACCGTAATGAGTAGAAGTGGAGAGTGGGGGGTATTTTTAACCATACTTTTGCTTGAAGCTGTTCCTACCACTAACCAAGCTTTAGGGGAGGTGTTTCAGCTTTTTGGCTGGAAGAAAAACCTGATCAAACGTGAGGAAATGACCCAAAAAAAAGTGGTTGGTGGAAATGCGGTGGCGCCCAACCTATGGAATTCACTCCCCAGAGAGGTCCGCCTGGCACCGTCATTACTGGTTTTTCGGCGCCAGGTAAAGACCTTTTTATTTGAACATCATTTTAATTGTTACATTATATGATCTGGCTAGGGCAACTTCTTCTTCCTTCTCTTTTCTCCTCCTATATTCTTTATCTACTTATTTTATACTGTTAATTTTAATTTCATATTATTATGTTTGTATCTCAATGTATTTTTTGTATTTTTGTATTTCTTGGTAATTTATTATGTTCTATTGTATTTCAATGTATTTTATTGTGTTGTAAGCCAACCCGAGGCTTCGGCAAGGGGCGGCATAGAAATGTTATAATAATAATAATAATAATAACAACAACAACAACAACAACAATAAATGGGTGCGAGGAGCCAAGGAGACCGATTTCAAGTTACAGCCATGGGACACAACAGTGAATGCATATTGAGAATGCGGGGGTGGGAGTGTCAGAACAGGGTTCGAGGTAGGACGAGGAAGAGGTGGCCTCTGGTTCTTGATGAAACAGGAGTCACTGCATCTTGACCTTTAGCTGAGGTTGATTGGAGATGGAGACATTTAGAAGGCTGCAGGTTCCTCAGCACTTGCTCAGCAGACATGCTCATCCAGTAGGTAGACAAGGGGATTCTTGACCCCCTTAAACAAAAGCAGAATAGCCACAGGAAATCCCTGACTCTACCCATGTAAACCAAGTCCACTGTACCACCCCACTAGTACTTCCATATAGCCTGAAGTGCCTGAGCCTGCTTAGTCTTGGAAGCTAAGCAGAGTCAGGCCTGGTTAGAATCTGAATGGGGGACTTGAGTCTTGTGTTGAGCAGGGGGCTGGACCCAGTGGCCTTCTCGGCCTCTTCCACATGTATGATTCACTTTGTGCATCTAATGACACTGCCCACATACATGCCTGATTCTTTTCTCCTAAGCCATTGCACTAATGAAAATCACTCTCCCCAAAGCTTTTATTAGTTCGGGTAGGAAAAACTTATATGCACATACCTCACGCAGGCCCTGCCACCTTTTTTACCACTCAGACTAAATGGAAGGATATTGTTCACTTAAAAAGAAGAGTTGACCTCACTTAAGATCCCGGTTACTCAGTTTCATTTGGACATTTTTTTAATGCTTAATGAGGTGGTCAGATGGACAGCACAGTTGATCTGCTGGAAATTTTAATCACTTGGCATTCCCTAGGTCTCATATGTCAATAAGAACATTATTAATTTCCCATTTCTTCTTCTCTCTCAGACTTCTAAAAGGAACCACCCACTGTCTCAAAGCAATGCATCCATTTGTTCCATTTCATTAAGGGCTTGAAAAAGAACAGAGGGCTTCTCCAGCAAAAAATAGTCCCAAATGAGTCTAATCTACCAATATACTATAATTTACTACAGAGCTGATGAACAGCATTTGAGCAAAATAAGAGGAAATAAAGGGAAGGGAGTCTTCTTTGGAGTGGCCACAGTGAAATACCTTAAAAAGAGAGGGAGGTGATATTGAAACACACATGCTTATGCTTAACACGTTAAAGTAATCGCTCAAGAACAGTTTATCCATGTGGAAATATGACCCCATCAATATGGTCAAGGTCACTGGAACCAGTGTCAATTTGCTGAGTAGGGGACTGGCTGGGAAAGTGAAACAAGATTGCAAGAAGCTCTTTTCCCATCACTCGGTTTATCTAAGACAGGGGTGGGCAACATGGTACCCTCCAGATGTTTTGGGCTAACCATTCCCAGGAGACCCAGCCTGCATGGTTAATTGTTAGGGATTATGAGACTTATAGTCCAAAATACCTGAAAGGTACCATGTTGATCTAAACATTTTCCAAATATTCTCAGAGTTCCAGCACTCGTAGGGCACTGTTTACACAGGATTATTTGTGAAATGCAAGGTGGTGGTGGAAAGGGCTGGACTAGTTTGCACAAGCTGCAAACCAAGTATTTTGTACACATACTAGGCAGAGGCAGCATTAAAAGTATAACATGATTCGAGTCCACTCAATACATCAACCCATACTCCAGGCTGTGTATGGGTTGAGTGTGGTTGTTGTTGTTGAACCATGGGTTGTTCTGCTGTGTATTACCAACCGTACTAATAAACCATGGCTTCACAACTCAAGAACAAATCACAGGTTCTCTTCATGGGCTGTCCAGGGTTAACAAGCTATGATTTCTTAGTTCTTCTGGTCTGCACATCCAAGCAACCCATGTTCAATATCAACCAACAGTTCAGCACTCACACTCTCAAAGGGGGTTGTGTGAGGAATTCATTTTGGAGATAGGGATCCATCAGATTCCTTGGGTTTGGCTCCCTGAACTCTGTCAGAGTCCATGGCCAGGACAGGGGTGGCCAGAGGCAAGGCATGAGCAGCAGAGGCACCAGGACCAGGACAACAGAACTTTGGGAAGACATAGTCCCAAAGCAGGTTTCATGGAAAGTCCAAGTCAGAGTCACGGTCCAGGCCAAGGTCAGGAACCGGGGGATGCATGCGGGCAGAACAAGGCGGTGGTCAGGGACAGGCCAAGGGCCAAGAACCAGGAGGACAAAGAAAGGTGCAGGCACCTTGGACAGGACCACAGGGCAGGAGATGCACCACAGCATGGCGGGATGCAAAGCAGGGCAGGATGCATGAGGCAACAGGAACCTGATGCAGCAAGGGCCAGGCAGGAGATGGACCACACCTCTCAGGAAGCCCTGCACTTCTGAGGCAACACGGCGAGAGAGGATACATGGGTGAGGCAGGCACAACAGCAAGGCAACATGGAAAGGCAGGGGCCAGGACCGCAGCTACAGGAAGACCTGTGTTGCTGAGACCAGTTCTGGAGGGAGGAGCAGTACTGAGTTGACCATACTGGACAGGATGGACCAAGGGCATTACTCAGCATAGGTCAGCTTCTTATATGCCTTCTGAAACTTTATGGTACTAGACAGCCTAAGATTGGCATTCCTTGATTCTTAAGATGCCTAGGAAATGTGGGCTGGGGTTAAATTTTATATCTAGCTAGCTAAATGGATAGATGTCCATAAGAAATAATACTTGTAGTTTATTTCTTGTATTGCTGATATGCACACATATGCTTCTTTCTCATAGAGAGGTCAGTTTCATGCATTCCATCTCTGGACTGCACATCAAAACTCCATTATCACAAAGAACTGTTGCTAAATTCCTTTAAGACACTTACACTCATATGCAAGTTTCACCAGTCTCCCTTATCAGAAAAGAGTCTTGGCTTGAGATCAAGCAGACCTTTGGGGTTTAGATTTTGACAGGCTTCAAAGTCTCCATTTGGAAAGGGGAAAGAAAATACACACACACACACACAACTTATCACATGGTGGAATAGCAATTTTCCTGCAGCCCGGACTACAGAGACACTAGGAGTATCTCATGCTGCATGGATTAAGCAGCTTAGAGACTGGCAGCCATAAAGCATTCTCTGCAGACTCTGATGTGGGTTTAAAAAGAGAAAAAGAAAAAGCAAGGAAAAAGTTTGGCAGGCACTTATGCCACATTTGCCTAACGACCAAAGCAAATTACTGGTAACATGAGAAACGTGCAAAGATCTTGCTGCCATTAAGAAGTTCCTTCTGAGACAACAGTATCAGCCCCGCGATAAGGTATCATAAAATAACGGCCATCTCCACCCTTTACCAGCAGCAGCTGCAGCTTAGTCAGACCCTGGAGAATGCAGCCATGCAAAGGGGTCATAAAAGGAAAAGGCGGATTCCAGAGAGGAGAAGGCTTATTGTGCTGCTGTTGGGAGGAGGGGAAAGCAAGGTGGAGAGAAATCATGTGAAAAGGTCAGTTGGACTGGAGCTGGCCAGGGGCACATGGCTCCGAGACACATAAAGGGCAAAGGTAGGAAGGGGATGTTTGTGCCTCTCTAATGATAGAAAAACTCGACGTACAGGATGGCCTCTTTTGACGTGGGCAGTATTTTTATAGGAGGCTCGATTTTAAAATGACGACAAGTAGTTCCTTTTTGACCAAAAGGAGGTTGTGAAGCAAACGCGCCAGTCCGCTGGTTTTGTTCAGGCATCCCTTGTCTGTTCTGCAGAAACAGATGGCCTCTGCTTTTGCTGCTTACCACCCTGAGAGTGCAAACAGTGTACAGGTAACCCTGCCATTTCCCCCACAATTTTCCTGTCATTATTTCTCCAGCATCTCCATTAGGCGCAACTTCCCACCCAGCTACTTACGTTCCTCCTATCGGGACCTTCCGCCTGAGCTCTAACATGGGGTGATGGCTCTTACAGTGGGACACCCCAAGGCTCTGCTGACCTCCTTATGCGTTTCACAGGGTCGACATGTGGGGGGAGTCAGACAGGCTTGGCATGCTGGTGGCGCTGTCCTTTTCCTCAAAGCCCCATGAAGCGTTTGAAAATCAGGTGCCTGCATTGGCAGTGGGTCAGATAAAAGCCAAAGAAACGATACTCCTTTAAGATAAAGATGATGAAATAATAATATTTTTAATAATTAGTAACAAACTAAGACAGGATGGAAGTGTGGTTGGCGAGACTCTAGATCAGTGGAACATGGAGCCCATCAGTTTCCTTAGACTACAGCTTCCCTCATCCCTGACTAGAGAGCATGCTAGCTAGGGCTGATGGGAGTTCTAGTCCAAAACACCAAGTGACTAAGTTCACTACTCTGTCTCTGAGTTGAGGAAGAGGCTAACGGCCTGTTCTAGATGGGTTCCCCAAAGCAGCTGAAAGAGCAGGCAAAAGTTGGGCTGCCAGGTTTTCCACTAGCTGAAGTTCCCAGGGCAGCCCCATTCGGAGCACTTTACAGGAACTCCAAGTACAGTGTGACTGAAAAGACTTCATGGCCTCTGTGTGCCCTGATTCCACAAAAGGGGTCCTCCTCCGATCATTTCCTCTCCCCCCAGTAGATGGAGCCTGTCCAAAGAGGCTCTTCTACTGCTCTTCTGAAGCACAGCAGGAACCGGGCATCATTCCTTCCTCGCCTCACAAAAGCTCACTTAGCGTCCTTCCTTCCACAACTAATACTGTGTAGTTCTCTCTCATGGCCTTTAGAAGGCAGGTAAAGGGTCCCCTTCAGAAATGTTCCGCCATTTGTACTTCCACACGCATCATCACCATCTTTACCCTGCATTTCTTCATCAGGCAAAGAACCAAAGGTGGCTTACAAGTTTCTCCTCCTCTCCATTTTATCTGAAGTAAAACAGTCCAAACATGGCGCGACTGCCTCAGTGAGAACGAGGCCTTTCTTATTTGCCTTTATATATTGTGCACACAATTCAGGGGATATCTAAAAATGTGCTGTATTTTGAGGCCTTTGTTACCTTCCGCATCCGACTTTGCTCCATTTCAGCCAATGGGATTGGCCAAACTAGGCATCACGTCCTTTGCACACATCCAATGAATGTGCATGTGCTTTGTGCTCGTAATGTGAAAGGCGCCGTGGGAAGGACTCAGCAAGAGTGGGGCCATGGCGTATTTAACCTCCCCAGTTGCTTCAAGGTGGGAACCCTCTCCGGTACTCAGGCAGCTTCCTCTGAAATGCAAGTAGCTTCTTGCAAAGTAAAACTGAGAAAGATAAATTCCGGCTGCTCATATAGTCTTGAGGTTGCTCCGGTTTCCTTACGGCATCTATTTGCATAACAAAAAGCCTGCAGGTTAATTACGTTCATAAAAAGAAAGTGAAGTCTAATTTTGCCCACATAAATGCTCATCAATGGAAGATTTATTTCTTGCACCAAAAACGCTGCCCGGCGGGGGGGGGGGGGGGGGGGGCATGTGTGCACGCATCTAGGTATGCTTCCTCTCTCACCCATTTTATATATTTATTTACATGTTCATTTTAAAATACTTTGTGGTTTTCTTTTAATATTTTTCCATTAAGTTGCTGGGGGCAGGGGGGATTTAAAAAAACAAAACAAAGCGCAGAATGGCAAAATCCTCCCAGTATATTTTTCTATAATGCTTTATGAGGTCCTCCGTGACCCCGGTTAATTGTCACACTGCTTAACCTTTTTGTTGAAAAAAAGGAAAGAAAGTAAAGTCAGCCTCGTTTACCATAGGTAGAGGAATTTTAATGTAGGAAGCAAGATGGTTTGTTCATTCAAAAATATTTTATGGGAACTTGCTCCGAGCTGAAGGAACTCGTGTAAAATGCGCTCCCTGGGGAACCACTTTCTTACAGTCTCACATTTGAAACAAAGGAAGAATTTTTGTAAACTCGAAGCAGAAACCTCGGGGTCACACATGAGGCTTTCCCTTGCCTGCAGGAGAGCTTGTACACCTACGGCTCTCCATTTCTAGCCGCCAAATGGCGAATCCGTTATGTAACGCAGTCATTTGTTGTCCTCTCATGCCAGGATGTGGAGTCAACCTCAGCGAAATTAAGGACAGAGAAAGGTCCTCCTCAGATCACAAGACTTTAATGAATTCAGAATGGATATTAAAGGCAGCTCTGGGAGGTAGTCCGGTCAGTCATTACTCTCCTGTGGGAAGGCTTTAGTGGTTAAACTAGATTAGCTAAATGCTGTCATTTCATAAGTCACTCGTGATTAAGAGCAACCAGTCTGGTTTTGGTCTCTCATTCTTCAAAGGAAAGCATGCAAGGAGAATTGGCCAGGGGCAGCGGTACTTCTTTATGTGCTTTGCAGTTCACACAGCATCTTTGGCCAATGAGCTCAGAGCACTTTGCAAATACAAATTATAAAGCTAATTGACAAGGGAAGATAATGATGGGGGAAGAAAATGGGGGGGGGTGGCTGTCATCCTCTGCATACTTACCTGGGAATAATCCCAATCAGACGTATCTCAGAGTAACATGCAGTATTAGTTCTTAACTAATGACTTGGTTCAGACAACGCAATAACCCACACTCAGGGTTTGAGTATGGATTGTCATTGAGCCATGGACTGCTGCTGACAGGTGAATTATCATGTTGTCTGAACCCAGCTGAGATAACAGATCATGGTGAACAACCCAGCATTTACGACCCATCGACAAAGCATGGGTTCTCTCTGTGGTTAACAAGCCATGGCTTGCTAGTATACTTGGGTTCAGACAACATGATAGTCAAAGTTTCAACAATAACCCATGGTTGGGTAACAACACACACTCAACCCATACTCTGCCCTTCAAAGCAGGGTTATCTCTGAACTGAACGATTGTCTGAACACAGTCAATGTTCCATAACCCAAGAGGAGTGGGCTATGGCACACTGCAGATCCATGAAGCAGGGTGAGTCCCCTGCTCAAGCAGCGGACTGTGAGGGATGTCAGATCGGGAGAGTGGCAGATCGTGCCTCCTCTCAGAGGATCTCTGCACACCTGCTGCCACTGCTGCACTGGCTCTGCTTGCCCAAAGTGGGAGTGCAGCCAGGAGGCTCCTTGGAACGGTCCACCCCCTCTCACTGATAGAGCAAGAGATGGGGTGAAGTGCCTCCTTGAGGAAAGGCAGCTTGCATGCACTTGGGAGACCCCTCAGAGAAGGAGACCCATAAACAAGCTCTCTGGAGAGACTGCCCACCCAATCTCTCAATCTGAGGACTCCCAGGATGCAGGAGATGGGCAGGCAGCCTTGCCAGCAGCCTGCCTGATCTCTTGTGCTCTTGGTCTTCAGAGTGGAAGCTCAGGCAGGTGGGCTCGCCAGAGGGGTGGATGGCAGCAATACTGGGAAAGGGCTCGGGCAGATGTGTCCTCCCACTCAGGTGGCAGGATATCCTGCACCAACACTGTCTCACCCTAATTCCAAAACCTTTTGCAGACAATCACTCCTGTCTTCCGGCAAGAGCGATCTGTTTCATCCCTGGCAACCTGCTGCATTGGAAGGCTGAGGGAGAGAGATATAAAAAGCAGGGGTGGCAGAAAGGGAGAAGGGATGACTCACCCACCCCTGGTCTCTCCCTGCTCCCCACTAGGGATGTATTAGAATGTCCGTTTTGCTTAGTGGTTGACTCAAATTTGCCCCATGTGCACCACACAAACAAGTTTTCCTTGGGGGTGGGTGGGAAAGCTTGCATGTCAGCTAGAATTGTGGTTGCAATCATGGTTAGAAAATGCACGTGTTTAAAAATGCTCTTTTAAAAAGTGCTGTCATACTTTGGTGCATGAGGAGAAAGCCTGTAGTGGTATGTGCACTTTCCAAAGAATGGGTACCAAAATACACATCCTCCCCACAAAGCCAGTAGCAATAAAAATGGGAGTAAGGCAACCTGAGCTTCAAGCTGGACTAAAGAGAATCTCAGATTCTCCTAGTCTGATCCACCACTGGCTTCTTCCTATTCAGAGCCAACATCTGGCACTAGATATTATGTGTCTTAGTTTACAGAGGACGGTCCTCCATTGCAAGGCCTACCCAATCCAAATCAGCTGTAAATATAAAGAACTATTAAAAGTCTGCAGAACAGGGACCTAGAAACTGAGCCATCAAAGCCAGCATCTAGAGATCTCCATAGGGGGTGGTCAAAATAGTTTCGAAATGGAAAGTCAAAGGGCAGTACATTACACTAGTCAACAGACAAAGATCATCAAGGATAAAATGGTACAAATTGTCCAGCTGAAAATGATGTGAATTGGATGTGGAACTGATTCAAATCTTTATTTAACTACAAAGAAACCATACAGATAATGGCTTCGTTCACAAATCATGTCAGACCACAGGCTGTTGAGCAGTCAAAAGGGAAGGAAGCATTCTTCCCTTCCCTTCCCTTCCCTTCCCTTCCCTTCTCAAGGCCACCCATTAGCATCCCACACTCTGTAAGGCCATTACAATAAAACTACCAGAAGGTAACATAAATAAAATAATACCATCAAAATATACAAAATAAAATAACATATAAATAATCAATGTCTGTTGAGCAGGTTTGTTGGTTCAAACTTTGGCTTGTTCATCCCTTACAATTCACATTATGTCAAAATAAAGAACATTAGGACATTATAATAATTTGGAGGTGGAAAATACTTGGATTGTTTATTGCAGTGAGAGCAGGTGGGCTGTGAGAATCAGTATGTGTTCTGGTTCCTGCTGGTCTTCTCAACAACCCATGGTTTTTGTTCAATGGGTGAAATTCCATTCTCTGTTCCTTTCCCAGGCACCAAGCTCAAAGTGTTTGGAAGAAATGCAAAGTAAGAACATACAAAAAGGAGCCAGATCATTGATCTGTCTTGCTTGGCATGGTCTGAGCTGACAGGACAAATGATCTGATTTCTGGCCCTGGTCCCTAAGATCCCTTTAATGGGAGACACCTGTGACCGAATCTGAGCCCTTCAGAAGGTCCAGCTTTGTTATGGGGATGCTTTATATGGAGTCCAAGCATGGCTTTGCCCAGGCCAGCATGGTCTAATCCCACCAGTTGATGGGACCAAGATCTCAGCCGGATGCCTTCCACTTCCCCAGTGACTCATCCTTAATTTTTTATACTCCAATAAAGTACAAATAAGTTCCTGTAAGTTTACCAAGGTCAAGAACCCTTCCTTTCATTAGACAAATGAAAGAATATCTTGGTCTTTATTGAGACAACAATTGAAAAAAATATTGGATGAGGTGTAAAGAAGGTTGGCATTTTATTCATATGAGTATTAAAGTGGCACAGCCTGACTCATACAGCGAAGACGCTACCTCACCATGGCCCTCATTCTGGTCACTTTGTATTCAAGAAGTTGAGAGTTAATGAGTCAGAAATGATGAACAAAGAACCTTTGAAGATACATGTTTCCAAGAATGCCAGGCAGATTCAGTGTAAGTTGCAAAGAACACAAGGAAGATGATTTAGTTCTAGGCAAAGCTATGATTATTTGGTGGAAAAAGACTGGATACAGAATTAAGAAGGATAAGAAGTCTAGGATGCAAGAAAACACTAGGAATGTATTCAAATCTATAGGGAGGACCAGGGATGTTGCACAAATTTGAATGGATCCCTCAAAATAAACACTGGCTTTTCATCCAATGCCTGCTCTGCCTCATCAGCAACCTCACTTGCTGATAGGCTCGGTTTTAGTGACAGCAGGCTCTTGATGGGCTTATCCCAGTTTGCCTGACACTGTTAGGTTATTGTCAGAGTTGATAAGAGAGGCAATCCCTTGGCAGCTGATCTGTACTTATAGTTCCACGTGTTCAAGTGATGGAGAGACAGCTGCCATTCTACTGTTTCCTATGCGAGACATGCATTACCTTGCATGCTGCAATCCTCTTCGGCTATTCTTCTACTTTGCCTGCACAATTCTTGAATTGCCTTGTGGTATTGCTTGATATGGGCTAATCTCTGAAGATCAATGGATTCATTCATTTTATTAGGGCAGACGGTCTGTTGGTCTGTTTCAAAGGCTCCCGAATCATGCAGATGAAGGATAAAGACATTGACAATGGCAAGAATAATAGAGAGGAGCAACCGATGTAATATTATCAATTACAATTAATAGCATGGTGCAAGAGAAGCCCGCCATTCTAATCATGCTCAGCTATAAAAAAAGGGGCCGTGCTGCTAGAGAAGATCATTCTCTGCCAGTGGGTCCAAAGTTTCATCAGATAGGTAGATCTAATGTGGGTAGTTCCCCTCTCCAAGCAATGAATGTTCATCCAGTTCTAGGGGACTTTATGGAATGACTGTTCAGCTTGGACTGCTCCTTGATTCAGCTTTGCCATGGGAGGTCCAAGTGGCCTGGGTGAGAGGAAGCACCATGTACAAGCTCTGGTGGTTCTCCACCAGTTGTCATACCTGGGCACAGATAGTCTAGCTATGGTGATCCAAGCTCAGGAAACTCCTGGATTGCTTTCTGTTCTATTGCCCCACCAAATAAGCAATGGACTCCCCCCAGAACTCTGATGGGAGGAATTTGGAAAGGGTGTACAGACACATCTTTTCAATGTAGCCAAAAATGTAGATATTGTTTAAACAATTTACTGTTTTTACTCTTCTGAATGCTCTTGTCTTAATTGTTGCAAGCCTTAATTGTTTTACATTGTTGTACATCACCTTGATGGGATTTTTCTTTTAACTAATAAAGCACTATATAAATGTTAGTAATTAAAAATATATGCATGAGGTGCCCTTGAGCATGATTTGGAAGCTTCAATTACTGCCCAATTTGACTGCCAAGATTCTAACTGGTAAAGCCGGGTAGGTTCATACCATATCAATCTTAAAAGAAATGTACTGGTTGCTTATTGGCTTTTGGGTTCAATTGAAATGGTTTAAGGTCCAAATACCCGAAGGAGTCCCTCTTCCCATACAAGCCTCCCCCTACCTTAAGCCCTTTCACTCTTCTTTAGGGGAGGTGCATTATGTATCCACGCAGGAGAAAGGTTCTTCTGTAACAACAGCAACACTTTGGAACATCCTCCAAGAGAAATATATTTGGTGCCAATACTGCAACCTTTGCAGCACCAAATGAGGTTTGTTTTTTTTTTAAATTTGCCAAGGCAAATGGGAAATGATCATGTTGCCTCTGCCTGCTCTGTGCTTTAATTATTTAATCAGCCTTTGTTTGAATCATTATTTTTGCTGTATATTTGTATTTATACAGGCATGGTTGATTTTATTCATTCTTTTGTACACTGCCCAAGATAGCAGGGCCATTTGGATTAATTTTTTAATGGATAAAATACATACCTGTGATGACTCCTTTTAGGCTGGTGGTGCTGAGATTCCAGATTCTAAGAAAGTTTCCAGGTGCCTTCTCTTTTAATATTTACCTGCAAGGTGATAAGAGGTGAAACCAAAGGGGAGGTAACAGTGTGGAAGCTGCAGGGCACTGCATTTTTCCTTTCCTTTTGGCTTTTTAAATAGCCCCTTTTCTTCTTTCAGCTGTTCCCTCCATTGCTTCCAGTGGAAGGGAAATAAAATGCATCAGCACCAGGGCTGGCATAGTTTTCCTTCAGGTTCTGGAGTGTCTCTGAGGACCGGGGTGGGGATGGGGGGCTTGGATCCCAGCACGCTTCCTTCTTTGACATAAGAACTCTGAGTCTTCATGCAGTCTCATGGAGGATGGAGGTCAGCCCCCGGGACACTGCCCTTGGGACCAAAGGATTACTTTCCAGATCCTCACTGAAAACCATTGTATCTTGGCAAACGAAACAGTATTTCTATCAGCAGCCTCTGAAAGGAACCTTTGACTCAGATGGTTGCCACCACCAAAGGTCCTAAACCATGCTGGTGGCCAGTGGGGCTGCCTGCCTGTGGAGAGAGGCAAGTTGCCCTTGTGGGTATGGGAGAGGGAGCTGGAGCTGGAGCATTCCTGGCAGTTCAGTGGTCCCTTTCTCATGCAAGGGGCTGGCAATGTGCAGCCGGGGAGAAGCCACTTCGGTGCCTTCAAGTGGACAATGAAAAAGGGAGAACAAATGAAGCAGTACCTCTTTCCTTGAGCACAAAGGGAGCAGGACATCACAGTGGCCGGTCCCTCCCCGCCAGGTGGGCAGCCTCAGCAGGAGGTCACAGTGGCCCGTCCCTCCCCTCCAGGTGGGCCGTCTCAGCAGGAGGTCACAATGGCCAGTCCCTCTCCACCAGGTGGGCAGCCTCAGCAGGAGGTCACAGTGGCCAGTCCCTCCCCACCAGGGGGGCAGCCTCAGCAGAAGATTCTCAAGGCCAGTCCTCTCTTTCTCAGGCAAGGAGCATCAGCCTGGGGAACATGGGCCAGTCCACATATTGGGCAGCCGTGTCTCCCCTGTCCCTGTGGCTCAAAGAAGCAGGGCCTGCACGCCAGCCCTCCTTGCCCATGGAGTGGGCACCCACAAGAGCCTGAGGCACACGCTCTTCCTCTCATTGGGAGCAGCAGCAGAGCCTGTCCTTAAAGAGCCGTGGCCCTCGTGGGAAGCAGGCATGGGAATGCCGACCGCAGACCAGGTGGGACAGCAGGAGAGCTGGTGGGCATCTGCCACAGCTGAGCAGGGCATGTTGAGGGAGAATCTAGCAGGCTGCATGTGGGCTCCAGCAGGACAAGCAGGCCAACTAATGATGCCTTGGAAATAGAAGCGGGGCTTCAACTTTCTGAATGTGCCCCCTAGGCCTAGAGGGCAGAGTAGATGAGTGAGAGCGGGAGGGAGGGAAGAGATACGCGGTATGCGATATGCACCACTTCCTTTCACTAGCAAAGAGCTTCTTACAGCTTTGCTTGCACTTGACAGCTCCTCATCTGACAGCTATCAAGTGAGTACAAAGTAAAAAATGAACAAATTCACCACAATTCTTGCTCCATGTCTATGGGGGAACTTACTGCACTTTCACAGTAAACACTTCCCCTTGACTGGTCAAGACTTTTCTTTTTAAATCTCTGTAAGTAAAGGACCGGTTCTGTAAAAAAATAATAAAAAAGTTTAATTGGCACAAATTACAGTTTGTGAAAATTCTGAGACTAAACCCAACAAAATGTGTAAATGGCTACTATTAAAAACCAACCAACCAAAAATAAACAGAAATCTGCAAACAGGCTGAACGTGGTACGTAACAAGTTCTCATCAGCGGGTGAGGGGGAGGACAAAATAGAATCCAGGGTCTGAACCAGAACATTCCACCCCAGTGGAATTCTCAATTATCCACTGCCTTAAAGTGAAGTCTGGAGAGTTTCAGGAAGCTTGAACATCCTTGGATCTCCTACCCTTAACAGTTGCTACTTTTCGCTCACTTGGTTCTGGCCCCCAGACTCTTGCTGGGCATTTGACAGGAGCCAGATGCTCAGAAGAGCAGAAGAAACGCCCTGCTGGATCGGACCAAGGGCCCATCTTCCCCAGCACTTTGTTCATGCAGTGGCCATCCAGCTGCCCACTGGCCATTCACAAGCAGCATGTGAGTCCCACAGCACCCTCCCTCTCACAGTCCCCGGCAACTGGTGCACACAGGTATGCCACCTCTGATACTAGAGATGGCCTTCAGGACCAGTAGCCACCTGGACTGCCACCGCAGGCAGCTCCTTTCTACAGGAATGCCATTTCTTGCTGGCAGCCCTTGTCATTCAGAAGACACCGTTCTTCCTCAAGAAAGAGCTTTCCTCACTCCCTTTTCAGCTTGGCTTAGCTGACTTCTTCGGGATTTGCCCTCCACCCAAATCAGATCAGTTTGATCCCCAGTTGCAGAGCACTCTCTCTCTCTCTCTCTCCCCCATACCCCCTTTTCATCTGCTTGCCAAGCACGTTTGTTGCAGGCAGTGTGGAGGAAAAGGAGCCCCTTTCCTCCCAGGCATGTGGCGCGCATGTGAGTGGCCAGAAGGAGAGCAGTGGCGGCCTGGGGGGGGGGGGGGGCAGCGGTGGTGTGGGGTTGGTGGGGAGGGCCCCATTTGCTGATGCTCAGCATTTTGTCTTGGAACGAGACAAATGGATTACTGTTCAAAGGCGACATTTCCACACATTTGTAGATAATTTCCCTCCTCCCCCAGGAATGTCCTCATATCTGTTAAATGTAATGGCAGAACCAGCCCACATTGAGGGTTTTGTATGTTAAGTGTAATATATGACAATGTTCACACTTGTCTGTAATGCTTTGTTTGACTGTCTGTGGGCCAGAACTGTGAAGGGTTTATTGTCTGGAGGCTTTTATTCCGTGATCTGGCAATTTCTGAAAGGTCCACTTTATATGGAAAATTATATTTCCTTTTCAAAGGTGTCCCCACCACAAAAAGAAAGAATTCTCCAGTTAACTAGAAACCCAAAGATTAATCAGATATGCAAATAAGAGTCCTATCCCATGGCCTTCCAACATCAGCTAGGAGGCTGAAAGGATTTTGGAGTCCAGCTCCAACATCTTGTGGTCTTCCAGGGGCACTTGGAGGGCTAATGCTCCACCCTGCCCCACAGGGGCAGGAAGAATGTGCTGGCACCCCCCCCCCACTGGCCCAGTGTTGCAGCAGGGCTCCAGAGAGGGATGCCGGGGCAGGAAAGGGAGGGGCTGGGCTGCAGGCAGGAGGTTTGCCTAGCTTTGCCTAGAGGGGCCAAGCTGGCCATCTAGATAACACCTGGTGCAGGATTCATCAGTGGTGGAGAGAGCCACCATCGTGCCTCGTTCCACGGATAAGATGCATGTAGGCATCCAAGTGAGGAGGCAGAGCACTCTGAATGTGCTAGAAAAGCTGGTGTGCAAATACAAAGCAAACACACATTTATTCTGCATGCAACAGACTCGGCTGCAAGCATATGCTCTGGTCTTTGCTTTTCCACTCGGTTCTCCACATTCACTCTTAGAGTATTCGGGAGGGCTGCAGACCTGATGGAGTAGAGGCTGTAGTCCTAGCCAAATAGGCCATCCTAGATACAGAGGTGTAATAGGTGCACCTTTATTTATTTGTTTGTTTGTTTATTTATAACATTTGCCTCCCACTTCTTGCAAAGAGCCCACGGTGGCTTTAATGGTTCTCCTCCTCTCCATTTTATCTTCTCAAACGATGAGGCAGGTTCGGCTGAGAAACAGTGACCAGCCCAAAGCCACCTAGGGGGCTTCATGGCCAAGTAGGGGCTAGAACCTGGATTGCTCTCAAGTCCCCAGTCCCAGCTTAATTACTAAACACATAGCCTGTAGAATACACATCAGCTACCTATACACGAGGCTAAGATTCCTGTTCCTGGGAGAAGGTAACTTGTGTTGTTGGACTATAGCTCCCATCTACCCTAGCCAGCACACTGAGTGATGGGAATAATTTCTTCTTTATATTCATATTCTACCTTTTTTCCCTGCAAGGAACCAGAGGCAGTTTACACAGCCCTTTTCCTTTCCATGTTATCCTTACATCAACCCTACAAGGTAGATCAGGCCAAAAGTCAGTTACTGGTCTAGACTCATCCAATGAGCTTCTTAGTCAAATGAGTACTAGAACCGTGATCTCCTGATCCTCAGTCCAACACGAACTACTGTGCCACCCTGAGTTACAACCCAACAACACCTGAAGGGCTGCAAGTTGCTCACCCCTGCTATTTCTACTTATCTGGGAGTGTACCTCACTGAACTTCATAAGCCTTACTTCTGAGTTGGTGTGCTTTGATTGCACTGCAGAGAAGCCTTCCCGGGTGCCGTTTTCTAGGCCCCTTCTGATCCCCAAGGGGTGTTCTTTTGACTACCCAACCTATTAACATTCCTGCAAATTCTTTGCAAAATTCAAAAAGATGGTTCAGAATTCCACATCAGGAAATGGAAAATCCCTGTAGTGCCTGGCTTGCCAGATTTTAGTTCATTTTGTTTTTTTGCTGACACCAGAAAGGGAGTTCCATTTTCCTGAGAAAGGAAGGTGGTATGACTCACAGCACTGAAGAAAGCAAGTTCCAGGCTGGATAAAAGACAAAGAAAATAATTCCTAGTGTGAGCAACAGTGGTTGCCAAGGAGAGTTTTGAACAGACATGGAAATCCCCTACCTGACTCAAGGTAACGTGAAGAATGTAGCCGTAGGTTTTCTTCTTCTAGCACATTAAAAGACAAACTTATTTGAAAACATGTGGAAGTTTGACGACGGAGCCAACCCGACTGCTTGTGCCAACCTTTGTGCATTCGATCCAGAAATGATTGATGATAAGGGTTCAGCTTCCTCGGTGTGGCGTGCATAGTAAGTTTATGCACCAGCTAAAAAAAGTGGCCAAGGCTGGAGTCCACTAGATGCCTGTCCTGGAGGAGTCCCGTTGGAGTGCATTCCACAGCAGTGGATGGAAAGAGCAGGCAAGTCGTCCTAAAGGTTTGAACTTGTATCACAAGCCCCTTGGTGGCACTAACTGCCAGGGCCATTGCCCAGTGCGGTACCATAGCAGTGCAAACTGGGCTGAGTTGTGTGTGACGTCTCCCAGCAGCTTTGGACCAGGGCGGCCCTACAATTTCTGATGGTGAAAGTGCCCAGCCTGTAATCTTTGGGCTCATCACAAAGGGCATGACATTTCCCAGAAGGCTCTGCTCTTGCTCAGAATGTCCCCCATGATCCTCAGCAAGTCAGGTGATGAGTGATCAGCAAGCCAGGTGTCCAAGGCAAGCCAATATGTAGACATGTGCAGAGGTAATTTCAGGGTAAACCACTAATCTCAGTGAAACTCTTGTAGTTTCCTGTGAAGATGTGTTATCTTTTTAAAAGGGAGAGGGTGTGTAATGTACACCACGCAGTCATGCTGCATGAACAAATCAGCTGGGGAAACAGCCAAGCCATGGTATCATAGCATCTGCATGCCTGAGAGACTGAATCCCAAACTCAAACTACAATTCCCAGAAGGCAATGCAGCAAGCAGCACCAATGACAACACAGGCAGGCGAAATAGAAATAGACCAGCTTTTTCGAAATGCTGTCTGAGCAAGCTTATCGATTGTGGGGTTATAGACAACATTTGTCATACTTAGAGCCGGTCCACTTGAAATGAATGGGATGCAAGTGATGCTCACACCGAGTGCAACTTGCTGGGTTGATTCCAAGTCAAGACGAACAGAAGTCAGCTACTGCTAAATTCAGCCAAGCCAAGCCTAGCCTAACCTGTTAGTGCAATCCTGTCAGTTCAGTATTTGATACTGAAACTGACTTCTTAGAATTGTTTTGCCACTGACAGGCATTGCAATAGGACAGATCTGCCCAGTTCAGAATAAAACTGCAGTTTCACTCACACAAACCTATGAAGTTCTCCAAGACTGAGTCTCATTACCTAACCAGGCCTCCCACAACCTGTTGTTCTCCTGTTGAACTGCAACTCCCAGTGTGCTCAACAGACAGGAAGCATGGGCTTTGTAGTCAAAAATACCTGGAAGGCACCAAGTTGGGGAAAGCTTACTGAACATGATGTTTTATGCTCCATGTAGAAATAACTCTTTCTAGAGGTGCCTTCACCATCACCACTTTCCTGAGCATCATTTGACTGCTGATGCTGGGAACAGAACCTGAGAATGTCCACCTGTATGGCATGAACTCTGCCACACAGCTATATGCCTCTTGAAAATGGACAACTACTGCACACAGGCCAAGGTGGATGTCCCATTCCTAGGACTGTTTCTACACATTTTATTTATTCTGTTTTGTCTGTACATGGTGGCTTGTGGGGAATCTCTTGTTCCATCATTCACTCATTGATGGAACAGGATATTTTCCCATTTCCCAAACGTTACAGTTGCATAAATTTGCATTACTGAAAATAGGGTGCTTCTGAGGATGTGCAAAGTCCCCCACAACCTGCATTTTTCACACTTAAGCCTATGAGAGGGAACGTGCATTTTCTGCTCATTTTGTTCCCTGTTTTTCTTTGATTAGATTTGCGTAATGTTTTGGAAAGCAAAAAATAATTACAAAAAGGGCCACAGAATCCTTGTGCCAGAAAAGCCAGTCTGCCACAAAATCCACAGGCCAGATTAATCCAAATTCATTTGAAACCATTGTCTGTCTGTGTCTGTGAGCACATTTCACATTGTCTGAATAAGTGTGCAAAGGATCAGTCTTGATTTCTCAGATGATGAAACTTCACTGTCCAGGGAGACCTAGATACACTGATATGAAATGCAGACCTAAAACATTAGTGTTAAATTAAAAAAAAAAAAAACAATTATGGTGCTGGTGTTGGTGGTGATGAAAACTTCTTCCCAGTTACTTCATTGTGATAATTTGTACGGAGCATCCACTGAGCTGAGATGCAACATTAGGGGGCCAAGCCCCTGGTCAATAGGAGTGTTGTCTGATTAAAAACTGCAGCTTTGGACTGCAGCCAAGTTTTGACAGGTCAGATAACATAAGGGAATATTTCAGTCTGTGCCACTTCCTGTATTCCCCACAAAGTATGTTGAGTCAAAACATAATGAATGCTGGTTACATTCTTCCCAAAACAATGGTTCCTATTTACCAAACAGTATTTAACATATAGATGCAACTTTTTTAAAAAAATGTTGGGTTTATAAAACATTATTTGGGTTTCCTAAATAGTTTGGGACAGCTTAAAATATGCTTACTATTTGGAAATGTTATGCCATATCAAAAACACATACAGATGATACCCTATGCATTATTATTCTTGTATTTTAGGGAGCCAAGTACTTCTTTGAACTAGCCCTGCTGCCCCCTTCCTCAGTCCGGCTCTGATGCAGAAAAGGCACATGCAAATGCAGCTAGTGGAGGCAAAATTATCTGCAGTCCAGGCTGGGCTAACTATGTATAACAGAGACTTGGCAGGATTTAAGGGGAGGGACAAAGCTGCCCTGGTTGTGCCTGCCAGGGTATCTGATGCATCAGCAATGATGCCCAGAAAGGTGGGGCATGGTACTAGCTGTGGTCCATCACCCTCCCATGCAAGAACTTAAGAAGAGCCCTGGGGCATCAGACCAAAGGTCCAGCTAGTCCCGCATGCAGTTTCCACATTGGACCACTCACACAGGCAACCTCCCGCTTGTGCTTCCCAGCCACTGGTCTGTGCAGGCCAACTGCCTCAGATGCTAGAGGAAGCATATAGGACTGGTAGCCCTTGATAGCCTTCCTGTGCTCTGGAGATGCTACCTGACTGTCAGCCAGTTTGAGTGTCTGCACCTGGCAGTGGGGGCTTGAGATGAGATTAGGATTCTGTGGGTGTGTCACCCACATCACTATGCAACAATCTACCTGCCTGAGATGGTAAGGATGGTCTTGGGGAAAGCTTTGGTCTTGGAGAACATCAACATTCTTCTCAGGATTGACAGGCTCAGGATTTCATGGCCACCATGGCAGCTGTGGGTCTGTCCCAAATTACATCTGGCCCAAGATGCAAAGCAGGACACTTGCTGGGTCTGATATGGACAGACAGAGGAGGAAGAGGTGGTCTGTGGGTGAAGGGACTAAGGACAAGTCCTTTATCATGGACAGCTCACTCTCTAGTCACGTTTGGACTACAGGCTGCCTCAAAACTCTGCTATGGGCCAGTTTTGGCAGGCCACTGCCAAGACTTTGGGATCCAGACCCTGGGACAGTTAGGTCATCTTAGACCCTGAATGCACCAGTCTTATAGTGCCCTGCTTTGGATGTGTGTTACTTCAGTTGTGAAGTGCACAACTAACAATTCACTGCCAGCCTCCTCCCACGGGCATCCCATGTCTTACAACTGCTTCTGCATGCTTCTTAGAACAACAGCAGCCAAACTCTTTGCCAGCTCTGAAAAAAAGGCACCAGAATCACTGAGCATGTGAGGTTGCTCATTCCAAATGCAAATCATTGCAACCCCGGAATCACCTGGGGGCTGGCTCCTACACCTGCCGCTGCCTGGGTGATCACAGGGCACATCCTCTGTGCTGCAGGGACCAGGATCTCGGCCACAAGGCGCTGCCCAAGCTGCCCTACGTCATCCGGACAGTCTTCCGATGCCTCTGGGGGAATTTCCCACAGACTTGATCAGCGGCCCTGCTGACACTCCAGCCAGTTCCTGGAACCAGAAGGTCTCTCAGGCTGTGGCCACATTTTTGGCCAGATTGTAGAGCTATTTTTGCACAGTGGAATGCTGAGGAACTGAGGAGACTCAGACAGTGAGGCTGATGTCTACAGTGCCGGATGCAGAAATCTCCGCGAGAACACGGACAAGCCCAAGTTGCCGCCCATGACAGCGAAACAAAGCAAAGTCTATTTCCCCACCACGATTGCCTCTTCTCGGTGACAGATACTTTGGCTGCCTAGTTCTTCCCAGGGCCAGTTTAAAGTGACTGCATTAAGCCTCAGAGTCATCCTTGGGCTAAACTATATGGTCGACAGCCTGCAACCATAAAGAATTGCCCAAGCCATCAGTTGGCACCTAAGGTCTGGACTTAGGTCCACCAGTGAGAGCTGCCAGACTGCTGAGTACCAGAAACATGGCGTTTTTGGGGGGTGGCTCTGCATCTCTCCTGAGGGAATCCCAGACCAACAGTTCCCTTTTAGGGGTCCCTTAGGTTGCAATCATACAGGGCCCATCAGCCCCCAAACCTGGAAGCCCAGGGGCATCTAATGCAGAATGCTGGTCGAGATCTTTGCCTGCCTGTCCTCCCACTCTGGGAGAATCTGGACAATCACAAATGGGGCTGATGTGGCTTTGAGCTACCTCCTGTCATGGCCTCTCTAGTCTTCTTTTGTGCCCACCCTCTGAAGCACCCCCTTTCACCCCTCTCTGAAAATGTTTTCTTGACCTTGGAGAGCCAAAACCTTGGGAGGAGATATCCTTTGCAGCCTAGAGAGTGTCTGAGGGATCATAGCATTTTTACAGTCCCTCAGTTTGGAGTGAGGGACTGCATTCTGACCTCAGACGTGGGAATTGGAGATATGACTCCCTGTGTACCTGATATGGTTTTCCAACTTGACTATGTCTTGTTTTAAGAGACCTCAGGCTGGAATAATGAAGCACTGGAGGAACTCTCTTCCAAGAATAAGCTCCTCTCCACCCTTCATTAAGGCGCACTGAACATCACTTAGTGGCAGAGTTCTGCACAACTCAAAAGCTTATATGCCAAATTGTGAACAGTGGTTGGTGCTTATAAAGATACATTGTTTTATAGATTTCTATCCTGCCTTTCAGGGCATCTACAAGACAGCTCTTTTTTGTACAGTAAGAAAATTCTGAATTATTAAAATGGGATACTCCAGAGGGCCACACTGGGTCCCAGGGGGCTGCATGTGTCCCGTGGGCCTCAGGTTCTGCACCTCTGCTGTAAAGGAGAGGACAGCAGTCACAGGGCACCTTCCTCAGTTGCCTTGCTTGCAGAAGGTGCAGCACATTCTCTGGCCGCCCCAGGTAGAGCTGGGAGACTCCTGCCCAAAATCCTGGAGAGTCACCACCAGTCTGTTTTCCATACTCACATGGACCAACCGTCCGAGTCAGTATGAGGCAGCTTCCTGTGTCCCTTGCTTTTCAAACTTATCTTCACAACCATAAAAACTAAAAAATCCCTTTAAAAAGAAAAAAAAGCTCTTGGGAGCTAAATTCTGAATCAGAGCTCTGATTCTGGTGGGAATATCTCATAAATGTATTCTCAGGTGAGTAACAGTTCAGTGCACAAGGGACGTGGACCATGGAAAACTAAAGTTTTGTGAAAGGAGAGCAAAATGCAAAGTTTACTTTTGGACAACAAAAGCCCTGCTCTTTTAGGCATTCAAGCTCCACATTCAAGCAAGATCCCGAACCCTTTCACAGGGATGGCAGTCTGTACACACACATGTTCATCAGGGAAGGCAGATGAATTGAGAATGGGTATTGCTACCATACAGACCCACACTGTTGAGAATTACGTGGGCAAAGCCTGTTGTGCTGGAGGGATACTGGGGGAGGGGGGCAATTTAAGTAATTATCTGCATTCCGTCTTCCTGTCTGCAAGCAGAAACCCCAAAGGAATTTGGGCCCTGATTCAGCTCTGAACCACAGAAGGCTTGCTCCCGTAACCACACACAGACCCCTTGACTTAGCCCGATTATTCACCTGCTCGAAGGCTCAATCTTGTTCCGAAAGCAAAGCCACAGAGAGTCATGTTTGGCTGCTGAAGTGGGACTGTGGTTTTGACAGAGGAGCAGGAGGAGGAGGAGGACTTTCCATTGAAGGATCAAGTCATGGTATCCCAATGGGGACAAGTTAATGCAGTGGAATATTCACTTTCGTTTCAAGACCTCACGCAGGAGTAAAGTTTACACAGAAATCCCACATCTTAGATTACTGGCTGGGGATCTGGAGCCTCACTTGAAATACACAGGCAATGCAATCATCCTTGAGCTGCAAGAATGGCCGAAGATGAATTATGCCATCTATCATTCTCATAGCAACACATGCTTAGCGCATTTCTTAGCAACACTCTGCAAGCTTGCAAATGGGACAGTCTCAGAGCGGACTCTCCCTTGCTTGAGTCAGTGGGAACGGCAGGCACAGTTTATGAAATGGCATAAATTCCTAGACAGCTGAGAGGCGGTGACTGTATCGAGTCCCTTTTCCTTGAGTGCAGAGATGGGCATAAGGTAGACTGAGATCCCCTGGCAGATCTCTCGGTGATTAATGATCATCCGGAGATTAGAATAAATCACAGTAGCTCAGCAAAGATTCCTGATGCCCAATCGTTTAGCAACAGCCACAACAAAATGATTCTCACCTTCCTGAAGTTAGACTGTTGAAATGAAGCTTGCGGGAGCCAGAGGAGGACATGTTTGTGTAGAACAGAGGTGTGGGACTTCTCTCAGCCAAACAGCAAAATTCAATTTTGGGGGCTGTTCTGGGGGCCAACTTTCCAATGGTGGGGAAGGTTGAAGGCAAAGGAGGTGGAACTAAAGGAAAGGGCTGAGGCCAAAACCTGCAACATAACAGTGTGTTTTAAAGTAAAGACCTTGCTGCTGGGTAGCTATGCCTGGGCAAGACAGCCCTCCCTTTCAAAATGGGGGAATGGCACAAAAACAATTGGTGGCAGCAAAAAGGGGTGGGGCCAAAGAAGGGGGTGTGGCCCTCGGAGGAACTCCAGTGAGCCAGGCCGGGAACCCAGATGGCAGATTTGGCTTCTGCTGAAGGACTGTGACCGCCCTTTCAACTCTAGTGCTCAGGTGAAATTCCCCTGCGGGGGAGAAGTCTTGGGGTGGCAGTACAGAGTTTAGCATCCTGTAGAAAAGACAGAAACTGGTACGGGATCCTTGTGGAAGAAAGACAAGCAGAAGGACCAGGGCTCATTGGTAGAGCATGGGCTGTGCCTGCAGAAAGTTCTGGGTTCAGTCCCTGGCAGCTCCTATTTCAAGATCACAGGGAAGAACAAAGAACCACCACCTTGATCTGGCCCTGGAAGCGCAGGCCAATGGTTAGGCAGGCCAGCCATCTGACCTACCAAGGTGTACATGAGGACCCATGACATAAACTTGCTTCCCTCAAATTCGTGCCTTCCAGAAGTTTGAGGCCTCAGTTCCCACCAGTTCTAGCCAGCATGGCCAGCAATCCTGGGAACTGAGGTCCAAAACATTTGCAGGATGGCAGCTAGAAGACATGCACAAACAATACAGGGCTAGATGAACCAATGTGCTGGACCAGGTCGGGCAACTGCCTATTATAATCCTAAAGGATGTGTAGCAAAAGCACTTAGCTAGGTTCCCCAAACCAACAACACAGATCTTGCCCATACGTACCCCAGGTTGCTTCCACTCCAGCTACCTGCAAGAACCCTCCCACCTGGCCCTGTCTTCCAGTTCAGACTTGCTCCAAACTGTTTTTCTGTCCTCCAGCCAGTGGAGCCACTCTCCAAAAATGATTCAGGATGTTAAGGGTCAGTGATGGACACTAGCATTCTTCCAACAAGTTTCCTACAACTTAGCAGTTTCCCATTGATAGGCCCCTTCACAGTTAGGATGGTCAGGCGTCCTCTTCCACAGAGTACAGTCCTGCCAGAGGACTGTTCTGTGTTTGAAAGTGATCTTTATTGAAGGACTAACCTGTCTCATTTCAGTCAAACCCTAAGAACCAGCTGAACAGGCAAGCACACAGATTTCCTAGTCCAATTCTTCTGCACTATGGAAAGATGCTTAGTAATTCTATTTACATTACAACAGTTATTTCTATACTGGCATCGAGGCGTGCCAAATAGCATATGAAAATGCTATGCACATTCATGTCCTCTTTCACTCTCTGTTCTGGTAATGAACATCCTCTTTTTGGACCTTCAAAGGTGGTGCCATACTATAAACTTGCAACAATAAGAGCATTTTCCCTTCTGAACAGGGAATTGGTGCTGGGTGTCCCATTTTCCCTTTAGCTCAGGTAGGTTCTAGATCAACCTGGATTCCACCAAAAGACTTCCACGGATGGCAAGCAGAAAGGATTTGTAGACTTGGAAAAGGAAAGACTGGATTCAAAACCCTGCTAGAGCAGGAAGCTCACAGTCTGACCTTGTCCTTGGAAGAGCAAGCTGCCCCTTTAAAAAGATGCTGTAGAACTTGTCCAACCAGTCCTAACCTGCAAAGCTAGGAGAAAAAGGTCTGGATGGCTTTCAGCAGACAGGCTTGGAAGAAAGCCAGATCAATTTAAATTTGAAAGCAGCCTCCAATTTCATCAATATGAACTAAAGAACATGTTGTACTTTACAGAGTAATTATGAGGATAATACAGGACACACACATACACTCAGAGAAGCTGGCAAATATGTATTTTAAAATCAGCCCCTTGGAAGAACGGTGGGACACTAATGTCCCAAATCCATCAAACAGCATCCCTAACCTGTTTCCACATCACCAAAAAACTCAACAGCAGCATGTAAGTTTGAGAGTTGCACTATGTGGCCTTCACCCAACACTCTAATGTCCAAGTTGCTCTTTCTTTTCAGTCATGAGACCTTCTGCATAATTCACATCTCAAAATCCTATCCAGCCACTCACACATTGCATACTAACAGCCATTTTCTGTTTCTTTCCCAAAACTCCAGCAGGGAAACCTAACACCGGAAGTTGGCATCCAATTTTGACTCCCCCGAGCTCAGTTCCCCACCTTGTCTCAATGGTCTTTGAAGGCCAGGCAGTTAGTTCACTTGGTGGCATTCTAAAGGGTTGTTTGTTTACACTCTTTAGGTTTATGAGTGCCTGGCCTGTGTTCATGGCCAGACATCAGAGCTAAGCAGGATCAGACCAAAGTGCAGTCTAGTGCAGCCTTCTCTTCCCACTGTGGCCAATCAGGTGCTCTGGGAAGCCAAAGCAGGACAGGAAAGCGTTAGCACCCTTCCCCTTGGGCTGCCTGCAAGTCATATTCAGAGGCATAATGCCTCCAATTCAGTACTTGCTGCCTCCGAAAATGCAGAAAATATGTCATCATCCAAATTATGCTCAAAGAAGCTCTCAGATCAATACAGGATGTTTGTATTTATGTTTTTTTTTTTTCTGTATTTAAAAAAATAAAAAGGGGGGAAATACAATACAAAATCAGATTCCTAAAGCTATCTTGCATTTCATATTGGTTGGGTTTAGAACACACAATAAAGCACATTCAAGGGCTGAATATGCATGATTGTGGGTTGTTGCCAAACACTGGGTTATTATGCTGTCTGAACCAAGCTGGGCTAAAAACTATGGTAGATGAACTGCGAACAACCCACAAAGGAAATTCATGGCTTATACTCAGCCTTCGAGTGTGAACCCAGTCAATATATCCTTATTACAGCTGTAATAGAAATTACAATTAAACTCCTCCTAAGTGTGTGAAAGTACACTTCTTCCCAAATAACAGCCCTCAGAAATATATTCATATCTATCTAAGAAACCCTTCACTAACTGACTCACTAGAATAGCAATCACAAATATACCCTGATAAATATGTTACAGTTTTAAACTGGGGTGGGAGACACATCGCCTGTGGGCACATGAGCTCCTGCCACCCTTGCTTCTGCCCCTGCCCCACCCAAGTTGGTAGTGGGGGGGGCTTCTTGATCATTTGCATGCTATGGAGGACTGAAATGCTATCCAGCTAAATTTGGCCCTTTTAGCCCACCATAGTGGCAAAGCATGGCTTTTTCCCCCCCCCCTCATTTTTTTCCTGTGGTGTCCCTTCCCTAAAGGAAAAAGGCTCTGGCCAGATTCAGGAGTGGTGGCTAGCAGTCACTCCGAATTGCTCAACCCACAACTGAGAAACATTCTTAAGGTAAGCAAACAGACGACATTAGAAATGCTGAAACGGCTAAGAGGAAAATAATGTAATGCCATCAGCATGGTTGAACAGCTTGCGGACACAGGGCTTCTGAGCTTGGACCAAAAAGCTTTTCATGTTTCATGGTGCTTTGTCAGCTCACTTGCTTTTATTTCCCAAAGCCAACAAAATGCTGCATTTACAAGAGCCGAGCAGGGCTCTCAAGGACAGGACATCATGGAGGGTGTTTGTTCTGAGGGCCGTTATAAGTCGGAAACAACTCGATGGCATGTAACAACAAATGAAACGACGCAGATGTGTTGAAAACAAATTTTTGCTGGGTTGGTCAGGAAAATCCACCAGCTGTTATCTCAAAGATAAAACCCAATCCAGGAATATCTGTATATTTAAGGCATATCAAGTGTATATTGTTTGGTGAAAAATAACAGAAAACAAGATGTTGTCCAATGAAAAGGTTGCCCACATTTTCTGGGCATGTGAATCGATTGAGCTTGTTTTTAAGGACTCATTATCCTTTTAGCATAATACAATCTGACAACTATATTAAATATATCATATTTGAGTGCTTCATTTGTTGTCTGTTTAGATTTACTTATTGAGCCAATTTTATGGATACGGATCTCAGATTGGCCCCAAACCTCTAACAGGGAGCCTTGCTTGCTGCAAGCTCTTGGACAGCATCCTAAATCACATGTATAATCAGCTTCTGATTTTAGGCAGTATTTATTTCATTTTCTTCTTGAGAATGGGAATAACAGTAGAGAGCATCACTTATTTTCTTCAAGTGTGACAGATCCACAGTGGTACAGGCTCTCAGTTGATTGACAGTTTATGGACCACCACCCCTCCAATAGTGATATTCAAGAAGGGCCTATCAAGCACATAACTGAATCTCAGTGTTTACTACATAACGTGGTGACTTTGATGCTAAATGAGCACAAATAGTTCTCAAACCATTCAGATGGCATTACCTTATTTTCCTGTTAGCAGCGGTTTCAGCAATTCTGATGTCATCCATTTGCTCGCCATGTGGCTCTGATTAAGTATGTTATTGGCTTGCTTATTTCTACAAAGTTGTAGTTGAGTCTATCCTCAGCCCGGCACTGCCAGTCTCCAGTGTTTGAGCAAAACAAAGATCGATGCTTGGTTTTTAAATCACGGGATTTGTAAAACAAATTTATTTAAATATGGAGACCGCTTGGCAAAGGTATGGATGGAAAATATGAAATGTAGCCCTTTCCACCTACAGCAGCCTCTTCTGTCCCTCGGCTTTGTGTGAGGTTTTCCAGCAGCCCCCCTATCCCTCTTCTTTGCTTGTGGTGGGGTGCACTGCTTCATTCAGTCCCCTGGGTTTCAGCCACCCTGCCTCCCAGTGTCTTGTTCCCCCGTCTTTCTCCAAACCGCTTGCAGTATCCACTCCACCTACCAGCTCAGGTCCAATGCAAAATTAGAGGTTCACATGGTAGGACGCATCTACAGGGATCTGGGATGGGGTGTGGGGCCTGCCAAAGGGATTGCATCACGTAGCTGGAATTCGGTGGTGTAGCACATGCGACTACATCACACCTTTGCATTTGCCACATGTGTGCTTCGTTGCTAAGAATTACATTCCGTGATATGAAGATGCCTACAAAGAGCGACAAAAAGCACTGAGAATACGAGAGCTTTCACACAGTGTTATGTGTGGACCTCACACAAAAGGCATCATGAGCACCAACCAACTTTTATTTGGAGTCAAGGATATACACTCAACAATAACATCATCAAGAACAACAAGAACCAGGTACAGGAGGGAGAAAGTGAATGCATACACACAGTACAGCAGTGGCCTGCCACTGCTTTTGGCAACGTCACTTGATTTGCCAGGAAAGGGGTCCACATGTTCTCAAATGCATCTCAAACCCTTTCATCTCAGTGTCACCTTGGCTTCTCCAGCCAATGGCCCTGGGACTGCAGGACGCCTCTAAGTAGCATCCCGTCCATTGGCCAAAGGACTAAAGTTATGCATATATAGGGCGTTGTTAGATGGCGGGTGTGGCAGTCCCACTTCGTAGGAATGCCATGAAAACCACCTTGAATATAACTTGACCTCACATCAGGATATAAATCTTTCGATCGAAAACACACAAAATGATAGACACCCCTCAGAGCTTGGGCTTCCATCTCAAGGACCACCACATCAAGTAGGGCATAACTGCTGAGCAACTGCCTCTATTTTTATGGACCTTTGATTCCATCAGGCACTGTTCTACCACAAGCACAGTGCTGTAACTTTTATTTGGGTTTTTTCCACTTTTTAAAACTTGGGATCCATCTTTTTTCCCAGTTTACAATACAAGATCCATACAAGATTATACACGTTATTAATTCGTAATTTAGTTTTTGGATAGGTTTGGTCTGCAGTAACCCTGACAAGAGAATACATGAGTGAAAAATGCTGGTTGTGTACAAAATGAGAATATGGCAAATTAGCTAATACTGTAGTTTTACACATATTTAATGAATGAATGAATGAATGAATGAATGAAAAAAATGGTTGCTATCCAAGCATATAAATAAAGGCCATGTAACTGTCATCTTCTTTCTCAAAATGCCCACTTTTTAATACTGTTTTTTCTTTCCCTGCTCTGTATCTGCTATTTTTTTCTCCTTCTCTAAGGTAACCAGTTGCATTACCCCTCTCTCCCCTCTAATAAAAAAGAAACACAAACAACCCAAGACAAGCTTGCCACTTGTCTTGGGTTGGAGCATGACCTATTTGTGGCTCCCAGCTTTTGTGTGATTACCAGTTCTTCAGATCCTACACGAGCAGGTCCCCCTTCTAGAGACCAAAGCTTTGTCTGCTTAAATCCACAGCTTCAAAGAGATCTGGAAGGTATCACCCATCTCATGGCAAGTATAAACTGGAGGTACATTGCATTCACCCCCCCGCCCCCTGGAAAGTACCAAAAAGTACTTTTGAGCTTCATGGCTTCAGGGCCTTTTTATTAAGCCACTTAAGTCAAAAACAGAAAAGAAAAGAAAGAGTTTCAGATCATATGCCAACTTTCGGTCAGCATACCAGGTTTGTTCCCTCCACTTGCACCCTCCTCTGAAGGAAATTCTCTTCATTTCCACTCTTGTATTTATCCCTCAGGTCAGCTGATGAGAGAAGGAGGCTTCTGAATCTGAGAAGACCAGTGACGCCTGCCAGATTACTGTTCTGGTTCCACACGACATTTCCGAGCCTGCAAGGGCTGACTAGAACGCTGTGTTGTGAAAGGGCTGGAAACATCCTGGTCTTTGATCTTCCAAGGAATGGTAGGCCATCTTTACGGCAACTTTTTCATAGTCTCTGTCAATTTATTCTCAAGATCAAGTTTCACACACTGCAAGAATGACAGAGGCTTCTGGAGAGTGATGAGCAGATCAGCAAAACTCAACATGGCTCTCCAAATTCATTTTCTGATTCATGATCCCTATCAGATGGTGAGCAGTTTTTTCCTTTTTGCAGGGACGTATTTTTGAGCATGTTCTTCCAAATGTTTGCATCAACTGTGTGCACCGTTGAAACATACACATATTTTCTCTCATCGAATTAAAATATACTTGTGCAGTTTTTTTCTGTCCAAAGTATGCATGTGCATTTCCCAAGTAAGCATTTTAATGTATTTTAATTTTGTTCCATGTATCAAGTTGCAAGCTCAGAAATGTACAGACATTTTAGATAAGGAGTTCCGTATGACCTAAATATCATGTTCACTCTGGCCTTTCATGAGGATATAAAATGTTAGATCTTTCCTGTGTTCTCTAGAATAACATAGATTTTATTTAGAATAGAATCACAGTAGAGTTGGAAGGGGTCTGTAAGGCCATTCAGCCCAAGCCTCTGCTTTGCTTTCACGTGTGGTCACCCATAGCAAAGGTGGCTGGACATGCTGGCTCAGTGGAGAGCTACACAGGCAGGCCTGCAGGAGCACTGGATGTACTGCTAGCACTGGGCATTGGAACACTGATGAGTGAGTGGTTTTCTCCTGACCTATTGCCAACATTTTGTTGCTGGGACGTACCTGGGGGGAGCAGAAAGGAAAGTGGGCCATCGAACAAGGAGATACTGCTCATCGGTTCATCACATCCTTCTCATCATATCTTGTTTCTCAGTCCCCCCAGCTGCTTCTCACCTTTCCTCACCACATTCTGGATGCATAGACAACAAGCCCCAGTGAGGCCGTTCAGGACCAGTCTGCAAACTCTAAGCAGATTCATAAATAAGACAACCCTTGGTAGAAATGGAGAAGCTTGTCCAACTCACATTTTCATGTGACCTAATTTTGAGACAACCTGTGAATTGAAGCTTAGTTATCCATTGAATACCACACTTTTCTCACTTTGGCAGTAGGGTGTTCTAAAGGAGGTGGTGGTGGTGATGATGATGATGATGATATCAATAATAATAGGGAAATTGCATTCAGAAAAGTGTATACTAGGCAAAGTGTACACACAAATGTGTATATTAAGAAAAATGTGTACAACTGTGTTCATCTCTATCACTTGTCCTCTGATTTCCAAAATTAACATGCCCCCAAAACTACCACTTTTGCACACTTATCTGCATACTGTTCTCAGAAGTATTCTGGTTGGCTGCAGTGGCCTTCTTCTGGCCTCCGTCAGATGGTTGCTGGTTCTTACGTTCTGGTGTAGGAACAAGGTGTCCTTCCTTCCTTCTTCCTGGCTGACCCTATCTGGTTTCTGCAAAATCCTGTCCCTGTTTGCTGGGTGGTGAGTCAGCCCCCTCACCAACTCTTCCTCCAGGTTGAATTCAAGGTTTCCCTGCCGCTTTTGCCTTACAAGGCAGCAGTAATGGAGATGACCCAGCCTTGTTTACTGTCTGCTGGAGCTGGAAGTTCCCCAAGATGCTTACAGGTACTTCCTGCACCACAGGAAGAGGGGATGATTTCCACCCTCGCCATTCTTGACTCATCAGAGTCGAGGCAAGCAGCTCAAGCTGTGTGTTCTTACTCTTTCCTGTTTCTTTACCCAGTGCAACATGGTAGGGCTGTTTGATATGTGGGGAGGAGGACGCAGCAAAGTTCAAGTGCCAAGTTCATCGCTTCCTTTATGGCGTGCCCTTTTTGGGGAAAAAAACTCCTTTGGGAGAACAGATATTTTATTTTGTCATTCAAATATTAACTGTGGAAACACACACACACCTACCTCTAAGCAAGAACATTGTGTCAGGCTTCTCAATGTCAGGCTCTCCCTTGGTCTTAATGCTCATTTAAGCAGTTTGGGATGGCTGAAATTTTCAAACACCTCTGCACTTGTAGGTCCGGCAGCAGGCTATTCTCTTCCTTTCATGCTTTCCAGATGTGGAAGCTAAAGGGCAGATGACTTGCAAAAAGCAAATGGTCTTTTGTGAAATGTATCTGTCTTTATCAGCTTAAAAACAAGATACCTCTCCTTCTTTCCCTTAGAGCACTGAGAAAGTATATTAGATCTTTAACGTCTTCATCCCCATGAGTAAATGCACATTCTCCCACCAAATGGGAGCAAGTTTAATTGCGATTCTTCCCCTTGATGGATTGATTGATTGATTGATTGATTTATACCCTGCCTTTTTCCTACAAAGGACTCAAGGCAGCTTATATCTCTTCCTCCATCTTATCCCCACAACAACAACCCTGTGAGGTAGGCTGGGCTGAGAGTCTGTGACTGGCCCAAAGTCACCCAGGTGGCTCCATGGCTGAGCGGGGACTCGAACCCAGATCACCTGAGTCCCAGTCCCATGCTCTTACCCACCACACCACACTGGGACTCTCAGTGCCAGTGAGTCCATTCTCACTTCTTCCTTCCTCGCACAACTCTGATAACTGAAGTTCTGGAAGTGGGTTGGGGATTTCTAATAGGGAATTAGAACCTAAGAAGAGGCCTGCTGAATCCGATCGAGGCTCCTTCTGGTCCACCTCATGGCCAAGTGGCTTCTGGTAGGAAACACACGAGCAGGGCCCAAGCAACATGGTCATCACCTCACTAAGGAACATATCGCAGGATATCTGCCTTGCGAGGGTGCCCATTTTGGTTGAACTAGCTTGGAATTGGTAGGAGTGCCTCTACAAAGCTGATTTGTCCTAAGGCACACGAGGATATCAACATGATGCCTGTCATCAGCCCAATTTCTCTTGCATTCAACCCATAAAAACGCTGCAATCGCCCAACACCATTCTATATACCTCCATTTAATAGCTTCCCACCTGTGACATTTGCATTACTTGGATTAGCCTGAGAAACATATTATTAACCATCATTACATAACAATGTTTGCATGTGAAATTGTTTGCACTGTTGGTTGCTTGTTGAGCTCATAAGCAAGCAGCTTGCAGTGGAGAGGGGGAGGACTCCTTGGGGGAATCTTGTCAGTGGGACCTTGCCAAGGTGTGGGCTCTGGGCACATACCTGAGTTTGCTCACCTATGACACCAGTCCTGATGCCATTGCTCAGGTATTTGGGCTGGTACACACAAACTCCACCTGATGATGGCTTGAATGATCATGGTAGCTACTTTGAAGGGGAGACAAGTATTTGCAGTCAAGAAAATCTACTGACAACATGGCAGCTCAGGCAGAAAAATGAGTAGAGAAACAAGATCCATAAAGGCCTACATTAATAATCTCAGCATACCCTCCATGACAACTGGATGATGCAAGCTGATTAATAATTTGGTAATTAACAGCCTGAAAGTCCAGGTATTTGTAATCTACCTAATAGCTAACTTTACTTCTTTTATCAGCCACATTGTGTTCCAGTTATTCAAAATACTGTGAATATTGCTAATAATATTATTTTAAACATTTGCTAATACTACTGTTCTTGCTATTATTACTATCAATGATGATGATGATGATGATGAACAAATATCTTATAGACACAAACACACCTGGCCAATATAACGCTTGTCAAAAGAATGCTGTAAAGGGTCTTGTTTTGATTTTGGTTTCTCTTTTTGTAAAATAGAGTTTTCATAACACAATAGCATAGGATATTGTCATGATAATAAACTGAAGGAAGGGTTTAACCATGGGGAAGGAAAGAAATTCATTCGAAATGCTTGATGCAGATGCAGGGTGGGCCACAAGCCCTGTGGTATCCTGGTGCTGGATTGGATCTGTAGTTCCACTCACTCTGATGCTGAAAATGGAGCAAAAGTGGATCAAATAAAGTTTCTGTTGGAACTAGAAACTTGGAGCCAGAGATACTAGCATGGTGTGAGCATTCAGTCCCATGTGCCTGCCTAGGCCATAAGGTTGGAAGGTGTGGTATCATGCCATGATCACCCAGTGAAACCAATCGAGCCATGGACAACCAACCAACCAACCAACCAACCAACCAAGGTGACTGTCTCAAGAACTGCATCTGCTGGACCAAACAGAGCTTTGGATTCACACATTTCAACTGATGAGTCATCCAATTGGATCACCATCTTTTCAAAACAAGAAAGCAGCTTCAGAATACGGGTACACCACATATTAAAAGAAAGGCTGTTGCTTTGTAACTTAAAAGTGCAAAGCTGTATTTTCAAACCATTCATTTGGCATATGTTTTATTATTGTTTGCCTTATTTGAATGGTGATATATGTTTGACATTTCCAAGTTTCTCTCTTAAAGTCAGACAGAACAATAGACAATCTGTGACCCTTTTTCTTGGATCACGGCACTGATTTCAATATTTAATGGTTGTGATTTTGGCCCAGATAGCTTGGCACTTGCACTGGAAAGCATTTAGAGAGTCCAGCATGCATAGTCCAAAAGAGCACACCCATTTCCCATAATCTCAAGAATGTATCAATGATAAAACCTCTTATGCAACTATAAAATACAGCATTTCTCCCCTAGCTGGATGCTTTTTATCTATTGCTAGCAAACGAGATGCTACATGTGCAATCTCCTTCAATCAGCTCTAGCTGCAGTTTGCAAAGATTTATGGCAGACTAGTTGCTTGAAAATGCAGGTGAGAGTCAGCAGTTACACACACATCCAGCTCAAAGCAACGTAACACAGCTGGAAAGCACTGATGCTTAAGCATATATTCAAATTTCCTTTTGGATGCACATGTGATTGATGCCTGCGCGATTCCTGGTCTAAGAAATGATGCAACCTGCAGTGCTCCATCATTGGAATGGGATGTAAAGCTACCCAAGCCTATGTCAGCTGTGCTGCTCTTTATATGAATATGCCTTAATAGATCCTCTTATAGACAGAGACAGTGGAAATGACATCCCATCCTGCTTAGCATACGTTTAAGATAAAAGTTTTCACTGATGTCAAAATGTTCTGTACTAGGAGAGAATATCAGGGTAAAATGACTGATATTTCCCATAGGAGCAACTGCTCATTTTTGATTGTTTCAAAAGTGGACAGCTGTTCATGAGAGTTAATGATTGATGTAAAAAAGAAAAAACCCTGCCCTGGTACAGTGAAGAGGAGAAATAGGTCTGATGGGCAGGGGTGCCTTCGCAGGACTTACACAGCATGGGATGCAAGGAAAAGCACAATAGAAAATGAGGACACCAGGTGGCGGATGCTGATGTGGGGAGGGGCAGCGATGGCGGCCCTCCCCAGCTTTTCCCCTGGAGGCCCCTGGCTGTCGGGAGACAGCTGTGCATGCTGACCATCTGTCCTCCAATGCAGTGGGAAGACTTGCTCCCTTCACCACTGGTGAGGCAAGCTTGGAGGTTCAGTCTAGCTAGCTTCTGCAGGTGGGGCAGGGACCCAGATTCAGGGTGGAGATCAGGAAAAACTTCCTCACTGCCAGAGAACTACAACAGTGGCCTAGAAAGGTGTTGGGCTCTCCCACACTGGAGATATTCAGGAAGAAACAACAGCCATCTGAGTGGGATGGTGTTACATGGTGTCCTACACCAGCAGCGGGTTGGACTCAATGGCCTTCGTGGCCCCTTCCAGCTCTACTATTCTATGACTCTAAGGTATGAGTCCCATCCGCTCTCAGCAGCCTCCCCAAGGATGCAAGTGGGTCTCGGAGATGACAAAAAGAGTCATGCTGGTGGCAGGGGAGCGGGGAGGAGGCTGGGCCTTAGGCCAACTCCTATGGCACCCCATGCACTAAATCCAGGGGGCTGGAAACGGTCGTTCAGAGTAAATGATTGGTGCCCCTCTCTCTGTGCATGGGCTGCATGTAAACTTCCAAGTCTGGAGGCTTCCATGCATCTTCCTCACAGTGCATTAGATTGCACCCTTACACATTTTCCTGAAATTTGAAATTCAGTACCTGCATTGAGGAGTCAGGTCACTGCTCTGCATTCTAAAGGAGAACAACCTGTGCATTTCCCTGATGAAAAGGTAGTAATCTCATGTTGCCGCCTCAGTCATTGCTTGAGACACCTCAGGTGCCGAGAATGAGTCAGACTGCATGCCAGCGGAGTGACTGCTTCAAGCCCTGGGCTCCCTTCAGGCTTCTACCAGAGAGAGCAAAAGGCCATTTCCAGAAGTCACTCAAGAGCAGCGAATATGAAGTCCTAAGCCAGGATCTTGATTCTTGAACCCAGGAACATGGGATGGGTGGACATCAAGCCTCTTTTTCTAAGAGGCTGTCTAAAGACTAAGAGAACTCCCAACTTGCTAATAAATGCAGTACAAAGTTATGCCCAAACAGGATCTCTCTTTGGTAACTCAGCCCCTGACTGGGAACTGGAATCTAATTAGAAGTCCACTTTTCAGCTTCCTTGTCGAGAGTTCTTCAAATGGTTGGGTCTGGAACTTTTCACTGGGTGCTCTTGAAGGCAGACATTGCAAATCCAGAAAGAGCTAATGCTTTCAATGACTCATAGATTCTCTTGAAGCCATTAAACAAACCAGATCACTCATTTAATGTCAGGAATATCAAATATACACTGATGTCTGTGCACTGAGATTGTGAGAAGATGTAGCACTCCCAGTGATGGATCTAGGATGAACACACCATATCTGGGTCTTCTATTTATTCTGCAGTCTTAAAACCATACTTTACTCTGCAGGCCAAAGGACAAAATCTGTCTTTAGACAAATTCAACTCACATTAACAATGAGTAAAAGTGTATACACACAAGCGCAAGCACAAAAAGTGGGGGAGAGAGGGAAAGAGAGGGAGAGAGCATGCCAAAATATGGGCCTTGGGGAGTTAAGGCACTTCGAGATGTCACAAAATTCCTCATGCAGTGCCAAACAGTGCTCATTTCCAGCCAGAAAGCTGACCTCTTATTTTAGATACAGATATATAAGCTATTTGTCACATTAATCATTTGTGACAGAGTGCCACAGAATAAATATGTATCTGTCACAGAAGCCCAGAGCCAAAGAAATGGCTACTTAATTTGAAAATGTTGGGAGCTAGGTTTCCCACTTTGCACTTTCAAAACAACAGATTGTTCTTTGGCAAAAGCTCTTTATTTGAAGCTCTTTATTTTTCAGTGTACACTAAGCACAGTCCACTAAGCACAACCAACAAGGAATCGGTATCTGAGCATGCATGAAGTGGGTGGTTGACCCCAGTCTAGCAACTACTTCTGGGAACATCTCAGTAATGCCGGCTCCCCTCCTTCTGGGAGGGCCCTCTTGGAGATGGGCAAGGTCCTTAGCAGCACGCCATCCTCCAGCTGGCTAGCTCTCCTCTCCCAGTGCCTTGTCATGGGGTCAAGAGTGCGGTCTTGCAATTGGCCCCTCTTGGTCTCCCATTTCCCAGGGTCCATCCTCCCCATCCAAAAAGTCCGACTCTTCCTGACCTTGAAATGTGTGCCAAGAAGGCTTCTTTCATTCTCAAAAGAAAATATGTGAAATTCAACTAGGCTTGTGATGAATCCTACTTTCTTTTCTTTGCCGGACTTTTTCTCATGCTCAGCCCTACTTTAGGAAGTGAGCTAAGTCAAGAAGTCCACAAATGCTTAAGGAACTCCAGCCATGCAATTGGCAACTTTCTTCTGCAGCATGAGCAGTGACTTTAAGGGCCACAAGCTGTGCATGTGGAAGAGGGACTCCGCTTGTGCGGTGTTCATACAACTTTGCTTCCTGGTGGGTGTCCATGTGAATGCTCAGCAAGCTTCCCAGGAAGTCAGATTCCATGAGAAATCGGGCTGGAGTCCAGGGAACTGAGCCCAGGGAATCTGGCAGATTCCCATCTCCAAGACAGATGCCTCTTGCATCCCTAAATTCAGCATTTCTTGCCTGTCTGCACCTCTTCCCACTAAAAGTATGATGCTTCACCTGTTCTTTGGCACTGTGGGAGGCTTTTCCTCATATTCCTCCTGTCCATCCTGGAAAACATTATCCCCTGATTATGCCATGCCTGCCTCTTAATGCACTGTCCAGACTTACCCACCTTGTTTCCAGGTATTGTGTGCGATTCCTGCACCACATCCAGTTAAGCTGCTCACACAATTGACATTACACTGCAGGTTTGATTTTCTGTTTCTGTCTCCCCCTCCCAAGTTGGACTGTTTGTGAACATTCTTTGATAGTACAGCAACTCAGACACTTGGAAGGATGCGACTAGTAAGGATGTTTCTAGCCTCTTATATGCAATGATGATCTCAGAAGGGATATTTTGTTCTTGTGTCTGATACTCCATACATCCTTGACATAGGGTGGTTTGATGCTGATCTAGTACTAAACCCCCATCAGAATGATCTCCCCCCAACCAGTCATTTAAAAGGTATCCCCATAACAGACGCTTCTAACCCATATTTCTCAGGCATTTTATGGAAGATGTGACATCAGTTGTGGAAACAGCTCATCAGTCACTTTCCTTCAATGCTTGAGGAATGTATGGAACTCAGGATACATGCCTCAAAATTACATTTTTTAAAAATAAGATTGCGAAGGATTTGTATGGCCCATGGTCATTCGTACATTCCCAGGAGTTCATTTCTGACTTGTGCCCAGTGAGCTTCTGCAGGCATCGGAGCGGATGAACCGGCCCCAGAGCAGAAGCGTGCACTGTGATAGGCAGAGTGGCCTCCGGCAGATTTCCTGGGGGCTAGAAGGCATTTTCCCATGAATCTCTGTGTCATGACATTTGACTGCGCAGAAATGGCCCTGTGTTCCTTGGCTTCCTCCAACAAGGCTTGATGCCATATTTGTGTAAGCTGGTCCTGAACCATTTTTTCCAGTGGTTTTGTCATCGCTGGAAATCCCCCTTCCCTCTGATTACTCTTCAGATTATTTTCTTTAGCCTCTCTTTTATTCATGTATTACCCTTAGACCCCAAGTACTCTTCGTGCTCCAAGCACCCTATGCATAGCCCCCGAATTCCACAGAGAGAGACGTATCTGTCCATTGCAGGAAAGACAACAAGGAATCTTGGGTGCTTCCAAGGCTAAGAAATGTATTGCAGCATTTGCTTTTTTCATGGATAAAGCCCACAAAATAATCCTGCATCATTGGATGGACGAAACTTCAGGCACAGATCTTTTCTACATGAGGTGTTTTTTGTGAAATCATACTCCCCTACTCAATGTTATTTAATGATCATTTAGACAATGTTGTGTCCCACTGGTTCCACTTAAACAGCACTTTTGATGTTTTTGTTAACAGCAGGGAGGGAAAATGTGATTTTATTTATTAATTTTGCTTGTTTGTTTCTATACCAATCCATAGCCAAAGCTCTCTTGGCAGCTTACAACAATTTATGATTATGATTCTTTAAAGAAACTGAAAGAAACAGCCTTTCCACTTGTGAATTTGTGCCATTGCCTTACGTCATGGTCCCACTAAGAAGTTACATACTGGAAAAGGCAGAAAGAAAAGACTTGGGGGGTGCAATCCAATTTAATCCAACCCAACCCGAATTTAAGTTGCAGTCTTATGCACACTCACCTGGGAACCCACTGCAATTCCCTTGTCAGCCGGCATTTGTCTCTTGCCTTCCTCTCAGCACAGTGTCCCACGATATACAAGAGGGTCCATTGTTCCCTCTGGAGCATTCACTGGGCGGGGTACCATTCAAGGCAAGTATCAGAAGAGACATTTAGAGCAACGCCTTAAGAAACAAGGCATCCTGATCTCCTAAGACAGCACAACCTTTCTGACTGCTCTAAGTAAGCTAAGATGCGAGTGAAACGGCTATTTCCTGTATTCACGGGGAAGCACTTCTAGGCATGGATGGGGGGCAGATTGCCTGGTATCCCTCAATCTGCAGAGGGGTCCTGGGTCATTCCCCAGGCTGGGTGACCTCGGAGGCTGGAGCCCTGCCCATGTCCCTGACATCAACAGGCCTCTGGCCAAAGTGCTGGCTGGAGCACCACCAGCGGGTGCCTCAGCTGGGGCCTGCTTGGAGCCATGAGGTCTCTTCCCAGCTAGGGAAAGCCCAGGCAGATGCGGGCCAGTTCTGCAAGCTGGAGCAGCACACACAGCAAGCACTTCAGCTTTGTGCCATGGGGGGGTTCCCTGGCTGGGGAAGCTTTGCTGCTAGCACTGTTCCCCCTGCAAGGGAAGGGGAAGGAAAGGTGCACCAGGCCCTCCCACCTTTGCTCTTCATCCCCTTCGCCACTTCAGGAAGGTAATGGAGGAAGGATCCTACAGAGCTGTGGCTCAGCCGGCCCCGCTCTGTGGGCTGGGGGGTAGCCAGAGGGTAGATCGGATGGCCTGGCAACCCAAATGTAGGCCATGGGCCACCGGTTCCTTGTGTCTGCTAAAAAGATGTTTCACCTGCATCTCCAGGGGACACAGCTAAGCTGGCAGATACCTGTGTGTAGCTGCATTGCACATTTCTCCCTGACTGCCTCTACGATTTGATTATCTCACTAACCAGTTAATGTTGGTTGCTTTGTTTGTGCTCATGATGGAACTCATATTTTGGGTCTGTTTTTGTAGGCCTTTTCCTTGGATGCTGCCATCTTTGGTCAAAGCAAAGTGAATTAACAGCGGCACGTCTGTCTAGTAGTTATAGAGGGAGGAGATCAATCCAGTCTCTTCTGCTAAATGGAGCGTAGGCAGAAGGGAAACAGCCAATGGCTGACCCACCTTACAAGCGTGGCCACAATTCAAGAGCAGAGGTGGCAAAACGATCAATTCGCAGGGAGACGGAACATCTTCATTCATTCCTGGAATGACAAGGACATGGGAAGCAGCCTCATGCTGAGACTGATGCGTGGTCCACCTAGCCCAGTATTGACAGCCATGGCTCTCCAGGGTTTCAGGCCGGGTTCCTTCCTTCCCAGCTCGCCCTGAAAATGCTGGGATGGAAACTGGGACTGTCTGCATGCAAGTAGGGGCTCCACTATGGAGCCACATCCGGTGTAATTCAGCCTCCCTTTCATTAGCTGTCACTGAGCTGCTGCTGTTGTTGCTTCCTGATTTGCTCGGCCTACTGTTAATGTTAATAGCTATTCAGCGCTGAAGGAATGCATTCATTTCTTTCAGGAGTGATATGTCCTCACTGCATTTAATGCATACCATTTCATCGTTAGCATTTGTTGCTATGAAAAATGCTTTGGGTGGCCCTAGGAGAAAGGCGATGATTCTATATTTCCCTTCCACTGTGCCATTGACCCCCTTCTGCTTCTGCTTCTGCTTCTGCTTCTGCTCCTTTGTGCCTATCAAGGGTCAAATGATCCTGCAACATTTTGGCATGAGAGCACGCTTGATCGGGCAGCGGACCCCTCTAAACCAACATCCTGTTTCAAGAGGCCAAAACCACACACAGGCTGTGAAAGCAACAGGCCTGTCCTGCTTGTGGCTTGTACTACCCACTTCCATGCAGAGGAACATGACTTGCTTCTGAATCAGAAGTTTCTATTTAGTGAGCATTTTTAATAGAGATCTCCTCTTCCATGAATGAGTCTAATGCAGTGTGGTATAGTGGTGAGAGCAAAGGCTGAGGACCCAGGGGATCTGGGTTCTAGTCCCTACCTGGCCATGCAGCTCACTGAGTGATTGGGCCAGCCACTCTCAGCATAACCTACCGCACAGGGTTGTTGTTGTGAGGATAACATGGAGCTATGCAAGCCATCTTGTGTTCCTCAGAAGAAGTGGGATATAAATGCAATGCTATAATAGTAATGATAATCCTGTTTTACAGCCACCTATGCCAGAGTTCATCATCACCATTTCTTCTGGGAACAAAGTCCACACTTCTTTTAAAAAAAAATAATATTTGTCTTTTGTCATAATTTTCATTTTATTTATTTGTTTATTATTTATTTATTTAACTACCTTCTATGTTGTTCCCCACTGCAAAGAAGCAATGCTTACACACATGGTACTGGAATCTGTGATTAAGAGAACAAGGTGTACCTAAATCAGTACAAATCATGATCAAAACAACCATAGAAATAAAAATCAATACCACAAAAACATATTCTATGTAACATGGAATCTAAAGATGATATGAAAGTGATCATCCACAAATAATCTCTCTCTGTTTACAGTCCTGAATAAACATCACAAAAGCAGCCCCCAACAAAAGGACCATCATCATCATCATCATCTTGCTTCCATTTATACCCTGCCTTTCTTCCTCCTGTGAGGAACTACAAGTTGGCCTACAAGTTTCTCCTCCTTTACATTATATCCTTACAACAGTGATCCTCACTGAGTTTCAGGCCGGCCGGCCCTGTGGCCAGCATGCCACACCAGCTCTAACGTCCAAATGCCTAAGAAAACAAATACTTCTCTGCCTGGCAAGAAAAGGGTGGCAGTGACAGGGCCAGGCCAGCTTCCTTGGGGAGATCTTCCCTGGGGCCTTTGAAGAAGAGGCCTGTTCCCCTGCAACACACTTCGAGCTTCTCGCAGAGGAAGAGAACAGAGAAGTTCTCAGAAGCTCATCGAAGGGAGCAAGTGGCCTCGTTTGGAAAGAGGTGTCCCCTGAAATGGTACAGTCCCAATCCATGTTGTGAGCCGCCCCGAGGCTTTGTTGCAATGGTGGCAGCATAAAAATGTTTTAAATAAATAAATAAATAAATAAAATGCAGGGCTTTATAGGTTAAAGCCAACCCTTCTGAGTGTGGCTTGTGAACAAACTGGCTACTAGGGAAGCAAACCAGTACTGGGCTTATATATTCACCTTGCTAGGTCCCAGTCAACATCTAGGCTACCAAATTCTGCACTAGATGCAGTTCCCAAACCTTGTGTGAAGGCAGTTTATTGTACAATGCACTGCGGTGGTATAGCCTAGAGGGTACCAGAACATACACCAGAGCTGCTAAGTCATCCCCATCTAGATATGGTCACACCTGGTTAGCAGCCGCAGCAGGTAGAAGGCACTTCTCACCATGGAGGCCATCTGAGTCTCTAGTGACAATGATGGCTCTAAGAGCACCCCCAGCTGCATATCTGCTCCTTCAGGGGGAGGTGACGCCTTCCAGGGCAGGTTGCACCTCTTCCATCTAGACAGAGGAATGATCCACCGACACAGTTGGAGTTCATCTGGATGGAGCCTCCGTTTATTAGCTTTCATCCAATCCAAGACTGAGGTCAGACAACAGTTCAGCACTTCCCCTCGCACACCTGCCAGAGATGAAAAGGAGAAGCAAGTTTGCATGCCATCTGCACACTGGTGACCATGCACCTTAGAACTTCGGATGACCACACACAGCAGATCTTTAGGAAGGACACCCAGCAGCAGAAAAAAAAAGGGATGTGGGTGGAAAAAGTGACTCTGTTGTTGGCCGAAGGTTAATGCGGTCTCAAATCTAAGCCCATGGATGGATAAGAAGTAATGCAGAAATTAATGTGCAATCTTGAGAAGTCAATTCTCTATTGAACAACCGTCAAGTCTGGCAGCCGGTTTGTAGCTGATAAGGAGGAGACGGGTTGTAAAGTTCCCATGGAATATTCTCATCCCTAGCTGGCACTCACATGAGTTAAGAAAGCATGAATCAGAATCTAATTCTGCCAAACCGTGATTGGATCCCACAGAGGCACTGGCCTATGAGTTACCCTAAGAACATGCTCTGATTAGCTATGAGAATCATACCCCCCCCCCCCCCGTCCTCCTGTAGCCTGATTCTTTTCCCACACTGTCATCTTGGCTTTTTCTTTCAAAACATGCAACACAGATGCAATATATCCATCCGCTGGCCCACAAAGTTTCCCCCAAATCCAACACTTGTCTCAAATCAAGCTAAAATCTCTGCGTCTGGCAGTGCTCAGAATTCTTCCGGCAAGCTGAAATTTTGCAGCATGTTTGTGGAACTCTGGGAATTATCCGAAGAAGCACTTTCAAAGCATGAATGGTCCTCATTCATTGGTCTGGGATGAGTGCATCTTGAGTGGAAAAGAAACATGCCTCATGCCCAGACTTGAGTCCATTTCCACAAGAAGCAGAGTTATGGCTGCACCTACTTTTCCTGCCGCTTCCTAACATGTGTTCCAGACCCAAAGATGAGGTGGAAAGCATGACAAAGGGATGTGTAACTGCAGTGGGCATCTGACTCATGATATGGAAAGGCATACATGAAACAGAGAGACATTCAGTCAACTGGCTCCCCATTTCTTTTCCCTACCACATGCCTGCTTCTGCAAGGAAAGAGGATCCTTGGATGGTTCTTAAATTATGGGCAAACCCTCTGCCTATGAGGGCAGTGAGGGGCAGTGTTCAGAGGGAGGGAGGGTGTACACGGGCTTGGTTGTATTTTGTTAAAGGTCAGTGCTTGCCCCATTTGTGAACACGGATGCATTTGGGGGCCAACATTCACCTTTTCTTGAGCCTGTAGTCATGTTAGCAACATGCATCCAATGGGAAAACATGTGCTTTTACACATTAGTCAATGGGAAGAAGGTAAATGGTTGGGTGTGCACTTAAAAACTGTGTACCCCAATGCATATTTGTTCTGTCTGAACTCTCCCAAAAAACACGTTTAGGAAGTGGAATAAGGCAAATCTATCTTCTGCATGGAAATCCGAGATCCTGGAGAGGCTCAAGCCTTTGTGATCTCCGCATCCCTAAACAAGAGGGCCAGACTTGGAAGGACGCTGGGGAAGGCTGGGTTCAATTCCCAGTGGAACCCCTAGCAGTGGGCATGCCCTTCTTGCACTTCCCCTGCCACAATATTGTACCCAGTGGCAGGGCCTGAGTTTCCCTTCAAGCATCATTCACATAAGTGGAAGAAAGCAAGCCTTCACTCAGAGATTGTCTCCCAGCCAGGATAGGATCTCACCTTTACAAATCAACATACAAGGAAAGAAACTCCATTTTTTTCTGGGAAATCAACAGTGCTACTATTGACACAAACTGGAACCTAATTTTAACTCCTTGTTTGTTTGTTCATAAAGTAGCTCATTTCAAGAAAAAATAATCAATCTATCTCATTTCAGGAATCTATTTATCCAGCAAGCCTGAGAAATCCTAGCATCTTCCTAGATTTCCCATTTATCTTAATCATTGTCATGGCAAAATTAGCCGTTGTCTTGCCCCATGATAAAGTGGAAGTGCGGCACTGCAAAAAACAGGAGTATGGCTTGCTAAATATTTAACACCATTATTTAACAAATGCTATTCTTAAATATACACCTTCTGTATCCTGTCATCTTTTCCCATTTTCCAGGTGAGAAATCACTGGCAGGCAAGAGATGGCCCTCAATATTTCCCACCAAAAATAGGTAATACAAATATCCAGTGCTTTTTTGGTAAAAAAAAAAAAAAAAAAAGGTGCCTGAACTCAGGTTGGGGTGGGGGGGGGAACCATACACACCTATCTCACTATCAGATAGCAGAGAGCAGACACAAAAGCAGCCTGCAGGCACTATGTTAATGATGTTTGCTGCTGATCTGCTACATTCAAAATCACTTCGGAAAATCCATTGGAAAAAAAGGCGAGTTCCATGACAAAAAAGGCCCTGCAAATATCCCTATCTCTTTGTGTGCAGATGACACAGTACTGATCCCTTTAATGCAGATTGGTTTACAGTGCCTTCCTTAGCCCTTTGGTAATTAGTGTAAGAAGGAAGGTTTGCAACCTGAAGACTAAAGCAGTTTCAAAAAAACAACAGCCATGGTAAACATCTTTGGGAGTTAAGATGGGATGGAAATTGAGCAAGGATTGCATCTGTTTGTTTTATTTTTGTTCTTGGGTACCTGGAGATGCTGTTTTAACTATCCAGGAGCTGGACTCAGTTCATAGAAGGGATAAAAAGAGGAAGAAGCAGAACCAGCTTTGGGTATTTTCTGTTTTTACAGAACTAGTAGCACCAGTACTAGAATTGTATGATAGAGAACTCATTCCAGGACTTCCCAATGAGGCCCAGGTGTGGACTTCTGGGAATGTAAACTCTTTGGAGAGAGTTCAGTATGTATGTATGTATATATATATGTATGAATGAATGAATGATGATTGCAAGCACACCACCCTTCAGTCCCTTCTGATACACACAGAGCTGAACTGGCAAGAGAAACAATAGAAATAGTTGCATATGAAATGAGGCTTAATGATTGTTTAAAAAGCATATATACAGAGTTTGGGGATGTGGCTCACCAAAAGGATTCTGCAGCAGAGACTAACTGACATGCCCTTACGGATGGAGAAAATGATGGCACCAAAGTCCAAAATACTGTTACCGAGCAAGGATTTGTCTTGCATTCCTTTTGTTCAACTGTGTCATTTAATGGGTTTGCACAGACTTAGAGATAGGATGGCTTTTATTAAAGTTTGGTTAGACGAGATGCCTTCAGCTGTATGAGAAGAGAAGAAAGATACAGTAATAGATCTTCTGAGTATTCCTGCTTTTATGTAGGTAAACTTGATTAGCTATTGTCCCTTGTTATCATGAGTCAGATAGAGAGAAATATTGGGGAGGTTTATCTGTGATACCTTAACCAACCTGCTTTGTGCGCAAAATACCTACTTACCTGTAAAGAGGATGTGTTTTCTATCTACAGTAACTGGTATTAGGGGAATTTTATTGTATATTTTAGAAGAATGCTGTAACTTGTCAGGAAGATTCAGAGCTTTAAGTTGATGACTGATGTCATGTAATGCTATACAGGCTTGCATAATTTTACTTATTGTAAGCAGAGATGCAGAATTTAAAATTTATTGTATATGCTCTAGGTTTGTGTTAACTTAAGCATATCCTTTTCCTGATATCTAGTACCTTCTTTTATATGTTGGGCTTGTGATGGCCTATCTACAAATAAGCAAATGTAATCTGATGTACTGTAGCACAAAGGGTTTTGTTTTGTGTGGAGGATATTATAATTTATAATTTTCATAGACTCACAGTATAATAGTAGGGTTGGAAGGGGCCAAATCTGATAGAAGCAGATAGAGAATTGTTGTCAGCATCCCAGATAGCATAGAGAACTGGCTGCATAGTTTGCCAGAGAGCTGGGCAATGTCTGAAAAACAAACTGGCAGATTGTATGGGCAGGGAGAGACTGAAGGATGATGCCCTGAGCAATGTGAAGGAAAGGCAAGCTTTAAATGTCCACCACCACCACCCAGATACAAAGGAGCTTCGGATTTCAGCATTTGGCTTTTGCGGGAGATCAGGAGAGAGAGGCAACCTGAAAGCAGGTGGCAGGTAGAACAGCATCAATGGTTGGCAACTTCTGGTACTCCAGAAGCTAAGGAATTTGAATAGTTATAAGTGCACCCTGATAGCTGGAGCCGTTGTAGTAGGAGAAACGATAGGAGAATGTTGTCTCGGCAGAGAGCTAATGCCATCTGAAGAGTCCTGCAAGCTGATGTATTGTATTGTGGCCAGCTCTACCCCTTTTGGAGGAGCTGATTGGATTATAAAGGGCCCTCACCTGATTTCATAGCAGAGCCTTCTGCAAAGCTGGGAAGATGCAGGAGTCATTCTCTTAGCCAGAAGACAATGGGCCTTGGATGGAAGGCTCCTGAGGAAAGAACTGACTGTCCTACTTCTGAGGAAGTTGCCTATGCCTTGTCCTCATTAGAATTCTGAAGATTTGGAAGATTTGAAGGCTGGTGGATCACACTGGCTAAATTATAACCCACCAAACAATTTTATTTTCTAAAGTTAAGGGTCACAGAAGGCAGAGGTGCTCATGCCTATCCCAGCCCAACATGACTGGACCTAAACCACAACCTTAACATGTTGAATTATACATCCTTGGCCCAGGGACCTCCAGAATCTCTGTTCTTAACAACCTGCTCCCTCTCCCCAAGGAGCCAGCCTTCTCCATGCAGGGGCCTGCATGCCCATGACAGTCTGTCAGAGCAGGCACCAAGGCTGAGCGATTCCTCAGAGAGGAGGAGTGCTGGGGCAGAATCCTGGAAGAGTGAGCTGGCTCCCGCAATACAGAGCATTTCAGTCAAATCCTAGACACAGCTGGAGCACATTGCTCAGGCTGAGCTTGCCCTAGTGTTGCAACAACAAGCCTGCCTTGCCTTGCCTTGCCTTGCCTTGCCTTGCCTTGCCTTGCCTTGCCTTGCCTTGCCTTGCCTTACCATGCCAGAACACAACAGCTTGTAGGTACAGCATCAGTCCTCACAGGCCACCAGAAGTGTACATAGTCAGGCATTGCCAGGATCTGAGACAGTGACATGGCTCCCCCTGGTGACATGGTTGCAAGGGCAGCAAGGTTCACCCTGCGAGTGCCTGCAAGGCCAGAATCAGGCTTGTGGGTACATGCAAGGATTGCAGCCTGTGCTACCAAGTGGCCCAGCTGGGATCAATGGGAGGCTCCATAAAAGCTCTATGCATTTTACCTTTGCCACGGCACCGTGGGTTGGTAGGGTGCCCTGGCCCTGGTCCCCGGCCCCTGTCTATAGCCTGTTATGCTTTGCTGAGGATTGATCCAAGCCCGCTCCTGACCTGGCCTCCACTGCAGGTTCTGCCATGCCTGGTTGGTATTTGCACTTGACTGCTTCTAGTTCTGCCTTTGCATCTGGACCTGCCAGGCCTTGCTGGGTATCTGGCCTTTGCTTGCTCCTAACCCTCTCTTTGCTTCTGGTCCTGCTATGCCTTGCTGGTATCTGACCTTGCTTGTTCTTGCCTTTGCCTCTGGTCCTACCACATCAATACCCTGGTCTCTGTCTATCTCTGTCACCCTTGGTCCCAGTGCTCCAGCCCTAGGCACCTGTCACCTACATCCTGTATTGTCTCTGCTTTGTTTCTATGGTTATCTCCTTTCCTCTTCCTCCCTCTTATCTAGAACCTGTATGGATCTATCTTTTATGCCCAACCACATGCAAGCAAATACTATATCACACACATAGTGTACTACAGAAAGGATGAACTTAGACAGCTCTTTTGGCATCTGCCAATGTCTTTCCATCAGCATAAGTGGCATCGATGATGTGAAGTTTTGGTGCGGAGTGGAAAGTGTTCTTATTTTTATTGCCAGTATCACTGGTAAACCATGAAAAGAGGCTCCACACAATGACCGGCTTCATCAGTCCTCCGAAATACAATGTGGAAGATTCACCCAGACGTCGTAACTGTGGGCCATTTTCCACCCAGGGCGTGCGGACAAATTTCACCCCTCATTGAGAAATGTTGGCAAGGCCTCAGTTTGGGCTGAGGAGGAGCTGTGCCAAACAGTATTCACTCTTTGATACCGGAATTAAGCATTTCAGAGCTGAGTCGGGGGAAACCAAATGAGGCTCCATGACCAAAACCACACTATTGAGATTTGGATTAGAATAAAACTTTCAAAGCAAATCATCATCACCCAGTCATGATCTTGGACATTTTCTCTGTCACACATTTTTTAAAACATACCCTCCATCTTCCCCACATACTTTCAGAAGGCGAATATCATCAGTCAGCAATTAGAAGATTTTTTTGCCCTGCATACAAGGATTTTGTTGGTGTGATGTTTTTCATTTGGTATGTCTTTGTCTGCTACTTTCATCATGGGGTGTACTGCTGAATAGAAGGCAGACATTACTCAGAACGGGAATGGAGACTGTCTCTGCTACTCTTCTCTGAGGCTTTATTTAAAAGGCATGCTTTGCCAGCGAAGTCTGCTTGGGCTTTTTATTCCCGCATCAGCTCTAGCCCTTCAGATGTATGCATCTGTGACATGACAGTAACGCTTTTTATTGGAAAATAAATAGACCTATTGCTTTGCAATAGGCATTAATGTTGCGTTTTTCATTCAGTATGAAGCAAAAAGGAAGAGTCCAGGAAATGCAAATATGAAATCTCCTATTTGCGTCTATTGTGCTGATGTTTCTAGGCAGAATTATTGACTGTACAGAAGCTTTTTCCAACCTCTTTTTTTTAAAAAAGCAAGATAATTAAGTTAAAGTACATAATGCGAAACTTTACGTCATGGTCCAAAGTTAGGGATGAATGAATCTGTCTGTGTTGGTTTCTCTCATTTTTTTTAAAAACCCAAGTTCTTTCACTCCTGAATAGGATGAAAATGTAAATTTGGGTATATTTATATTCAAAATGAACCAAAACAAAATTCTCAGCCATCTGCAATGACCAAATTCAAGAGATGCAGCTATTCCCAGCATGGGGAGAACCACATCATGCCTGCCTGCCACGAATCTGTTAAAGATGAGGAGCCTCTCCCAAAAAAAGGTGGCAACATTAACTAACTTGGAGATTGAAAGCCCGACTTTTTAAGGGCTATGAATTCAAAGCCCTGGGCATTGATGGGTAAGTGCACCAGTTTTGATTTCTCCCTCAGTTGAGGTTGTTAGATTATGATTCATTTTTGTCCCCCAAAATTTAGAAAATACTTATTAAAAACAAAACAAACAGAAATTCTCCATCTATGCTGCCCACATGAAATAGGTCCAGCTATTCCCAATGTGGAGAGAACTGTCTTGTGCCATGTAGTTGTTAAAGATGAGCGGGTCTGTCCAAAAAAGGAGGTGGTAACCCTTATTTAGCACCACAAATATGGTTGAAGATATATGGATAAGGAGTCAAACCTTAAATTTAAGAGTTAAATACTCAAAGCTCTGGACCTAGATGGAGGAATCTATCCATTAGGTTTCTTCCATATTTGGATTAAAAATGAAATCTCTCCAATGTGATTATGCACATTTTAGTAAACTCTTATAAAAATGATTAGGAGCAAATTCTCACCCATCCCCAATGAAGGTAAGTCAAATGCATTGAAGTGAGAGAAGCACTTGTGAGCCTTTTGCTTGGATCATGTCCTTTCCTTTTGCAGGCTTTGCAAGGGTGAGAGAGTGATTGGTAGAGGCCCGCCCACCTCCCAAAGCTCCCCACCTACTTAGTGGGAAGGGAAAGCTTTTGGCCCACAAGATATGGCTGGATTCTAAGCAAAAAGGCATCGCCATAGTATGACATCACACTCAGACCCAGGCATATTTACATACACTCAGCACTCCATTATAAGGAAATATTCAACTAATTATCTTCCTATAGGATTTGTCACCATTCAGGGGAATACTTTTGATTTGTATGGGATATGGATCCTCAACCTGTAAATTAAAGTTTACAGCTTGTTATAATAAATATAACAATAAAAATTTCTCACTCTATTAGAACTCTACTAACAGATAATAAAAACCATTTGCAGTGACTCAGATGTCCATTGAAGCTCAGTAAAAACTTTGTCTCATTGAGTGACTCTCTCTCTCTCTCTCTCTCTCTCTCTCTATATATATATATATATATATATATATATCCAAATGCTCCTCACATATTGCAAAATCCCAGCTTTGCATTTCTTTACATACTTATGCTATTTTAATTCTTACAAATGCTTTGTGCATGGGATATGAATAACAAAATGGTACCACATCTTAACCCCATCCCCAAACTATGTTTCCCCCAAGATCTATTTGTAAAAAGAAGCCAAGAAGGGTTTTCTATGCACTGTTATTTAGGTAGCATCACACTTCCCCAGCATCAAGCAGATGATACTGGGTTCAGGATACCAGCAATGTATTGGGCCTCTGGATGTGTTGACCAGACATGCCCTAAGATAATAATATGTGCTTGTTCTTGACTGTATAGAAGAAATAACAGGTTGCTTTTACTGCTGGATTCCTTAGTTGCATTATTTTATATGCCAAGTAGGAAGCAATTATCCATCTTTTTACTGCTTCAAGGATGACTGGTATGACTGGAAAAAGGAAAGAGATCACATGGGCATCAAAATAGTTACGCAGGATCTGAGATACAGGAAGTACAGGGCTTTTTTTGTCATAGAACGCACCAGAACAGCGTTCTGGCACCTTTTTTCAATGGATTTTTTCCTGTCGGGTGTAGCAGGTCAGCGGCAAAATCATTAAAATGGTGCATGCAGGCTGCTTGTGTGTCCACACTGGTTGTGATGGCGCTGCTCGGCTTGTGACTCTGCTCAGCTTGTGATTGGTCATGTGGTCGCACGCTGAGTACTTACTGCCACTTACTTACCATTATGTTTCATTACACAGTGTTGGTGTGTGTATAGTGACTGACTACGTGCAAAAGGTAAATAATTTCTTTATTTTAAAAAAAGTTGGTGAATTGAATTTTTTTTTAATTTTTAGTGTAAAAATATGACCCCAAATTTAAAAATGAAAAACATTACTAATTCTCAACCACCGGTCCTGCTAATAAAAAGGCCAGAATATTAAGAACTGAATATATAATTTTTTAAATAAAAGATTAACAAGATGTGAGTTCCGGCACCTTTTTTTTTTTTTTTACAAAAAAAGCACTGAGGAAGTATGTATGTGTACAGGCAAGTTATGGATGCCCGAGTTATGAATAACCAGTACTTACAAATGAACTGCCATAAAGCCTATTAATTTATAAAAAAATTACTATGGAAAATTGTCACCACCATAGAGAGAGGGAAAATGAAAGGTAAGAGAGGGAGGACCTCCCAAGCATCACCACAGAGAGGAAGCAAAAGGTCAGAAAGTGATGCCTCCAAGTTTGGGTGAGGGGCAGGCTAGAGATATTTGCAGTTTTTCCATTTTCATGGGGGTCCTGTGCCCATAGCCCCACAAATGTGGAGGGCTGACTCTACTTGATCCAACTTCCATACAAATTCGATTTAAAGATGAGTTTCCATTTTCTCAGGAACAGAACTCATTTGTGACCTGGGGACTGCCTGTACACTTATACAGTGCATTGATATATCATTAGCGTTGCCACCCTATACAGAACTATTCGAAAAAGTCTCACTGTTTTCAGTGGTTCTTATTCCCAGGTCAGTCCTACCAGACCTCCCAGAAACATAGTTGTGAGTCTTCTTTTTTAATGCACTTGAACGTATTAACATGGCAGGGAAAACACATTCCAAAAAGCATCCTCTGGTGATTATCTTCCCGGATGTTCTGTTGAAACAGAAGCAAAAGCTAAGTGTAGAGTGACCTAAACAGGAGATGCAGCTGGTGTGGCAGCTCCCCAAAACTCATTACCAAGGAATGGATGGGTGTCTAGTGGGTACATTTGAATGACTCCATCATTGTATAAAAGGGTAGCAACTATGGTGCTCATATTTCTGTCCTTTAAAACAAACTCACTGAAATAAATGAAAATTAACTTAGACTGGCATTGGATGGTGCAAGGGTAAATTCTGAAGTACAGAAACTCATTGTGACCGTCCTCATACCCACTCCCCTATGAAAAAAATACAGGCAGAATTATGGATCTAATAAAAAAAGTTCTAGCACTATACACTTCCACTGGAAGCAGATCTTTTAAAAAATCTGAATTGCACTTGCAAGATCCTTGGTATGTCGCAATACCAAGCATTTTTGGGAGGCCATACATTGGTTGGAAAATTCAGCCTCCCCTTCAGCTAATCTGCAACTAAGCTCAGAAGGACCAGGGGATGTGGGGTGCAGGTGTTAGAGGATGGCAGAGTCCCTGCCCATCCAAAATGCTAGTCCTAAGTCCCTGTGAGCCCTGCTTCTACTAAATCCATGAATATCATCACAAAGTCCCATAGTGAGTTGGTCAGAATCTTTCCACACTTTGGCTCTTTCCAGTTGAGCTGCCATGAATAAGAATATGACTAGCTCTGAGAGCTCCAAGTCCCTAAATGGACTATCAGGGGTAGAATGAATTATGATGAACACACACGGTCTGTTTCATATTTTTAATGCTTCAACAAAAGCCTTTCCACAAATGTTTACTACAGTTTTATATATCTGCCATTGCATCATAAAATGTGCCCCTTTCTTCACAATCTGTTTGGTCCAGCAATTATCGTTTTTAAAAATTATTTCCTCTTACAGCTTTTCAACAACATGCCCATCTCCTGTAGTGCAGTGAACCGAAGGCTTAATAACACTTCCATTACCTGAATGGGTGGTATATGAATACTGTTTGTGAATGGATGCACATATTGATATTTGGTCTGTGTTCTGTCAACATATCAGAAAGCTGAATTCATAATTCACGCACACATACATTTTACATGCATGGACTGAAATAGGTATGTTCAGTTAGATATAGTCAATGTTTTATTCCTTTCCTCTTTCTGTTCTTGTTTTGCTGAAATCATGTAATAAAAACTAGCTGCTATTTAGATTAAAAATAAGTGTGGACTATTTATCCCTTCCAATGTCATTTGAGCACAACCCGAATCATCCTTCTCCATCAGCTCGTGGGCCACATATTCCCACCAGTAGCTTATCGAACTTAATTGGAACCAGAAGGTGAATGCATGCAATACTGACCTTTTTACTGCTAGTATATATGCCCCAAACCTGGTGAGGATAATTTGCTCCCAAGAGGAAATGAGAACTGCCTCTCACAAGATGCCATGATTGAAATGGAGATTAAAATGGAAGCAGGCCTTAGTGCTGCGATCCTTTAGGTTAGCATTGTCCAAAGTCTGCTAATGAATTAGTTCAATGGTCTTGGAATGTATAAAGTGCACAACAGCTAACCAGCTATTAAAGGGCTGTACCTATTTTTGGTTTTGCTGCAGAACTGAGATCTGAGTGCCACATGAAGTGTTTTCTTGCCAGCTGTTCCACTGCATAGCCTCTTGGTGGTAATGTGGCCTAGCAGAATAGTGCAACTACACAAGTGAAAAGCGGTTTCTTGCACTTTAAAATCAAATCCTTCATTTTACCTGCTCTACAAATACATGCTCAAAGTGCTCTGTAGATACAGGAGTGAAAATGGATGATCACATCATCATCTAAGGAAATGTTAGTAGGAATAGCAAGCACACAGTGAATGCCATGTGTAGCCCTGCATCTCAGGGTTTATCTGTAAGGTACCCTCTCACAGTGGTCACTCTTTCTGCTTTCCTGATGTGAAGCATATTTTCACAAGTGTATTGAGAATAATGTTGCTAGGCAAATCTGTTTTTTAAAAAGTGGGTTCAGGGTCATCTCCACTGGGAAACTGCAAAAACCTAAATGTCTCCCACATTTTACATTTTCCCCAATTTTGTACATGGTCCCATTTCTTTCTACTTCTTAGTTCCCACCATTTTATTCATTAGATTTATATCCCACTTCTTCCTTACAACAAACTCAAAGTGGCTTACATAATTCTCCTCCTCTCAATCTTATCCCCACAACAACACCCCTGTGAGGTAGGTTGGCCTGAAAGTTTGTGACTAGTCCCAAGTCACCCAGCGGGCTCCATGGCTGAGCCGGGACTAGAACCCAGGTTGCCGGGATCTCTGTTCCACGCTCTTAACCGCTACACCACCCTGGCCCTCATGGTTGATCAGTCAGCAGCTGCGGTATGGCTTTGGCTTCTGCTTGCTCCAGCTCAGGCATTTGGCTGGTCAGCAGCATGAGCATTGCTTTCCCTCAAGCTGCAGTGACTGCCTGCTATGTAAGCCTTGCTTCTAAGCAATCACCATGCAGAGGACTGCCCTGCTAAATGAACAGAACCTCTCAAAAGGAAGAGAACCATAATGGGCGTGTTGCGAAACAGAGCATACTCATAATGTGCTGGAATTTAAAGTCTAAGGACTGCATCTGTCCACATGTGCTGCTGGCTGCAATTTAAGAATTCTGTGTGAGGAATGGAGCTTATATTTATGAGGCAGGCTAGGATGACTAATTATGTTGTGTTAGCTTTCTCTGTTTCTCTCTCTCATCCTACTTAGGATGGCATATAGAGTTGGTTATTCATATACCCTCATTTAAGTATGTCTGCAGTCTTACATTTGGATAATTAAAAATAAAAGTCATTGCAAAATAAAGGCAAAGGAGGAGTGTGGCAAGTCAGTGTGAAGAGAAAGAAAAGAGAAGAGAGAAAGAGGGAGAGGGTGGAACAAATGCAGAAAAGAGAAGATGAACCTCAGAGTGGGGTGAAGCCCGCTTTACCACCACCCATCATATGCAACCACTAGATTGTAGCCCACTGAGAAGCAACATGGTGCAGTGGAAAGAGCGTGGGACTGGGACTCAGACGATCTGGGTTCCAGTCCTCACTCAGCCATGGAGCTCACTGGGTGACTTTGGGCCAGTCACAGACTCTCAGCCCAGCCTACCTCACAGGGCTCCTGTGAAGATATACTAGGGAGGAGGAGGAGGAGGAGGAGGAGGAGGAGGAGGAGGAGGATTATTTTGGCTGTCTTAGATTCCTTGTAGGACAGAAGGTGGGATATAAATACAATCAGTTGATTAACTGATCAATCAATCAAATTAGACTATTTGGACATTCATTATGTACTGGTCATCTGACAGTGGGATGGAAACTGCAAACAAAGCAGATTTCCCCGCTTGCTGTAGCCCCCACAGCAAATGTGCCTCCCAAATCTGCCCCAGAGAATTGGGGGACACTCTGGAGTAGATTTGCGGCATGCTCAGGGGGCTGCTGGGAGGAGAAAACAGGAAGATCCCATCATGCTCGTGGAGGTCCTCTCGCAAGCTGATGCGTGGATCCAGCACACTGCTCTTACGGATGCAAAGAAGTTGGCAACCAGATTGACTTGCGGGGACAAAGGGCACTGGAGCTCATGCCAGTTAGAAATTATTAGACAGGCTAATAGCTCAGTCAAATGGCCAGCTCACACATTATATTTGGACAGGTTCTTGCAAATGCAATGAAAAGCAGCAGTATTGATTTATTCATTAGTACAATTGCATCCTGCCTTTTTCCTTCCGAGGAACCCGAGGTGGCTTGCTTGTTTCTGCTCCTCCCCTTTTTATCCTCACATCAATGGGCAAGCAGCCGGTTATAGGTCTGAGTCAGCAGCTTCCATCGCCCTGAAGATGGAACCTGCACATCGCAGGAGATCTGTGAGTCATTCTTGCATGCCCTGGCAGAGCACAGTTCCAATGAACCAGCGAGCTGGCATGGGCCTTCAAGCAGTGGATCCGAGACATAGGACTTCTCCAAGGCCCTGCAAGCAGCCTGAAGAGCTGAGTCTACCGAGCCCTCCAGGGAACTTCAGTCCAGCTTGCATTTTAAGTTTGAATGTGTATTTGTGTGACTTGTCAACCAAGCCTGTACATTATAAAAGGGCTACCTCAACTATTTTATTTGTCGTTCTTACATGCCGTCAAGTCATCTCCAACTTAAGGCCACTGTCTGAATGAAGGCCTTCCAGAAGGTCCTGTCCTTGATAGCCCTGCTCAGCACTTGGAGATGCAAGGCGATGCCTCCCTTTATGGAATTGAGCCATCCTGCATTTGGAGCTATTTTATACCAGGAGTCAAATTTTCTTGGGGGGTGGGAGAAGAGACCGTCTCCGATGCTGTACTACTGTTGATGTATTTGACATTGTGTTAGCATAAACTACCTCAAGCACATGAGATGCATTTGAAGAGGCAGAGCCACTGTTGTATCAATTAATTGATTACATTTCTAGCCTGCCCTTTTTTTCCTCCGAGGAACCCAAGGTGGAGATGCGATCTACTTCCTCTCGGTTTTATCCTCCCAAGAACCCAATGGAGCAGGTTAGGCTCGGAGTCTGTGAGCAGCCCAGAGCTGCCTAGTGGGCTTCATGGCTGAAGAGGGCCTAGAACTGTAGCCCCCTGTGGCCCAGCCCATCCCTCTCACCACTACGCCCCTCCGGCTCTCTTGCAACCCGTGGCTCCTTTGTACAAACGTCTGTGCGCACGTCTGTCTGCCGCCAAGTGCAACTCACGCTCTATCCCAGAGGTGCTTCCATCTCCATGGCAATTGCTATTAATAGTGTGCCATTCAGTTTGCTAAGCATAAGGGACCTATAAAAAGGAAAACTATTAATACAGCAGGGAATTTTCCCACAGTAAAAAGAAATCAAAGTTGAGCTGCATTCGTAAGAATGCTGTAAATGTACAGTTTGTTTCTGCCTTACCCCTGTCCAGGGCTTTTATATAAGGCTGTGGTTAGGAAGTTGGCTGTGCAGGGCTAGAGTAAATTGCTGTGCCCTGTGAGTGCAGTGCCACTGACTACATTCGGGCCCTTAATCTTGGGGGTGGATGAGCACGTGGGCAGCTCTGCCTGATCGGATCATTCTTCTCATGGGTTGAACTGTTGCACAACCTTGGTTGATTTACATAGCCTTAGAAATGTGAGCACCTGGACCTGAGGACAAGGAAGGGCCTTTGTTCTTCCAAATAATGGATTTCTAAACACACACACACACACACACACACACAGAGAGAGAGAGAGAGAGAGAGAGAGAGAGAGAGAGAGAGAGGGCCTGCAACAAAATGTTGCAGCATAGAGTATAGCTATCCAGGATTCTAGACATTCCATTCTATTTGCTTCCTGTCCCAATGATCAGTCAGTATTTTGTGGCCACAAAGGGTGTTGTTGTTGTTGTGATTCTTCTCCCACTTTCAGGTTTTTTCCTGATTTTTTTGTGTCTGTATTTCCACAAAGTGTGGGGTTCCCTCAAACCTGCTGTTCTCTCTCTCTCTCTCTCATGTGTGTGTGTCCGTGTATATCTGTGTGCATGCTCAGTTCCATTCTGGCTTGCGTCAACACTGGCACACACGGTGTGAATATCAGAAACAGAAGAAATTATTTCAGTCACGAATACACACCACACATATCCATAGTGCACTTTACATATGTACATCTTTAATTAGGTGTGCCTTATTTTGCATACAAGGTCATATAAATTGTAAAGGCCCAGAACTCCAGAGATTTTCCTCTAAAACAAAGAAATGTATGAGATTTTTGAACATGGATATGTTGTTTTTTTTCATCCATCACACCCATTTTGTCTGTGTATTCAAATCAGGGTGTTCCCTTGTTTTAGAGGAACTAAATCCTGGTGACAGGCAAAAGGTTACATGTTTGGGCAAGTTCATCAGTGTAGTACTCAGCAGCACAAAAAATAATGATGTTGTAGTAATGATGCTCCAGTGCACCACTTACTTTATGGCTTTCCATTCCCTTTAATGTTTTCTTTTATTGTTCCAAGGATAAACAAAGGAAGGGTCAGAAAGTTCTTTCACAGAGAATTCTGGCAGCAGCTTGATGGAAAAGGTGTGGATATTAAATACAGGCGTGGACCAAAGCAAACTCTTCCAATGCTGTTTGGCTACAAAATCAGTAAATTGATAAGGCAGTTTCACCCCAACAAGGTGAGCTCCTATTTATATACAAGGCAGAAACATGTCGTGTGAGAGTTTGCACTGCAAATTAGGATGCTTGTAAAAATCCAGAGGGGGGTTGTCCTTTTCTGGTATATATTTGTATATGTGTGCAGAAGAAACTCTATTCATTTTTCTCCATTCTATGAATTGGTTTGGTAGGGCACACTGTTTCTCAGAATTTTCTTTCCTCCACTGCCCTCTAGGATGTGGGCGGACTTCCTGCTCCATTCTGGCAGATGATACAACCTGCCACTACAATGACAATTGCTCTGAGGATGAAAGAGAACCTGGTGAGTTTGAGCATCACATCTTCATCCCTAGTCGGACCATTGGCTCATCGAGCTTAGTATTTATAGTGACAGGCAATGCTTCTCCAAGGTTTTGCAGCCCTATTCAGAGATGTCATGAGCTGAACCTAGACTCTTCAGCATGCAAAGCACATGATGCACAGTCTAGCTAAGACCTAACCATGTAGCTACAGCAGATTTCTGGTGCGTGCTGTCAACAGGACCTTCCTGCAACTGGAGTATTGTGTTCAGTTCTGAGCCCCTCATTAGAGGGAGGATATAGCCAGGTTGGAATCAGTGTAGCATAGGGCCACAAGGTTGGTGGCCGGTTTGCAGGGGATGGGGTATGAGGCAAGATTGAGGGAACTGGGTCTCTTCAGCCTGGAGGTGACTCAGAGGGGATATGTTGGCGACATACAGGTATGTGAGGGGATGTCACATGGAGATGGGTAGAGATCTGTTCTCCCCTGCAGAGGAAGGCAGGATGCGCTCCAACGGAGCAAAGCTCAGGGAGCCAAGGTTCCGTTTGGATGCCAGGAAGCACTTCCTGACAGTTAAGACCCCGAGGGTGTGGAATGGGCTTCCATGCGAGGTGATTGAAGCCCCATCGGTGAGGGTGTGCATATGGTAGGCATGTCATGAGCGGAGCCGGCTGGAGCCAGGGGGCAGACTAGATGGCCCAGGAGGCCCCTTCAGACTCTCTCGGTTTCTATGTTTCTATGCTTCAATGGGGACACCAAGAAAAGGCCATGACTGAGTACAAGGCAGAGATGGGGTCTGAACTTTTCAGATGGAACAACTCCTTTGGCCCACAGTTTGCAGCACCAGTGGAAGCCTATTCACAACAGCCCCCACTGCTGATAGGAAATGTGTTAATTCAGAACAAAATGGAAGGAGTAGGGCAGTTTGGCGGGTACCAAGGAAGGTGTCTGGGGTGCGTTTGCGCCCCCGTGGACACCACTTTACCTTTGATAGATGGTCTCCATGAAGCTAAGCTAATGGAGCAGGTCTTCAATTCCTTGTCCCCAGTATCCCTTTTCAGTGGTAACTTCTATATGGGGAAGGAAATTCCACCCATTCAGTTAAGCTGGGCAGCAGGAAATTCAGGAAAGACAGAACTGTGTGAAAAATGGATCTGCAGAGCGCATATTTAAACAACAGGATTCACTTCCACAGGATGGATTGATGGCCACTCGCTTGGGTGGTTGGGTGGCTGCCATCATGGACAGTTTCAAAGGGGGACTAGGCAACTTCATGGAGGATGATCCTAGGAAGGCTGCTACCCGTCATACCTTCCAATGCCAGTTGCTGGGCAGTATGAGCAAGAAGATGTTCTGGTCCTTGTTCGTGTTCTGCTTAAGGGCTTCATGCAATCAGCTGGTTGGCCACTGTAGGAACAGAAGGACTGGGCAGGCCTTTGGTCTGACCCAGCAAGACTCTTCGCACATTCATTTTCTCAGGGACCACCGACTTGAGTGGCCATTTTCATTGGAGCTGCTGCAGCAAAGATTTATTTTGAGGAGCAAGGAAAAGAGAAGAAAAAGTGTCCTCTGTCTCCATCCCCTCCCTAACTTGAAAAGCAATGTTTCAAACAACATGGCCTGCTTGTGAAAAATGTGGGAAGATTTAAAAGATTAACCAGTGTTTTAAAAATTGCCCACTAGGATTTGAGTACAATTATAAATCCATCTGTTTGGAATTTCCTTGGTTTTAAATTAGAAAACAATTGTATTCTTTCCTGAAGTTTTCTTTGTCAAGTTGTATTTTATTGGATTTGGAGGGAGCAAAAAAATGTCGCAGTGGCTTTCAGATTAATACAGACTTCACAAGAGCACAAATGTGATTAAGATCCAAGATGATATATTGCTTTATTTTCCAATTCATGGAAACTAATTGAACTCTTTGTTCTCTACCTGCTTTTAAGAGAAGTATAAAATGTAGTCTTCCCACAAAACTCCAAACAATGAAATGTTTGCCTTCATCACTGCATAGCACAAGTGTTTATAAATCATTTCCAAGATGTTTCCATAAAAAGAAATATAATCTTGCATTGGTTAGTATTACATCTTTAGGAGTGCGACTGAAGAATAGGGATAGAAGGAATACAGTGTGGCAAAAGTTGCATAGCTTGAGGTAATCAGGTTAATGCCAACAGGATATCAAGGATGGGACTCACGATGTTTCGAAAGGATTGAGCTAAACTATTCCAGAAAAACCAAGAGCATCTAAAGAGTGATAGAGGAGGTTTCTTTGAAGCAATGCTTGATTGTGACCCCTGGTTATTTCCAATACCAGATTAGCTTGGATCACCCATTTCTCTGGCATGCAGCATCGTTTGCCCGTCATGATATCAGCAAATGAGGATATCTGACTGGCCACATAGCCATATGGTACCATTGCAGCTGTGATGTTCCCAGGGGCACGCACACACACAGTGCAAGGAGTGTGGCAGGATTCTGCATGTGATGGGCGGAATGCAAGCAGAAGTGAGGTGAAACTAGAGAGCAGACTTTGCTGGGCTCAGTATGCAAGGAGGGGAATTGAAAAGGTCTTTTTGCTCCAGGTGAGGTCAGAAGTGTGGCCTTCTGAAAAGAATCTATGCTGGTTTCATTCTTGATGCTGAAACGGATCACTTCCATGTCACAAATCTTCAGTTTTAAAGTAAAAACCAGTTCAACAGCTGCTAATGATCAATAATAATTAGTTGTCTGGAGTTTAATTTGCTGCCATTGCAGGAATTTCTCAGCCAATTAATGGAGGGGGCAGGGGAAGCATATAAGTATTAAAGGCCATCAAATTCAATGGCAAGATTTCTCACTTGAATTGAAGCTGGAATGTAATTATACAAATTGTTTTGGCATGTTTTTCATAAATACATTTGTATGCCATGTGCAAGTGGAGCTATTTTTCCAGAATGAACAATGATTTATAGGTTGTAGGGATAAGAATCCCCAGGCAATGACTCATTATTATACTCTGAAGAGTTTCCAGTGGGAACCTTTTTCCCCAGGGACCTGATCCATGCCTTGCATAGCCTTGGCTTGCCCCCCCCCCCCCCCGCCCGCACTTCTCTTAATATGTACTTTATGTGTTCAAAAATAAATAACTAAATCTCCTCCTTTAATTTTAATATTTATTGACGCACACCCTACATGGAGATGGCTTCCACACACGGAAAAGCTCTCATTTTGCCAACAGCAGAACTAAGTCCTCTGCACAATTCTGTGTGTATGAATAGAAATTAACACTGAAATGACACCAGCAGCTTCCAATTCTAATTTAGTCCTGGCGTTGACTAAAATGTGTTTGCTGAGGTTATGAATCAGCCGGATTTTAGCAGGAATCAAGGAGGAAAGACCATATGGAAACATTTAGGGCTTGAAAGGTCCATCCTCCCCATGTCAGATATGAGCCAAAGTGGGTCACCGTTCCTCGTATCAAATTCTTAACTGTTGTTCACAACTAACTGGAAGCTAAACAGAACCTTCAGCTCAGAGAAGGTCATGCCCTACCTTGCCTCTGGTCTGGACAAAAGGAATCCTTCTCTGATGGCAAGTCATGTGCACCGGAGGCCGTGGTTCTCTCCTGCTTGTCCTGCCTGCAGGCATGGAAGAGCGCGCTGGTCCCCCACCTCTCATTCAGGCAGACAGCATCCTCCTGTCAGTACAAGGGCAGGCCTCTGTCTGCCTCTGGCAGGCTTCGTCAGCAAGGCAGTGCATGATTTTCAGGATGGCCAGTTCAGCCTCTGCCCCATCCTGAAACACGAAAGCAATGGAGAGCAGACCGGGCTATCTCTATTGACACGGAGGCAAAGGGAGTCTAGAAGGATGGGCGTGTGTGCGGTCGGTCTCTCTCTCACTGGGATGGGCGCATAGGATGGGTCCATTGAGGGAGAGAACTGGGTATGTTCAGCCCTGAGAAGAGAAGACTGAGTGAGGTCATGATATCCCTCTATAAGTACCTCAGAGGCTGTCACAAAGAGGAAGGTTAAGATCTCTGCTTGCTGATCCCAGAATGTAGGACATGGAATAATCAGTTCAAGTTGCAACAACCCAGATTCAGGCTGGACATCAGGAAAAGCTTCCTCACTGTTGGAGCAATATGACAGTGGAACTGGTTGCCTAAAGAGGTGGTGGGCTCTCCCATGCTATAGACATTCAGGAAGAAACTGGACCACGATTTGAGTGGGATGGTGTAACGTGGTGTCCTGCAAGAGCAGGGGTTGGACCTGATGGCCTTCTTGGCCCCTTACTAGTCTACTCTTCCGTGATTCTATGAAGGAACAGGTGGGGTCAGTCTCTTGTTGGGGGGCGGGGGCAGCCATGTGGGGCACAATGGCCACAAATCTCCTTCTTGCTGAAGTGGGCAGCAGCATGTAGGGGGTTCAGCTCTTTCCATCTCTGCATGGTAAGGTATTTTTCTTGCCATCGTCTACTCACTGATCACTTTTTCTTCCTTTGGCAGGTGGGGGGAAGTACAAGAATTTCATTTTTGTCTGCAAATGTGCAAGGTTACTAATACCATGGCACACACATCAGCTCCTCCTGCCTCCTGGCATCCACAGAAAGAGTGCAACTGTCTACAGGGAAGGGACTTTAATGGGTAAGGCTGTGCAGACTATGGTGGACACATTAAAAAGACCAGTTCCTCATAGATTTTGGTGGCTGTGCTGCTGGAGCCATTTAAAATGAATAGTCCTGCTTTGGTCATCAGGAATTTGATTCATTACAGGATACACCCGCCCCCCCCCCCATTTTACTTCACCATTTAATTCAGTTGTGTGCAATCTTGGACAATATTATGGAGAGGGATATAGAGAGGCAGCCCAGCTCTTTTACAGTGATGTCCATTCAGATCTGTTTGATTCTGAGGAGGAGGCAGATGGGCAGAGGCGGGTAGCTGATGTGGCACTTCCAAAGGTACCTAGAGAAGTTTTTCAGGCAGAGTGTGGTAACCAGCATGCTCTGGAAAAGGGGAAAGACATGGAAGAGCTGGCAGGAGAAGTAATGGGTTCCTTGACCCCGTCAGTTGACAACAAGAGAAATGATCAGTCCAGGTCTGAGGTGCCAGGTGTTCCTGCCTTCCAGTCCTCAGGCAGCAAAAGCTACCCTGAGGGTCGAGTCAAGCTTTATGGGGGATGTTGCAGTTTGGAGTCAACCCTTCCCATGGGCAGATCCTTCTCCCCGCATCTCATGGCGAATGCCCCTTTGATAGATACAGTTCTGTCGCCTTCGAACTTTTAATAAGAGCACTGTTTCTCTAAACAAGGGAGAGGAGGAGCATGCACCTTGCTCAGCAGCACAATAGCACTCCTGGGAGCAGAATTCTGCTTCTGAACGTTTTCTTCCAAAATTGCCATTTTTCCAATGACGTTGCCATTCCAAAATTTGGTGGGGCAGAACCTCCTGCAAGGATGGCCAAGAATGACACACGCCGTCCACAGGCCTCAAGTTGCCCACTTCTAGTGTGATGCATAAAAGTGGGCTGGAGGTAGCAGCCCATGAATTACAGAAACACGTTATTTCGAAGTATTTTTCAACTTGACCTTCATGGAGAAAATGTACAAACCAAGTCAACATCCTGCTTACAATCAGAACTAAACCATTAGCAGCGATATTTTTGTAGAGCGCTGGGAACTAATTCCTAGATTGTGGTGGCGAAGCCATGCTGTAACATTCTAAGCGTTCCCATCCACTGAGTAGCTTTTGAATTCTTTCAAATGTGCTACCTGTAATTTAAAAAAAAAAAAAAAACAAAGCGAGTCAAGGCAGATTCTGGCCCTTATAGTTTTGCTAACCTCTAAATAAACTGGGCATGCTTTTTTGTCTGAACAATGACCTTATTGTTTAGACTAAAATGCAGTACATGGCCAGCTATGTTAGGAAATGAATGAATTGTGGGGTTGTCAGCTGCTATTTTGGTCCATACCTACCTTATCTAGGAATTCCTTCCAAGTGTTTGATTTAAAGAAAATGGGTTGCAAGTAACAGCTTTCTAAATGAGCAGGCTATTCCACAGGAGAATGCGGAGCTTTCCACTGAGGGGATCACCTTAATACCAAAATTTTGAAAATTGCAGTCTATTGTGTCTTCTTCCTCTTTCCACTGTTGATAAAATGGTTATGTTTTCCCACATGGATCTACCCAAAGAACTTACAGCAACAGAATAGTAATCCAAAAACAGCAATACACATTTTATTGTTCGATTATTTTATTTGTTTATCACGTTCATTCATGCTTTCCTTTTTAAGGAGCCCAAAGGAGCATGCAGGATCCTTCTCCCCTCCATCTTATCCCCACAATGACCTTGTGAGGATGGTTAGGCTGAGAATCAGCAACTGTCCCAAAATCACCCAGGGAGCTTCATGGCTGTGTGGAAGGCCCAACACAATATCAGTTTATACAACTGATTGTTAAATTACAGAAGCCAAGAGCAGGAAAGAGCCACCAGATTTCTTACAATAGCACGCATTTAAGGTGTTCAAGATACTGCACTACTCTGAAGGGCTGACTAGTGGAAAGGTTCGTGACACTAAAGAACATCAGACCTTCAAGCAGATCCGAACTGACGTATGCAGCAAAGTGGAATAAACAGAAAGGTACCAAGATCAATTTAATGGACATCCGATGTGGCTTCATAAACTCAACAAATGACATGAAAAGTCCTGTATAAACATGGCATGTGTTCTTTCATATCGGAAACTTTCTATTAACTTTGTAAATAACAGGAACCACCACCATATGGAAAAGCTTAAGCTTAAGGAACTAACTTTCCAGGAATATTTTCTGGAAGACAGCAATTTAAAAGTGAATGGAAGAGTTAAAGAGGTGAGAATTTAAATAGAAGTATTTGGGTTATCTTAACCTGTGAGTGTTACATGATAGAGTTTGCTTGAAACACCAAATAGGGTGCCATCCTTTATTGCACCAGTTCTTGTTGGTGTAAGAGTCTGTGAATTCTGACCTAAAGACAAAGAAAATTTTGATGAAATAGAAAGCAGCAAGAGACCTTGTGACCAAAGCCTTCAGCGATTTCACACTACAGAGAAATCTGGTCATTTTGCATACAACACATATGGCTGTAGGCCAACAACCCATCTTCCTATAGAATGAAACCTTGGACATAAACACTGTTTGACACCCCAACATTTTTTTAAAAAATTAGTTAATCCTGATACATTTGTCATGTAAAACAAATAGTGGGTTTCCTGTACTCAGTTCCTGTGTTTGGCCTTTGCCTCAGATATGACAGTAGTAGTATTTCATTTCTTTGAATTCCACCAGGCCAAAGGTGGTTCTCTTCTTGCAGGCCTCATCAAAAGGAAGACCTACTCCAAAGTTCAGAAAGCAGCGTCACATTTCTGATGGTTTGCCTGGTCACATTCTATAACTCTAAGCTTTATAAGGCACAGTTTGTCCTCCCCTTCATGCCAGTTCTGGGAAAGGAGTGGGATCCTTGGACAGCTGGGAACCCTCTCAGGGATGTATAGCTTTTGTGACTCTGCAGCAAGAGATGTATGGGGCCAGATGTTCTTTGTGTGATTGTTGGTCTCTGATTTCCTTCCTTCTGGATGCCCCCCAGAAAGAGATCTCTAATTCCCAACCTAGGGGCTGTATAAGCCATTCAGATAGAAGAAGGATGTCTGCCACTAGACTTGCTCAGTGAGAGAGTTCCCTGCTTAAACATGGCTTGTAGGTACAGATCAAAGGAGATTCACATTCTCCTTCACCCAGTGTTGGAACCCAACTGATCCACACTTGGGGATTTTCATACTGTATATTCTTACACAAAATCAAGCCAAACACAGTCTTGAGCTTTAGCACTGGCCAAATTCAGTAAGTACACAGCTATTCCTAGCATGGAGAGGACCATGTTGTCCCTGCCTGCCATGTGGCTGTGAAGGATGAGGAGCCCATAAAAAAAAGCCAGTCCTAATTCAGAACCTCTTTTTCCTGACAGATGCTTTGCCTTTCACTGCTACATGGCAGGCTGGTATAACACAGTCCTCACCATGCTGGAAATGGTTGCATCTATTAAATTTGGCCAGTGAAGAAAGCCAAGCACTTCATTTTGGTCCAAATTGGATAAGAATTTACCCAAATCCACAGATTTCTTCATATCTAGGATAGAAAGAACTTGAGATTTTGGCATTTCAAATGCAGGGAAAACAACATTGATGGATTCCCTCCTTCCAAGTTTAGTCCTTAACCAAGCTTTAAACTGTTTCCTAAAACTTTTGCATTCTCCTTCTCTCTCAATTGCACCTCGTTGATGGAAACGGGAGATCATGGACAAGAGCCTCCAGGAGCAATGTCCACAGTGAAACCATACAGAGAAAGACTGTGCCCAATCCTAACAACTGGGCATTCAGTGGAAATCATGGATTTCCACAATGCATACAATTCTATGTCTTATCAGGATCCTGATTACTCAAATTCCAATTATACGGAACAGATTTCACACGTACCATGGTATGTGTGTAGAACCCCACTCACATCGTTCCCTGAGCATGTGGCATACATTTTATCCCAACCAGGGGACTATGGTTACCAGCTTGGGAACAGACATGATATTAAGTGTACACTAATCTACAGTTTAATACCCTGGCTTATTCCAGAGCTAGTAACCAGTTTCCCACTTCAGACGAATGTTCACAAAAAGCAGATGGATTGCAGGGGGAGAATAAAAACATAGAAAAGTGAGTTAACCTAGAAGTCATGAAGTCTGCACGGTTTAGACATCTTTCTTTTTCTTTTTGCCAACTCTCCCCCTTTCCATTCTGTTTTCTATGATACTTTTTTAAAAAGTGATGCACTATTGGAGGCAGGATGCTTCTATGAGTATACAGCAATTTCTGGGGAGCTTTGGCAGGAGAGTGCGACTGCACCTGCCTGTGGGAACTCGTGGGCAGCTGGTTCTGGACTAGATGAACCTTTGGCCTGATCCTGTACCCCTCTTCTTATGTTCTCATTTTCTTATCTTGCAATCTCAAAAGCTTGCACCCTTTAAGATGGTCTAATCAACTTCAAATTGAGTAAAGTTATTACCCTAATATGTATTGTGCAATAAAAAGTGTTATGTCTTATCACTGAGTCTCAAGTGCTCGTTTTTCTTGGTTAAATCTCTCTCTCTCTCTCTCTCTCTCGGGGGCGGGGGGCGTGTAGTTTGTATTGGATTGAATATATGATAGCAGGAAGTAGAAAATATTATTAGGATATACAAATCATCCTTTTTTTTCCTTCACAACTGCTTAGCTTTACCTGATTCTACAGACCAAATGACAATCTGTCTCCTGAATGAAGTTTCTGAACTCACGACTTAATGTCAAAACATTTGTTTTTCCAAACAGCAAAACAGTGGTTTGGGGGAGAAAGAGTTACAGGAATCCCTCTCTGATGGGTAATCAGAATGAAAAACATAATGGCCTCCAGTTGCGTTGGCTTGCTGACCAACGGATGTGGGTGCACTCGGGACAAAAAAGACAGCAACATGATGACGATTTTTGACGCTGGAATGTAGATGTTGGCAGTGGCCACTTAGTCCTTGGTTTGCTTTCTGGCTGGCCTCTGGCAGCAGCCTGGATTAGCCTCTGTGGCTGGCTTGCACTGAATTGCAGCTGATCCATAAGAGCAGCCCAAGGTCAACCCACTGCTGGGGCTGCACAGACTGAGATCGCCACAGATCCTAGCTGAGAAGCACAACTACCCACTTAATCAGACAAGTGGCATGGACCAGCTGTGAGGAAGTGAGAGCCTGCCTGTTGCGGACCCAGATCTTCCCCACCCTGGACCACACCTTGAAAGCAAAGGTGCATCGCTGCTGTGAATAAGGCAGTCTGGAAGGTAACGGCCCTCTCCCTCCTGTCTTGCTAAAACAGTAAGAACTTGTGAACAGTTTTACTCCTGCCCACATTAGGGTAGCTACTTGGACATCTCCTCACACCCCAAATTAAAAGGACATTCGGCAGTGATCTGCGTAATAAACAGCCTTACACCCTTCTGTCCAGCAGACAAAAACTGAGGCCGTTAGCAGCTCAGCGGTTGGTTTTAAAACAGCACCAGTGCAAGAAATCTCAGTGAATAAATGGTTTTTACCTGTCTTCAAAAATATAATAAGGCCCAAGTGAACCTCTCTGGGAAGGAGATTCCACAGCTGAGGTACCATGGCCAAGAAGGCCCTCTCCCCAGAGGTCAGCCACCCGCTTCACTTCACCTGGCAGGGGCTCATGAAGCAGATTCTCTAGGTCCAGGAGCGTTTCTGCAGCAGAAGGTGCTCTTCCAGGTAAGCTCGTCCCCCCGGGTGACAGACCTTCAAGATTAAACTCAGCACTCCACCTTGGAGCTGGAAACAGGAAGGGAGTCAGCACCCTTGAGGAAGCGTTGGCGCAGTACGTCTGGTCCCGCGGGGTCCCTGCTTCCTGTGTAGACGAACCAATGGAAGCTCTAGCTCCTAGTACTACGGCTCATATTTCCACCCGGTTCTGTATGATTCTTGCCCTCCTTGCCTCCACCTCCATCTCTTCCCTGCTATGGGCACAGGTCATTCCACATTGCAAGCTGCCGTTTACAAGAGGAGGAGAGGAAGGCATGCGCAGCCCTGGGTGAAGGCATGCAATTAAAAGTAAGACTGAGCCAATTTCTGCCTTGCAGAATCTACTTTGTTTTTCACTAGTATGCCAAGATCCGTCAGCTTGACCAGTGGAAGGTGGTGGTTCTTATGTCGGTGAGGTAGTATATCCACTCCAGGGTTTAGTCTGAACTTTAAAGGAACTCTGCACCTCATGGAACCATATTCCTCAACCAGGTTCAGCACCGCAGACAGTTCCTTAAAGGTTCAGCCTGCAACCTAGAGCTGCTGCACTGCCCCACCGATATCGGAGCCACAAACCTCTACTGAACTTAACTGCAGCCACATGCAAAAGACATTCGAAAGAAAGAACTCTGAGCTCAGGAATTTGGCCAAAGAACCAGAAGTGGACAGCCCTCACCGCCCTTCAGTGTGAACATCCCGACCCCAGCATTTTTCTCAATTTCGTCAGTATAATTTAGGAGTTGTGGCCATTGTTCACCACCTGGGAGTCATGCTGTTCTACTGCTAATTACCCATAAACCTACTGGTAAATTCTAATCTGCCTGCAGTTATGCACATTTATTGCAGCCTGAGGTATGCGTGTCAACTGGCCCACCAAATCATGGGTAGGTTGTCTACCTGTCTCCAGCTTTAGCTGAACTCTTCTGACAACATATGAGGGGCTTTGGGAAGCCCAGCCTTTGCCCCTGTTCCCAGCAAGTCTCTTGTCCTTCTGTCAGAGCACAACACCAACCTACCCACTCACACACCTGAAGTTCATGTGTCCAGCACACGAGGAAAGGAGCAGGATTAAATCAGAGAAAGGGACTAGAAGGTTTGGGAGGTAACATAGGTTTGAGATTTGAACCCGTGGAATCACATTTCCTAGAACCAATTCTCCTCCTTCCCAAGCAGGTATGATATAGTGGAGAGGCAGTGTAGTTCAGTGCAGGACTGTAGAATCTCTTTCAGTCCAAAGGCGAAACTCCATTTTGAAGAAGCTCTTGGGAGCACCTTCCAGGGGTGAGCGGAGCCAAAGGCCAGAGGGGCAGAAGCAAGATTAAAGCTTTCCCTGCTGATAACAAAGCTGCAGGAGAGGCATTCTGGCCATTCAGAGTGGGGGAAAGGGTTAGTTAACCTAGAAGTCATGAAGACTGCATGGTTTAGACATCTTTCTTCTTTTTCTTTTTGCCAACTCTCCTCCTTTCCATTCTGTTTTCTATGATGATGGGCAACTTGCTTTGGCCTACAACTCTCACCCTCCCAACATCCATCATCCCTAGCCAACACAGTAAAGGATCATGGGAAATGCATTTGAACACCTCTGGAGGATCCCATGTTGCCCACTTCTGCCTTAAAAAATGGTAAATTTATGATGGCATAAGCTTTCCATAGGAGAGCTAACCGAACTGTAACGCTTACCATTATATGCACTGAAAGCTGGAAAAGGTGCGGGAAAGGGCAAGCATCATGATCAAACCACTACAGCAATGCTGAAGATGATGGTACATTTCTTTTAAATGATAACCTGAAGCAGCAATAGCAACACTGCGAGGAAAAATTGGTGTGGAAACAGAGCCCAGTACATGAGTGATTCAGTATCTGCAGCCATGTGGACTATTTTAGGTGCCTGGGGATTAAATGGGAACTTGTAAATAAATTTCTCTTCTCATTTCAGTGGGGCAGTCGCCAGGCATGGCATTACCAGACAGGAAGAGACACAGTTTTGCTAACTTGGTATCTATCCCCAGACAGTAACGATAGCAATTGAATAGGCGTAGGCTCCTAACCATGCCTTTCTATGAACCAGCATTTATGCTGCAGCCGACATGGAGAGCAGATGCTCTTTGCTGTGGGCCCCTACGCTGGCTCTGAAGTTTCTCAGATTAGGTGGTCTGTGGTATATTTTGGCTCTTTCCATCTATTACATCTCTGAGATACTTTGGGATGTTGAAGTTGCATATTAGACTTCCTGAGAGCAAACCTCGGGTTATTAACACACCCTCAGATTTCCACAGTTTTCTTATTTGAAACGTCTCCTCTTATAGAACAGTAATGTTTACCAGTTCTCCAATTCTCATGTTCTGTTCTTTCCCCACCACCCCCGAAAAAGAAGGATGTTGATTGTGCTTTCCCTAAAAGGAAGTTAGCAAGGAAAAGTTGACTTGTCAGTAAAGAGTTATGAACTTGCTATTTTGTCAGCTTGTGAAAAGGGGGTCAGTCAGCTTTTTCCTCTTCAGCAATAATTGTTATCTTTACCTTGGTAGCAATAACATCATTTCTGATGTCCCCGTGGAACTTCCAGAACAAAGCTGTGTGTGTTTGTGTGTGTGTTTTCCTAATATTCTTGCCTGGCAAATAAAGCTGGTTCCTCATTAAAAGCAAACAGAAATCCCCCAAACTTTATCTATCACTCGACACCACCTGGACTGAACAGAAAATGGCCAATATTATAATGCCTGTATATAAATATATGATTTGAGCACCCTCGGAATTCTGGGTACACCCCCCCACACACACACCTGTGTCCACCTGGGGTGCTTGATCTTCCACTCTCATGAGCCCCAATCAGCCCAGTCCATGGTTAGGAACCCTGGGCGCGCTCTCTCAAAATATCTGGAGGGACCCCAGTTGGGGAATGCAGTTGTGTACAACATCATAGAAAGGACACTGTAGAAATGGGGGCGGGCGAGTGCAGAAAAGGGTTACCAAAATGATCAAGGGTCTGGATGAGGAATGGTTACTAAATCTGAGCTTTTGTTTGCTTGTTTAAAAAAGAGCAAGCAAGGAAGGATAGGATAGATGTGAATGAAAGTATGAGTGGGTTGCAGAAAGCAGAAAGAGAGAAGTTGTCTCTTCCCAGTTTGTCTCTCTCTTAATCCTAAAAGCCAGCGTCATCCAGTGAAGCCACTGTAAAGAGTGGGATACAAAAAATTTAAACAAACAAACAAATAAATCCAACGAGTGACATGGAACAGTGGTAAATTATTGAGAGACAAAAGGAAGTATTTCTTCACATTACTCAGTGTTCAGCTATGGAATTCTAGAGACATAGTGGCGGCCACCAATTTAGATGACTAAAAATCATGGAGGATAAGTTTATTAGCAGAATTGTGTACCGAATGCTTATGACTTTTCACACAAACCGTTTTTGTTTTCTCAGAAAGTTCAAAAGGAGCCAGACTTCAGATTAGAAAATTGAGAAACGGAGAAGCCAAACTGACCAATTCTTCCATGCCTATGGCATGCATCAGGTTTATGTTGAAGAGTTCGGCTTCAGTTTTGGCTGAAGGTGGACCTCCAAGTGAGATAACTGGCCAATCCTTGCTTTGCCAAGTTCATCCCATCGCCATGCAGGTCCTCACCTAACCAATGGGTCAGATCCATCTAATTGCAGAGCATTATGGGACGGATAAGAAAGAAGGTCATCTTCAAGAGACATGTGCGACTGTGAGAAAGGGCACAGTCCCACATCATGCCAAGCCACCCTGTCAGTAAGCCATGGGGTGCTGGATACTGTGCAAACCACCCACAGAACACCCAACGGGGCATTGAGCTCATTCAGATTGTTGGCCTCCTCCCGTCCCCCTCTGTCCCCCTCGGCCTTCCTGCAGGTCTCACAAGGGGTGCTATGGGAGAACTGAGTTGTGTTTCCCTATCCCCTGCTGTGATTGTGAACCACCCGGGCCTTGCTGCAGCCATTTTGTGCCTTAACCTTTACAAATGGAGCTTTATTTTTAAAGCTGTCCTAGTTAACGTCTCCTGTAATTGGGGTAGCTCCCATTTTGGCATGTTTCTGAGGTGTAAAAATCCTAGGAACAAATGCAAAAGTGAGAGGCTCTTAGGATACATGAGGTCAACCCCACAAAAGAAAACCCAATAAGGATCTTGCCACAAAGGAGAAATATGAGGATTTTTTTTTAAAAAAATGCAAATATTTGCAAAACCTGGGGGGGGGGGTTAAAAAAAGATTTTTGGCAACCATGGGTAGCCTTTCCAAGGTGCCTGCAGGGAACTTTGAAGGGACTATCCAGAACTGTCAAAATGGGCGTCGTAACAGTTGACTTGGCAGCTTGCTTTTGTGATTTCTAGAAAAAAGAGAGTTTAACGTGCAAAAAAGCTGCAGCTGCAGTTCTGGCAGTGATAGAGAAAGCTCATGCCGGTTGCCCCAAGTGCTGCTTGGGCAGGAGTGGCCAGGGGTATGGCTTTTCAGGCCCAGTGAGTCACCAGTCAAGTCTATGTATCCCCAGTGTGGTCAGCGGCTGGGTCTGGATGATGCAACAACCCATGGTTACAACAACCCCTAGAACAAACTACAGGTGGCTAGGGTGGCTCATTTCCCTCAGACAAGCTACCCTGCAGAAATCAGTTTTGGTTCACATGACATGATAGCCTGTCCTGCTGGGGCTGAGCATTCTTCTGTATTGTCCTGTGAATATATTTATTAGGCTGAGTCAATGCACCGTCAACTTGCTGTGTTTGCCCTCATTTGAGTTTACTTGCATGAACTTGATCTTGCAGGGCTTATAATCACAGATCAGCCCAGGTCCTGAAGTGGGTGTCCCCAGTATAATAGAAACACAGGGCAGTGAATGGGTTCAGCCCATTTCCAATTGCATCACTGCTACATATCTAATACAGCTGAAAACACTGGTAGAATTGAGGCTGGGCAAAGGCTGAACCTACCAATTCACAAGAAATGGCTTCCACTCCACACGCATCTATTCTATGGGTGAGATTCTGAAACATGTGGGTGGGTGTGGTGGGTGGAATGGTGTTGAGCTATTGGAAAATCAGGCCATTATTATTATTGTCATCGTCACCGTCACCGTCTTTGTCATCACCACCACCATCATCACCATCAATATCTCACCTGTTTCCATAAGATGATGCAATTCTTATACCTGATAATGCCCAAATGATTTCTCCTTGGCAGACATATTCATTTGTGATAAGGTTGCAGATAGTACATGAACTTGAACTGTTAAGAATGGGAAATCGCAAGCAAGCAAGCAAGCCCCCGCCTATGTCAAAAACATATTTTCACTTGTACCAACACTAGTCCCAGTAATATATCCGAAGTGCAGAGACAGCTTCTTGACAAATGCCAAACATTCTCTAATGCTGAAGCGCATCAAGTCTGCGGTTGTTATGCTTGTTCCATGCCCATTGTTCCTACTTCCTTTCAGATATAATTACTCTGACATTTATGACCTCTCTGTCTGCTCCACCCAGTGCCAATTTTACACTGTCTGCCACAGAAATACAGATGTAACCAAAGAATCGTGGCTCTCGGTTCCTTATCTGCTCTATTTCATTTTAGATTTCTTTTCCTAATTTCTCTGCTGCCTGTCTTTTGTGATGGGTGGTATGGACACATATATCTTTTTCCTAGCACTTGGTCTTACCTCTCTTAGAAAAATCTAAGCAATGGGTTTCACCAAGGGCCAGTACTCTGCAGTGTTACATCCATGTTATTTAACACCAACAGGGCCCTCCATAATATACAAAATATATTAAGTAGCATAGAAAGGGATCTTATAATTTGAAACTGAAAAAATGCTGTTAATGTTTTTGATTGTATCCATATCAGGGAAAATTGTTCTTAATGGAGCAGGACAAACCACTTTGGTCTCATTTTGACTGCTGCTGATTTCTTCAGTGCCTATTAGTTAATTAACGATCGAAATTAATTCTGAGTGTACATATATAGAGGGTAGTATAGATTAACTAGGATCTACTAAGAAGCTATGCTTATTACACAAATTGCTGCTTCACAGATATGCACAGAAACGCATCATGACAAACAAGGAATTTCAGAGATCCTGATTCTGGAATGGAACCATGCGAGACAGCGGGTAGATATGCAAGCAGAAATTTGCTGGCCTAACTATCCCCAAGAGGCTAGCTGTCTGGTTAGCAGGATCAACAAAAGAAACAATAAAACATTTTTTATTAGCCTTGAAGTTAGACCACTGGGATTTTTTCTTTCCAGGGAAGGGCCCACCCTACATATATTTCATAAATTAGCTTCCTGCTGCTCAGTCCATCTAAACAACAAGAAAGAAAGAAGGAATGAAAGAAAAGTAAAGAATTGGCAATGCTGTGAGACTTCCCCCCACCAACGATATCGTATAATCTTGCACTGAATTATAATGCTGAGACATTTTTAACACAGTGATAAGAATTAGACCTACACTGAAAGGGCTGCAGTCTGAAAAAGTTTTACAGTCTAAAATACATTATGCATTCTAGCATTGTTTCTCATTTGTCTTACAGTGCTTCTTCTATCAGGAACTGGATTGAGTAAGGGCCATTTCTCACTGTAATAATTTTGCTCTTACTGCTTCAGATTGCAGGTGGAGGAATGAACCTCTGTACCAAGCCCTAAAATAAAATGAAATAAAATAAAATAAAATAAAATAAAATAGGCCCCATATAAAGAAAAGTTGTCCTACAGGGAGAAGTTTCTATAGGAAATTTCTCTCTGACTCCTAGCTTTTGATTTACTTTTTTAAATGTAAGTGCTTTCAATGATGTTCACCCATTCTCTGAATCAGAAATGGTACAAAACAGAAGTCTCCAAGCTCAGGGAAAAGTAGTCCTAAACTAGGTAGGTAAGGTGCCTCCAAGCTCAGGGAAAACTGGGTAGGTAAGGTGCCTGCTCTGAAAGAGGGACAGCAGCTGGCAGCAAGAGGGGGAGAGATCTTTCATTGGTGGTCCCCTGAATATGGACAGCTCTCCCAGAGAACTCAGCTGGGCATCAATATTGTTGTTTGTTCAATAGTAAATTAAGACCTTCCTCTTCTCGCAGTATAAGCTTTGAACTGTTCTTCACATTCCTACTGTTCACTGACTTAAACTGCTTGGAATGTAAATGATTTAGATACTTTTATAATATTATATATTGTATTTTTAAAGGTTTTAATCTTTGGTAAACCATCCAGAGATCTTTGGATATGCAGTAATACAGAAATGCAACAAACAAACAAATGAAGTCCCTCCTCAAACAAGTTTACATAAGATCTTAACAATGTATTAATAATTGGAATATTAATTCTTCACATTTGGAAAAAATACTAAATTTCTTTTTACTAAATATTAACAAGTTTCTAACAAACCTTCAGAATCATCATTGAATACATTCCCTAAAAAAGATAAAAAGTAAGACTCAATCTTCTGTATATGAGTAATACTTATTATTCAGCTAATAAACTCACACATTATTGACTGGTCTACTACTGATAGAACAATTCAAGCCAAGCAAGACCATATAACTTAGTTTCGTTTTTAAAAAGGAACATCAAACATAAATTTAACATCTTCTTGACAATCTAGCCATCATTAGCTATTTGCTATACATTTATATAATTTCTAAGCCCAAAGTCATCACCACTAACACCAGTTGTTTTTAATAAACAGTATTTCAGAGCACAGAACTTACAAGATAGCTCTGTATGGACACACAACTAAAGGTATTGCAAGCTGTAGTGGTGAATAATCGTGTGATTTCATAAGAATTACTGTAGACCTCTGTTGTTATTGTCCTAGCAAACAGATCCGACTTTCCATGTGTTAGAATAGAACAGTTCTTAGCTGGATACAGTGAAGCCCAGGCAAAGTTGCACAGCAGGCAGGATTTGGCATGGCGACCGCCCCCCCCCCCCCAGCATGATCCATGGTGCATCCTGCAGCCCCATAGCAGAAGAGAGTGCCGCCCTATAACTCTGTCCCTCAAGCGATATCTCCCCGGGTTCAACCTGCAAAGCTGAGTGCTGGTTAGGGAAGCCTGCCACCTAGGGACTGGAGATGATAGTGCAGGCTTCAAACACAGGGACATTCAGTCATTCGTTAACTGGATTTGTATCTTAAATTTCTTCCAAATATGCCGCACAAGGTGGATTAAAGTCTTTCATGTTGCCCTAAAATCCAAATAACCATGGCATCCACACATCTTAACTAGTATGGCAGCTTTCAAGTGACACTGACAGACATTCTCTTCAATAACAAATATTCAGATAAGACACATTATAAATTATTGTACATGATCAATTATTGCTCAAATATACACCTTGAAGAACAAAACCTGTATTGGAAAGACCTTGTTACTGGCTTCTTCTCAGCCACATTTTAAATACATAGAATTGTTCTGGACCATGGAAAAATAAGCTTTTCCTTTAGAAATACAGGAGAAAGATTGAAATATGCAGACTTCTGGAGAAGAATGGGCATGGCAATTCAATGACACAACTGTAGATAATGGGCCAACCTGAAAGAAAAAAATTACGATGTAGCTCACCAAATGGTATCAGACTCCAAACAGATTGAATGACATATATCCAAACAAGGACAATATGTTTGAGATGTAATTCAGATAATGCAGAATTAATGTATGTCTTTGATCACATGTATTTGTTCAAAACCTACGCATGAAACAATGAGATAAAATCCAAGAAATTACATGTTACATTGTTCCTGTTCATCCTCCAAATATCCTTTGGGGATATTTATAAGGTGTGGTGAAATCAGTACACTGAGAGCTAATGTTTAATTTGCCTGCTGCAGCTGAGATCCTCATTTCAACTCATTGGAAAAGACCACACATTCCTTCCATTTCAAAATGCTAAAACAGAAGAAAACCAAACCAGGATGTTGCACTAATTAAATTATTCTTTTCCTTTTGGTCAAGAAGCTACTTGAAAAATCAAGTCTAGAGGTTTCTAGAAAGATGGCAGTGGTCAGAAATATTTTGGACGATAATCTTGTAAAGTCCAACCATTACTCTTTCTTTCCTTCATATTGCATATGTTTTTATGTAAAATTTCTTCTATGTGTGGAGCCCCCTCCACATTTATAATGCAAGAAGGGGCTATGGAAGGAGCAGGATTGCTTTTGTATGTCTGGCACCTTTTCTGCCTCATCCTCTACTTTTGGGGGAGATTCCTTGTTCTTCGTGATTAGTCACTCCTGCCATGATAACCTTTCATTGCAGCGCATCTCATTTAACTTCTATGCTGCTTGATAGCTCTGGGCAGTTTCCACCAACATACTAAGTAACTCCTTTAAACCCATCATTTTTGGCACTAAGAGCATTCGCAGCTACCAGTAGGGGAATGCAGCAGCAGGCAGGGGAAGTGGGGCGAGGAGGGCAACTTGTGGGTCCACCTTGCCCAGAGTGTGTGGGGCTACTCTTAGGCTGCACTTTCTGGGAGATGCCCCATGAGATAGGCAGGCCCTTCAGCTATGGCATGGTCAGATGGCCCGTGTGGAGCCAGCGGGGGGCCCTTTCACAGGATTTGGGGTTAGCCAGATGGCCGAGCAAGTCTTTGTACCATTCTGATTCTAACGAGTCTGACAGTTTCGGTTGAACCATGCAGCTCTCTTACTGCGTGGGATAGCTGCTAGCTCCTGAAGACCAAGGGACCTGCAATATGCACAGAGATGGCTGCTATTCCCAGATGCTTTAATAAACCCAAAAGGGGGAAATGAGGCTCAGATAAGGCCACAGACTTAGCTTTTAATAAACTGCCACAATTTCACAGCAAGCGACACAAGTTTGGTAATACTTTACTCCCTTCCCTTCTCTGACCCACCCCCTGCATCTTCCTGCAACCAAATGCTGTAATTTTAATGTCAAGCGAAGTGCAACCAAATATCTCCCGTTCCTTGACAATCTAGAGGAAACATATGAGTGAGTCCACCCTTGGCAGCATTATTTACTCAAGCCTGGCCTTGACAACAAGCAATCTCGATAAGGTGCCTGGATTCCTATAGAGAAAATGAAACAATAAACACAGAAATATGAGGAAAAAATTACACCCACTAAATTTGTGGAGACTGATGAATGATATGATGGCTGCCTATTCAACTTGGAAATTTTACACATGATTGAAGCTTTATTTAGTCTAATGAAATGTGCTTCCTGAATATTGCATCTGAGTGACTGCATGACCCAGAGGACAAAGGAAAGTATTATGTGATTAGACTGAGATCATTCTCATTTAAAGTCATTGTGATATAATTTTAAGGCTTTTAATTAGCAGGCAATGCTTTTATGTCCATTGCTTCTCTCTACTACGGACTTTCCCATTTTGTCCTTCCATGTACTTTTCTGAACAGAAAAAGCTGCAAAATGCTAATTTTCTTTTCTCTTTTTAGTAATAGTGATAAAAGTTCTTGCTTCTCCAGATTAGAATTCAAACTGCATTTGCCAAGTTGCTTTCTGACAAGTTTGCAGTGTCCTTCTTGGACTCTCTTGCTTTTCACAGGGAAACCACTGCATGCCAATGCAAGAGAAATGAAGACTCCCAGCTGTTCAAATCTGGAAGGCAGGCATTTCCACCCTATCAAGCCGTCTGGGAAATCAGCAGGGCTCCCCTCGCAATGTAAAATATGGAAACAAGCCCTCCCACATCTAGGTTGCTCCCCTTAAGAATGCTGTTTATTTCAAAGGAATGGATTTATAGTTAGGGCTATGGAGTGCTGGGAAATCCAGTTTATGTTGTGGAAAATCAGTTCTTACAATCAGGATAAATAATGTGAAGAGTGCCATCCTCTGCAGATAGTTTCATCCATAAGCCCAGCTGTGTTTCATGGGGGTCACTCCCAGCTAAGTGCGTGTATGATTGGAACCTAAGCCTACAATCTGGTGCACACTTACCTGGGAATAATCTCCAGAAATTAGCATGGGAATTAAAATAACAGCTCCTGGAAGTGGAGTCCTGGGGCCATGCAGAATACTTTACAATGGCATGATCAGGAGAGAAAAAATGTGTGACCAGTTCCTGATCAGGGCTTCTAGCTAGGAAATGTTTGGCTGTGATATCAAAGAAGCCAGAGAGGAAGGTTGCTGCATCTGACAGACATCAACCCCAACTGCAAAATCCCAGGTCTCTGTTGTGCATGTCCCTCTGCACACGTACTCTTTATTTGGCCTTGGATCCAAGGATCCCAGAAAAGTGGTCCTGGTGGCAGAATGGGGAACTGGAGAGCTCGTGGAGCACTCTTGGGGACATGTTGCTCAAGGATGATGGGGCTGGCGCTGGATTTGGGGAACCTCTGGAAGGCCACAGAGAGAGCAAGTGTGGCTATGGAGTGGAGGAGGAAACAGGAACAGTCACCCTCTACCTGCTCTGTTCATAGGAACCTCTGCTGGATGGAAGGAAGTTCTCAGCAGGTTGCCTTTTAATCCAGCCCAACTTTCAGTAGACTTTCTCCTTCTCAGACTTTCTCTTTCTGGTTTCCCCTGCAGTATTGCATCTGGCAGCAGCTGAAGGTGCTACACAATGCTTATTTGCACCAGCTGAAAATACGCTCAGTGGAGTCGTCCAATTGATGCCAGATGTATTTCTGGATGCATCTTTTAAAATACCATTCATTTTTACATCTCGTTTGGCCTTCATTAATGGTAGACCTCGAGCAGTGAAACAGTTGTGTCAAACTCCATGGTTCCAGCCATGGAGAAGAAGCTTGGAGTTTGGAAGTGACTCATTATAATCAAGCATTAATCATGCCACAACCCCCCCCCCCCCTCAACACAGTTTATAATATGCTTTTTATGTGATGCAGAGGTTTTGGCACCATAAAAAGATCTGGTTAATGAGTTTCAGGTGATGTTTTAAAAGTAACAGAGGGGAAAGGAAGTGCAAGATGGCAACTTTGCCCCTCAGGTCTGTAAAACCCTTTCTTCTGCCTCTCCTGCTGCTGCTGAGTGTGGATGAACACATAGTTTCCCTTTGGCTCAAAGTGTGCAAGGAATATCCTGCATATAAGCCTGTGCCCTGGACTAGTGAAGCCCAGCCCTATTATGTGGCATGCACAACGAACACTCATTAGGAGGACAGGCAGATTAGTCTTGGACCGAGAGGGACAGCTAACCCAAGATACTATTTGTAGGCTGTTGCTGTTCTTAAAGCAGTACTTTTCAAGTGTGTATTATATGGTTTTAGACATCCTAAAGGATTAACACGAATGCCTCCAGCAATTCCACCCATTCCAGGGTTCGCAGCTTAGGAGTGCTCCTCGACCCTGAGCTGTCTCTAGAAGCTCAGGTGATGGCGGTGGCGAGGAGCGCCTTCCTTCAGCTTCGGCTGATACATCAGCTGCGTCCCTTCCTGGAGAACGACTGCCTGGCGACAGTGACACACGTGCTGGTAACTTCCCGATTAGATTTCTGTAACGCGCTCTACGTGGGGCTACCCTTGAAGACGGTCCAGATACTTCAATTGGTGCAGAATAGAGCTGCCAGGTTGCTGACGGGGACTGGGCGTTGTTCTCATATATCCCCAGTTCTCCGTCAGCTCCACTGGCTCGTGATTGAAGTCCGGGCCCAATTCAAGGTGTTGGTAATGACCTATAAAGCCCTAAATGGCTTGGGACCTAGATATCTAAAGGAGCGCTTACATCCATATAGGCCCGCCCCTTGAGATCTGCGGGAGAGGCCCTTCTCCGGGAACCCTCCGTGAAAGAAATTAGGAGGGTGGGTACCCGGAGGAGGGCTTTCTCTGCGGTGGCGCCCCATCTATGGAATGCGCTCCCCAGAGAGGTCCGCCTGGTGCCGTCGTTATTTGTTTTTCGGCGCCAGGCTAAGACCTTTTTATTTAAAACTTATTTTAAGTGTTAAATTATTTGGATTAATAGGATTTTAAATTTTTAGCCTAGAATGCACCGGGGGCTTTTAAACAATTTTTTTATTTGTTACATTGTTATTATTTATGTATTTATGTTCCTTTGTGAGCCGCCCCGAGGCTTTTATTGTGATGGGGACAGCATAGAAATGTTTTAAATAAATAAATAAATTCCCTCCACAAAATGTTTTTCTGCTGTACATGCACCTGTAGCAATCTAGTTTATGCCCATTTGGAAGAACCAAATCTCAGCAATGAGCTGCTCACTTTACATTGCATTTATACCCTGCTTTTCTTCCTCTTGCAGGGGACCCAAGGTTTTCCTCTGCTTTGCTTTATCCTCACAACAACAGCCCTGTGAGGTAGGTTGGGCTGAGAGTCTGCGGCTGGCCTAAAGTCACCCAGGGAGCTTCATGGCCAAAGGGGGACTGGAATCCACATCTCCCAAGTACCAGGCCAACACTACACTGGCCCTCTTATTGTTGCTTTTGAGTAAAATTCTGACAGAGGAGCAGGAAAGGAACCATGAATGGCCTGACAGTAAATAGGGGTTTTGCATGCAGTAGCTTTGAATGTAAGGAAATAAATCATCCTGCTGAGCACTAATACATCAAGTCATATTGGAAAATGTTGCAGCATTTAACATAATATTACTTTTCTTCTGCTCATTCAGAGGAGTTTGCTTCAAATTCTATTGCTGGCACGATGCATGTATAATGCGGTTGAACAGTTGTCCATCCATGTTCAAATGCATGTTCATAAGAACATAAGAAGAGCCGCGCTGGATCTGACCAGAGGTCCATCCCATCCAGCATTCGGTTTGCACAGCAGCCATCCAGTTGCTCATAGGATCCCATGCTCAGGATTTGAGTGCAACATCCCCTCCTGCCCACATTCCCCAGCAACTGGTGCCCTTTGCAACTGGAGATGTACAACTTTATTTTTTTAAAGATCATCCCAACTTGTAGTCTGTCACTAAGTGATAGTGCTGACGGAGTTCAGAATTTAAGCCTCATAAAACACCTAATTTTGGTTACTCATCATAAAGGTTTTTACTGTAAGTCATGCACCCTGGCCCTGAAATGGTGAGTCTCCTGCAATTAATAGTGAGATATATTTTGAGCTAGTTTGTGTTTACCGTTTATCAAAGTGAGTGGGCAGGGGTGGGGGCAAAGCCGCTGCTGGCACCCGCTCAGGACTTGGCTATTCAAACAGCCTGTCGCTGAGGCATACGACTTCCTTCTGGTTGAAAGTTGCCAGCAGCATAAATGTTGTCTTTGAAAAGCCTGTGGCCACTGCAAATGTTGATGTGCTTCTGAATTATCATGTTCCTGTGATGTGGAGCTGAACAGGTGGACAACTAAAGCAGACCCCAGGTGGACCTGTGGAGTTTCATAGGTCAAGCCTGGAGGGATAAACGCTCCCACCTGTCATTCAGGGAAGACCTTGCTGCTCTGGCTGTCTTTCAGAACATATCCGAGAGTCATCAACTTCATTGGGGTTGATAAGCATTTAGATACACAGCCTGCTTCTGTTAAAGTACATATAGTAACAAAAATGTTGATTTCTTTCTCTCTCTTTTAATTAAAGGTATTAATGGAGATGCTGCTGGTAAGGTTTGTTCTTGGTGGTGGTGTTTGTTCTACCTGCTGTTTTGTTTTGCTTCGTTTCATTATAAACTCTTAATAGATTGAGTTGTAGGAATGTGGGAGGAATCTGTTCTGTTTTTGGTTTGGGGTCCTCTCCCCACCTTTTAACTATATTTCTTTAGCCCACAGTTTACCTGGGCACATTTTGCATTTGAAAATCCACAGGAGCGGAGAATTACAATGCATGCAAAAGAGCATATCTGATGAAATGCACACTTTTGAAAAGAGTGTGAAGCAAAATGGATCCTGTTCAAAAAGGTGCATAAACACACTTCAGTGAATGGGTGACCGTGTGCACCAAAATGTACACACATTGAAAAATATGGGCAAAAATGTTCACTCCTTAAAAATTACACACAACTGTCTGTATTTATAGCTGCAAAATTGAACGACTCAATGAAAACCTGCAGAAACCAGGGACAGAATGGACTTTGGCACAAAAGATGGTGGAGGTCTATGGAACTGGAAATAGCAAATCCTTCCATCCTTAGTAGGTGTGCAATAGTCCTTCCTTTTTCAAAGCTATATCATAAAGTCCAGCCACTCATCCCTGTATTTCCTGTCTGAACCAGAAATCCACTTACCAGCATCAGGTTCCACTGCTGCAGGAGGAGGAGGACTGGAAGAGTAGAGGGTCAAGGATATAGACAGCAGGAACAGCCAACCTGCTTCTGCAGGTGTTAATCTCTCCTCCTCCTCCTCCTCCTCCTCCTCCTCCTCCTCCTGCTCCATGTTCCAGCAGCCAAAGCAGGAGCAAGGGGTCAAGGCTTGTGACTCAGAGAGCAAACCTGTACTGTTGACCCTGGGTGAGCATTGCAGAGACCATGGGAATATTTAGCTCTACCCACCAAAGTCAGAAGCAGCATTCCAGCCTTGGAAGGGGGAGTCAGAGACCTCACCCTCCTCCCTAACTCCTCGCAGCTGGCATGGGAAGAATGGCACCAGCTGCTCTGCAGGGCTGGAAAATCAGCTTCGGTGGAAGAGGAAAGGGGATCCTCCAGTGGGCAGAGAGGGGAGGTCAGAATGCAAGTTATCTTGAGCCTCCTGCAGCCGCCTTCCCTCTCCCCCTGAAATGCCCTCCTCACTCGTGAAATCTGCACAGCAGGAGGACAGAAAGGTGACAATCGCCTCCGCCATTCCTCCTGCTCTGCACCGGATGCCTCCAAGTTTGGCTGTTGCCTGACCTGCTTCTCTCTACCCTATCCCTCTATTCCAACGTGGCATGGACCTTAGCATGCATCAGAACATTACGGGCCACTTTAGAAATGTAACCAAACGTCTCAAGCCAGAGCTTTCCCTAGCAGCAAAAATGACAAAACTGAGGCTGTCATACTTGGGACACATCATGAGAAGGCAAGACTCCCTGGAGATGAAGCTAGGGAAAGTTGAAGGCAGGAGAAGAAAAGATAGACCTTAAAGGAAGCCGCAGCCTTGAATTTAGAACAGCTGAGCAGGGCTGTCATGTATAGGACGTTCTGGAGGGCTTTCATAGGGTCATCATAAGTTGGAGACAACTTGATGGCACATCACAACAACAACATAACATTTCCCCTCATATGTTCAGATGTAAGCCCATGATTCGTCCTCCAAGCAGAGAGGAGGGCTCATACAACATGAGGTCAAAGTGATAAAAGACAACTGAATACCCCTGAGATGCTAAGTGATTGCTTCCAAAATCTCATTTGGTGCACACACCACACTCTCAACCGTCTTGCAAGCTACTGCTGTACAGAAGCAGAGGTTCCTCAGATCCATGAGGAGCGGAGTGCCAGGAATGGGATGCAGTATAAAGAGGTGTTGAAAACAAGCCATTTGGAATAGCGTGAAGTCTCTTGCAGGCCTGCCATGGAATTTCTCCTTATGCGTTAACAGTTGTCACAAAGAGCATTCGCAACAGTTTATGGATGGATTTCCTTCTTCAGTGAATGTACGGCTCGGACCAAAAGGAAGGGTTCAAGGGCTGGAGTAGATTTGACGCAGCAGCTGTGTCTAACAGTCCTCCAGCGCTTTTAAATGAAAAGCAGCTGTCAGAAGCAGACGGATGGCAGGGAAAGGGCAGCCTAAATCTTTTCCCTTCTGGCCATTTTCTCTCTCACAATCTCTCCCTGCAGCTATCCATGGGAAGAGGGAGATCACACACACACACAGTTGTGCTGCTTAAAGTAGCTGTTAATATATATATAATGTGTGTGTGTGTGTACATGTATATGCGCACGTGCACACACACACAAACGTTATATATATTAACAGCTACTTTAAACAGCACACCTTTCTGTGTGTAGCACAACTCTGTGTACGTGCGGGCTTTGGAGCCATTTCCATGAAGGAGCAAATGTGAGAATTTGTTCTTGAAAAAGATGTACTCAAAGCACTTTGGGCAGTCTACCACCAGTCCTCACCGTGTGTGTGTGTGTGTGTGTGTGTGTGTGTGTGTGTGTGTGTGTTCTTTTCTCTGTAGACTTCTGCAACAGTTTTTTTTTTAACCATAGAATTCTTGTCCTCATTAGATTACCCTTGTGGGTTTCTGAGGGCCATCCCAGTCCATAAGTGGCACCAGAGTCCCACCCAACTACCTAAGACATAAAAAGAGATTTCATAAATAAGAGAGTGCAAGTTTAGCGTAGTACCAGGAATGATTAGGCAGAAGCAATACTGGGATTTCCTTACATTTATTTTTGATGAAAGTGTGGGATAAACCCATACTGAGATACACACACATGCACACTTACACAACCCGCCCTGTTACCACCACAGAGCATGAGAACTTCAGTGCTAGATCTCAGCAGTGGTGAAGGGTTTAACCTAAACTAGCTCCTTTTTCTTTTGCGATGCTTTTGAAACTCTGGAAATGAGAATGTGCTCACATGTCTGCCGTGTGCTTGAGCTCTGAAAAATCACAGATCTGATGAAAATTCCAGGCATGCCCTACTAAGCCCGTCATTTTGAATATTGATGTGCAATTTATGCCGGCATTAATGCAGAGAGATAAGAACTGTCAGCATAAAAGAAAAGAAGTTGGCAGATATATTGTTCAGATTGACCAGCGAGACAAAGGTTCAGGATAGCTTTTTGCTTAACATGCACATAATAATAAAACTCTCCTCCACCCAGCACCAAAGCACAAGCACATTTCTTTTCACTATGTAGGTGGCAAAGATTCTGACCAGTGCAGTCTCGTCTCATCTACTGAATGGTGAAGAAGTACCTTTCAAAGAGAAACCGAAGAGAAGCCTTAAGCCTGCCTTCCCTGACCTGGTGCCCCTTGCGCCCTTCAGTCCCGACGAGCACAGCCCACTGGCAGGAATTCTTGGTGCCACGCCCCACAACATCTGAAGGATGCCAGTTTGGGGGAGACTGTCCTAACCCATGGAGTGAATTTATGGGGGGGGGCGGGTGCACACTGGTGGCATTGAGCCTTGCAGAGCAGAACTAGAGTTGGGCTGAGTTTTCTCTAGCTGCTCCTGCCTTACAACAGCTGTCGTTCTTGCCTGAACTTACCTGCTGGCTCGAAGCTGCTGTAAGGCTAACAGGGCCAGCAAGAAACAAGCCACAGACGGAAGTGATGTCTATTTTCTAAAAAACTACCGGATTGAAAACATTTTTCAGTTTTCAGTGTGGGGCTGAGGAGTGTCCTCTTTTTCCAAGTGAAACATTTCATCCGATGGAATGCTGCCAATGCTCAACATGGTCCTCCCAGTACAATGGTACGTCATTTCGGGATGCTTTAGGTTGGGATGGGGGAGAATTTTGCTCGGTGAGACACACCATTTTTAGGAGTGGACAGATGTAAATCCACAAGAACAGATAAAATAGATTTATTCAGTAATAAATGAGAATTCTTAAGCATCCGAACATACAAAAAAGAAGGGAATCATATCAAACTATAAAACAAGCCACCTTTGTGTCTTATGAGAGGATAAAGAGACAAGGCATATCAAGATCCTAAGAATTAAGTTCCTATTTCAAAATAGGGTATCAAAAGCTGGGAGGCAAGCAGGATCCATGAAGTCAGATCATATCTTAGCCAGAAAATAAAGTGAAGCAGAAAGTTAGCACTTAATCCATAGACATACTCTTTTCTATCAGGAAATCCCAGTTGCATCAGAAATCTAAATCTCCTAGTACTCTAGAGGGCTTGTCTTGTGGTAAAAAATCAACCAGCCCTGGGCAAAAAGGGGATTGTCAGCTCCCCCGGTGGCATGAAGAAGACAACAGGGCCAATCAAAGCTAGAGAAATACCAACTGTGAGGTGCAAGCCAAGCTAGGTAACTGAACCTTTGCCTGCTAACCAGGACTATTAACATTTGAGTAAGAGAAAACATGAAACCGGGAAGGTGAGCAGTACACAACAGCCTCCAGGAAAGGGCTCTGGAGAAGGAGGATGTGACAAGGCATAAAGCAGGCACATTTGGCTGACTCCCCAAGTGGAGCTGCGGCATTTCAAGCAGGAGGCAGAAGCTCAGGCTGGCCATTGCGCGTCAGTGTGGGCCAACATAAGCTCAGTTTGTCACAACAAATCTGAAGGACTGCCTGAGAACATAGTTCATGCCAAATGTATTCTGTTTGAGTCTCACACATTTTGGGCCTACATGACAAATTCTGCAGCTGTTCCATGTGCCTCAGGACCAGCAGGGCAAAGGGCGGAGATATGACCCCAAACAAGAAGATTACTGCAAGCGGAAAGGTCTGTGCAGATGGCCTTTGGATGTTAAAAGCCTGAGAAACTTTGCTGGATGACTCAGCCAATGTGATGGTAATCTCTCTTTTACGAGACGCAAAATGAATTTTGCCTCCTGAAACTGTCCAGCTCCACAGCTAAGAGGGCCAAATGATTTTGCAGCAAGTGCATCTTCCACCATGCAGCCCCTTATTATGCAACCTTGCCCGGATGCGATCATCTTTTAACTTTTTCAAAATGGCATCTTCTTCAAGCAGAACAGTCAGAGAGAAAGAACTGCTGTGAGAGATTGTTCTCTCAAGTACTTTCTCACAGTTAAGCTCTGAAGGGTCCTGGGAGACCCATTTCTTACTGTAAGTTTTTCGATTGACGTGATCACTGCAACTCACTACGACTGATTGCCTACAGCCTAAGCTTTCCACCACTGTGCCACTCAGCTCTCTGTGGGGCTGCCCTTGAAGACGGCCCAGCAACTGCAACTGGTGCAGAATTGGGCTGCTCGGTTGCTGACTGGTACTTCTAGAGCGGCCCATATAACACCAGTTCTGAAAGGACTTCACTGGCTACCAGTTATGGCCTGGGCCCAGTTCAAGGTGCTTGTATTGGCATATAAAGCCCTAAACGGCTTGGGGCCCGGCTATCTAAAGGACCATCTGCACCCATATATACCTGCCCACCCCCTTAGATCAGCTGAGGAGGCCCTTCTACAAGAACCAGGGAGATGAGAGTGCTGGCAGCTAGGCAAAGGGCCCTTTCGGCTGCTGCTCCCTATCTTTGGAACTCCCTCCCTAGGGAAATTCACCCGGCACCATCTTTATTTTCCTTTTGGTGCCAGGCGAAGACATACCTTTTAAGAATGTTTTTTACACTTAGCCTGATTGCTGTTGCCCTTTTTATTTTACTTTTATAGATGTTTAAATTCATTGTGTTTTAATTGGTTTTAATGTGTTTTACTTTGCTATTATGCTTTATGTATCGTAAGCTGCCTAGGAAGGCCTCGGCAGTTACAGACAGCCTATAAATATACATATAGATAGATAGACAGACAGACAGACAGACAGACAGACAGACAGTGTTCACAAAACTGCCGCAGTTCACTGGGGTTTATTTAAGTCGGATGTGGGACATATGGGCTCCCCTTTTGCATGTTCAAGACACAGCAGGCTGTGTCTTTTCATGTCATGAAAATCATGCAAGCATGCAGGGGTTAACTCTAACATGACCAAATGTGATAGCTACTGCTATTTTCAGCAAAAAAAGGAAGGAAGGAAGGAAGGAAGGAAGGAAGGAAGGAAGGAAGGAAGGAAGGAGAAAAAAGAAAAAAGAGGCAGGATCATGTTGTACCCACCTGATGTAAAGTAGTAAAATATGAGATCTCATTAAAAAAAGAGGGAGCAAGCCTAATTCAGCAGCACAAACATGACTTGAATGCACAAGGGTTAAATCCAAAAGAAGAACTAAGTGCTCTTCACCATTTGCCTGGGTGGATGAATCCATCAGTTTTGCTTTCTCCCACACCTGAAGATTTAAAATCTCCAGTTCTGTTCTCAGCCCTGTTTATGAAGAAAGTTGTGAATTAAAAACTAAACAAACAAAATCCTTACCACCTTTATCCTGAACATTTCAAGTAAATGGACTTTTGGGAAAGTGTTCTGTCAGTGTTTTCTGTTTCACTCCTCCTGCCCTTCTCTCATCAACAATTACAAAAGAAGCCCGCATTCATTCTCCTTTTCTGCTTCTGTTTTTCCTACTGGGCCTTGACCATTTTTTTTTCAGTTCCCAAGGACTTGCTGAAAGTCTACTTCACTTCAAACAGAAAGAGTAAAGAAAAGGTAAATAAACACAGATCATTGTGGATACTTGAGTCTTCCTTCTCAATCATTGATGCTTGACTCCTGCTAATCAAGGGCAAGAAGAGTTCTAAAGACATGCTGAACAGGAAGCAAATGAACTGCATCTACAAAAGTGAAGGCAAGTGTTTAGAGCTGACAACATGCCAGAGGACTAAGGAACCAGAGCAATGTTTTCGTCTCAGAGGAAGGAGAAAATATAAACAAAGTTAATTATTGAGAAAGCAATATACCAACAGAGTGATCTGTGGCCCAGCAGACTGGGTTCAACTCTACCCTCTCCCTCAAACCAAACATAGCACCCTCAAATTCAAGTATGTGGGCACAGGAATTGGGCAGATTTTGCAAAAATGGCACCAGAAGGAGGTGGTGTTGAGGCCTCCCAGTACTATCTGGGGGCCCATGGGATTTTTTTGGAGTCCCAGCTGCAAGATCTTGTGACCCCCCCCCCCCCAGGCCAGCATGGAAAGAGCCACGCTGGCTGCTTCTCCAAGGGCTTCAGACAGGAGCATAATACAATAAAGTTAATAATGCATGTTGTAGAACCATTCCTGATCTTCTTGGGTATATCAAAATGTATATATGTGCAAAATTAATACTGTGAAATGATCTGGCTGGCAGGTGGTATAGAACTGCAACAACTACATACCTAAATAAGCACAGAAAGACCGTGTTATGCTGCAAACTGGGGACTGCAGTCAAAGATCCTTCACACTTTACAGTCTCCCGAGTCTTTCTTGGTTCTGGCAGTGCCAATGGCACTGAGAAGGTCATTCACTGATGGAGAGGATCCACTGAAGGTTTTTAATGAAGGCCTCACAAATCCTGTGGCTGGCACAGATGAAGCCTACTAGTTCTAGCTCCTTTCTCATGCTAATTCTGGATGCAGTGCCCGGCAGATGTTTCCCTCCAGTGTTTGCTTCCCATTTTCCAAACCCACTCAGTCCTTGAATGTTGAGCCTCGATACCATTCCCTTTCCTTGGTTTTCTTTAGATTGCAGTTCCTGGTATTAATTTTGACCATCTACCTGTCTAGCTTGTATTCCCTTCTTCTTCCTAATCCTTTCCTATCCTTCAAGTCAACCTGCTGTTGATGGCACCCCCCGAGTCATGTGGTGATTGGCACAGTGGCCTCTGAGTCCGGGGCCAGCTTCCTGTTCTGGCCTACATAGTCTGCATTCCACCTTCCAGTGTTTCCTACCAAATGCTTCTCTCTTCTCCCATTCCTGCTCTTCCTGTGCCCACCAGTTGTCTCCTGATCTCATACCCCCGTTCCAGGAGTATTGCAATGCTATCTGCTCTATTTCTGCCCGCCTTCAGCTTGCCAGCTGGTCTTTATAGGGTGCCAGACTCAATACTTCTGCCCTGTTTTAACTAGGCAGCTACGCATGTGACGGCACCTTCCTCCAGTCAAGGGTGCCCCTTGTCACCAGAAGCCTGCCTCCCACCAGCTCACCTCCTTGTCTCTCCTAATGCTTCTCTGTCCTCAGGCTGCTTCCCATTTCATTGGCAGACAGTGCTGACTGCTGTGGAAGAAAGGCAGTGCTGACATGCTCCTGGTTCTGTGTATTTCGGAGAGAGAGAGAGAGAGAAATTGTGCCCACAGACTGCCTGTTGCTTTAAAAGGAGACAAGAGACTAGCCATTGTTACCTCAAGCTGAAGCAACCTCACCTCAAGCGGGGAGAGACAGGCCATTGTGACATCATGCCTCCTGTTGCTGCTGCTTGGCTGAAGGAAAGTGGCCCAGCATTGCAACCAGGCATCTGTGCAGAATCCAGCAGGGGGTGGAAAACTAATCCTGCCCCTTGCCAAGTTTTCAGCTTGCCAGCTCTGCATTGGAAGTGGCTTGCCATGGTGCAAGTCAAACCAGCTCACAGACTTCTGTCTGTAAGGCAGGCAGTAATTTGTGCATTTAAAAAGGGGAACTAAGGAAATTTGCATAAAATATCTGATTTGTGCAAATAAAACAAACAAACAATACAGGGTCCTCATGCGACTTGAACAGAGCTTGCAAACACTGCATGTTTTCAGGGGCCAGTTTATTCAAAATGGCCGATTTTATGCAAACATCTCTAGTTCCATGCAGTTTTCTTACGGCAATTTGTGCAAACTCTGCAAAACATTATGATTTGCATGAATTCGCACTCACTGTGTATATTTGTGCAAATCAGGCAAATCTCATGATTAGTGCCAATACCTTGGCATTAATTTAAAGGCTCAAACCATGAGTCATTGGATAGGAAGAGAGCAGGAAGTTCATTGACCTCCAACCAGCACCCACATATCTGTAATTCAGATGTCCCACAGTTGCTCGCATCTGAAGGAGAAAAAGGCACTAGCAGACCTCCCCACATTCTTTCCTGAGAAAGGTGTCCTCTGCAACACCTTTCCTGAACAGATATCCGCTCTACGCCCTCTGCCTCCAGCTGCCAGCCTGGCAGGAGGCCCTCTGTGCAACGTCTGCCTGCCACTTGCCAGTCAATCCTCACAACCATGAAAGACCAAGAAGCCACATCTGGAGCTGGAGAAAAGCTGCAATTACTCCCATGGAAAAGGAGGGGACACTAAGAGCTAAACAGAATAATTCTAAAACTAAAATCAAAACTAAACCTAAACCTAAGTTACCTTCTCCACAGTCCTATACTATAGTGATAGCAAGTCAGTGGGGGTGTTTGCAGGGAAAGGCAGTATGGCTTTTCTTCTGTTTTATCTAAGCCCTTAAAACATAAGGCGCAGACTGTCACTCTCTCTGCACAATGTGCATATGATCTGGCTGCAGGCTGAGCCAAGATGGGCCACTTGGGACTCCCCAAGGCCCTTCCCAAGCTGCAAGCCTGAGCCTTCAGAAGTATTGCAACCCTGCAGAGCCACCTGTGCTTCCATTCCCCCATTGGCCTGCCTGCTGAGCAGCAGGGCCTCTGTTTTGGCCGGGCTGAGCCTCCACTTGTTCCCTCCTGGCTGTTCCATCATCACATCAGACCACGTCTCCATGGCTGCCTTTGCAATATTCACAGATTATGTTTTGTTTTTGTTTTTTAAGGAGGTTGCTGGGGTACATTGATGAGACTCGGTCCCAAAACCTTGAATGGATTAACTCAGTGGCTTCATGGAAAAATGATGAGCATAAGAAATAATAACAACAACAACAACAACAACAACAACAACAACAATAATAGTGGCCTGAGGCACCCATTTAAAAAAGCAAAGGGGCTGAATCCACCAGCATCACCTTCGGAGAGTGTTTTGTTGTACTACAGACCTCAGGCTTGCCCAGCTAGGCCAGAAATCACAGTCAAACTGTGCCCCCAAGTCCCATCTCAGCTAAACTGCTTATAGTGGGTATAGCTGCTTAGATATGCATATTTAAATACTAGTTTCATGGATGTTAAAGTCTGCTGCAAACTATATAGGAGTTGGATTACCAGTGTACTGGGAATACAATTATATGGACTACATAAAAACTATCTATAATACATTTTTATATTTATTTCTGGTGATTTAGGTTACATCATTCCAGCACTGGGATTTTGACTGATATCTTAGTTCAAGCCAGAATTAGTTTCTTAACATGTTTTATTCTTTCTTTATTCCCTAGGCATATTTTATTTTGGAAAAGGCTTACAGTGTGGGGGCCAAAATGACATCAGGATTATTAAGAGTGTGCTATTTGGAATACCTTGAGATAAATGTACAGCTCTAGCACAGAGGTGCAGAAATATGGTTAGATAAGCTGTAACAATTACTGCCATTTGTCATTCATCATGGAACTTTGGACTTCCTGCAATGCATCCTGCATCCCCCCCCCCCCCCCCCCCCCCCAACCCTTTAAAGGAAACCCCCATCCCCCATTTTACAGCTGGGGAGATGGGTCTTCAAGACCACACAATGCATCCATAGTACAGAAGAGAATTCAGCTCAGTTTTTTATTCCCAGGACTCTACCGGCTCATCATCTTATCCCAAGTCACACATACAGGCATGTGACTTTCACCAACTGTAAGAGGTGCTATTCTAAGGTACACATGTGTAGGATTGCAGCCCTTTACAGGCAAGAAAGACTGTTAACTATATACTGCTAATGATAAATCACAACTGGATGTATTGGACATGAGAAGAGCCATGCTGGATCAGACCAGGGATCCATCCAGTCCAGTATTCTGGTCACACCATGGTCAGCCAGCTGTCCACACACTTCTTCTTGTCTGTCATGAATCTTCCACCAACCACATTGAAGGGCTGGCCCAGAGTTCTAATATTTTGAGGGAAGAAGAAAATGTCTCCCTATCCCACATCTCCACCCAATGCATAATGTTGAATGACTCTTTAATGTCTGCCCTTATACGCTTTTTTTCTAAGCTAAACAGTTCAAGTTATTGTAACAATGCTTCATAAAAGAGTCGTTTCAAGCCCTTGGTCATTTTAGTTGACCTTTTCCACACTTCGTGGTGCACTTTTTCAGGTGGGGTGACCAGAACTGTGTACAATATTCCAAGTGCATTCACAGTATGGATTTGTATAAGCAGAGTGTGGTCTTGACAGTAATGTTTTCCTTCCCTTTCCTAATTATGCCTAACATTGAGTTTGCCTTTTTTCACAGCAGCTACGCACTGGGTCAAAACTTTCATCAAGCTGTCCACCACAAACACAAGATCACTTTCTTTATAAGTCACTGCTAGCTCAGATCCCTTCAGCTTTTACTTAAAGTTGGGATTTTTTTTTTTTTTGCCCCAGTAGGTATTACTTTGCACTGGCTTACATTGAACTGCAATTGCCATTTTGATGCCCATTCTCCCAACTTAAGAGAGATCCCTTTGGAGCCCCTCACATTTTGTTTTAACCACCCCAAATAGTTCAGTGTCTTTAGCCAGCTTGGCTACTTCACTGCTCCCTCCTAATGCCAGATTGTTTATGAATAGGTTGAAAAACATTGGTCCTAATACAGTCCCCTGTGGGATCCCACTGTATATCCCTCCATTGGGAGAAATTACCATTTATTCAAGAAGAATAGAGTCAAGAATTTCTTTGTATGAAACTACTATTGAGGCCAAAGTGAACATGGTCACTTCAAGTGTGAAGATTTTCCGCTTCATTTAATGGTAGCAATAAGATTATTGTGCATATTATTTTGATATTTACATCCAAGAAATTTTGCTGCCTGAAGCAGAATACAAACTTCTCTACCAGCCCTGTTGGGAGAGGTCTAAAAGGCCTTGCTGTAAGAAGTCCTGCTTTCATTCTCCTGCTCTCCAAAAAAGCCATGTTGTCACCTGGAGCAAGTTGCTTCACCTTGGCATGGCCCACCCTGGCTAAATATAAACAGCAATCAAAAACCTTTAAAATGATGAGTGTGTCTCTCTCTCTGTACAAGTACTTACATGCTACTGAAAAGTATCCCTCCTACTCTTGGCATTCACTGTTGCTTAAGATGCCATACAAGGAATGAATGAATGAATGAATGAGTGTGTGTGTGAGAGAGAGAGGCCATACAGATTGACAAGACAACATGAGAAAGCACCTCTTGACCCCTGAAAAGTACAAAGCTAAAGCAAGAAGCTGCACTTCCAGAAAAGGGGATGGAATAGCTGCCACAGAGAGTTAGTTTCACAACACAGAGAAGAAGGCTCAGATACAACCTGAACTAGATTACTGGGGCATTGATAAAAAGAGGCTCTGGGGATAGAAACTTTATGAGAGGACAACTAGGGGGACTCCCTAATACAATCCCTAATACAAGGTTGGGGGACCACCAGCACACTTGAGTTCACTAGGGTAGCCCTTTGAACGTCAGGCAAGGCTGTTCCCACACCCCTCAGTGCAGAAGGGAGAGGGCAGGATTGCAATTGGGAGCTGTCTGACACCTTCTCTGCTTTCTGGTACCCTGGGAAGATTTCACAATCCTAGTCATGAAATCACTGCAGATCCTCATTATCTTCAGGGCACTCATTCGCTCCCCATCCATGTCAGGACTGTGAAGGCCCAGGGCTGTCATAGCCCCTGCTAATCACTCACACACAGCAGAGTTTCATAACCCTCTACGTCGAGGAGCAGATAGGGATATGAGCAATCTCCATGTAGTATAAATGATTTCGTTCAACAAGATATGTCTGAAATACTGACTCCAATGCCAGGCAGGGATATGTTTCTGAACAAGACAGCCAAGCATCAAGCAAAATGCTCTTTGATGGACTACCAAAGGCCCATGACAGAGTGCCTAATGCTGCCTTCCCCAACCTGGTACCCTCCAGATGTTAGACATGCAGGCTGGGGGTGCTAGGCATTGAAGTACCAAACACCTGGAGGGCACCAGGCTGGGGAGGTTGGCTTTAAAGAGAGCTGTTTTAAGAATTGCAAGAGTTGCGTGGAAACGACGACGACAGGTACAAGATGATTCCAAGGAATAGGGTCTTTTCAAATAAAACCATTAAAAGCTGACCTCAACCTCAGTTTCCAGGATCAGGCCATTTTGCAGAGAGAACACTGAGTCTTTCTGTGATTGGAGGACAGCAGGGCAAAAAGTTATCTTCATACTGCGATGTTCAGCTTCCAGTGGACACAGAAACTTGATGAGGCTCAAATGTCAAACGGGCTGATAATAGACAGGAAGTGTTAGTGTTGACACAGCAGACCCAAACCCTTCCAGCCATGGAGCGGTGACTGAATGCAGCCGCGTCTGTCTGAAATCACCCCTCGGCATACGAGCACTGGAAGCAGTAGGTAAAGATATAGGAAATGCGGTGCATTGGGACACTCTCATGCCTGATTGGGCTGACAGCTCAGTCTGCAGTGGTGGGCCGTGTTGATTTACTCATTGTTGCGTGATGAGCAAATAGAAAGATATGCCGGCTTTAGTCCATGCTGATATTGGTCCAAATGCTGTCTGGCTCCACACTCAGTAGACCCGGACAATGCAGCACAAAAACTTCCTATTCGCCATCACTTTTAAGTCTGTCCTGGCACAGCTATGCAATGACCTCAGATCACAGTCGAGTCTAATAAGGAATTTATCTTCATGAATATGTGACCTCTTGCTACCAGGAGGCTACATCAATACAAGTCACAATGGCCAAATGAGGACAAAAGTTTATCCTGGGCCAAGTGCTGCTGCATTTTCTAAAGAGTTCTATAATTCCATAATCCCTCTAGTGGAAAGGCCATAACTTGATAAAAATTGCCCATTGAAGCTTTTTGCAGGGTTATCACTGTTATTCCCCCATCACCACCCCACCCACAAACACACAACATAATGGGGGGGGAGCACAATGAGCACAATCTAATCCCCTTGAAGTAAGTGAGAGTTTAGACAGCAGCATTGCAGCAAACATTTCCTTTTGCTTAACCAAGAATTGCTAGATTTTCCTTCCATCCGTCTGTCCGTCCGTCCGTCCGTCCGTCCTTCCTGCCTAAAACCAGAAGGCACACCATACCAAGCTCACATCAACACAGGAATAAAATTTAAATGTTCATATGTAAATGCAATTATCTCTTTTCTTTACCAAAAAGCCAGTGGGGGTGGCTAGGTGTGGGGCTGAGTGGTACACTGATATTAGAGGTTTATGCTACTAATATACCAAATATATCTGCTCCTAATCTTTAACTTCTCTGTAATTTGTTGGAGCTAGCATTTAGTTCTGCTTTAATAACTTCAGTCAGCTCCCCCCGCAGTCATATTTTAATGAATAAATAATCTTCCCTGCAATTCAGTTGCATTTATACAGCTGCCCCCAGAACAGCTGCATTAAATTTTATTACAAGTGAAAAGGACTGCAATCTAATCAGTTCAGTACATGTGCAAACAGAACAGCAACATTTATGTACAATATCCTAATAACACAACTGGGGCATTTTGATTTTAGGTATTTATTTTTAAGTCACACAATTCAAATGACAGCGTTATGATTAGTTTTCCAGATTGGCCTTCAGCCAGAAAAATCTGGGGATGTGTATGCATGACTGACAAAAGTCTGAATATGGTGTTCTTTAATTGCTCCCTGGAAAATTATCTGTGAACTGAATAATTCACAAGAATGGAGTGCATCTGAAATGCAGAAAAAAGAATAAAAAAATACTAGTTGGTTGGTATTATTAAGGAATCTAGTCAGACTGTGCCAAGCTCAGCTTGGGTTAAAAGAAATGTGTCTCTTGTATTCACTTTCCACCTTCTTCTGTGGAACAATGGATGGTGTATAGCAAGAGCAGGCATTTTGTCCTTCAGCTCCCAGTGTTCCTGACCATTAGCCACACTAGTGGGAGCTTCTGGAAGGTCCAACATCTGGAAATCTACCTTGTGCCAGCCCCTGCTGTACTGTGTTCCATGTGGTTTCCCATCAAGGCTGTCCTGAGATCTTGTATGATAGGACGGCATACGAAAGCTTTTAATAAATAAATAATAAATGGCACGGATAAATCCCCAGATATGCGAAGCTTCAGTAACATTTGCAGTATCGTCTGCCTTAACAGTCTGTCCTGGGGAGCAAAAACTGAACAAAAACAGCACAGAAACAAAATTAAGGAAAACTTTTGAGGAATCTAATGCAAATCTACACCTATCTAATAGGAACTCTTGTCAAATTGAACTTAGTGGGATGCACATCTGCGTAAATATGCACAGGATTGTGCTGCATACAACTATGAGATCATTTGAATTTTTAATTGAGAAAGAGAAAAAAATTCCTATGGGTTTGGTACCAATTCAGGGTAGTGGTGGGGGGATTCCCCAAAACAGATTTGTGTAGGCAGATGTCCAAGGTCAAAAGAGATTCAGACTCCTACAAATGCTAAACTTGCAAATCCAAAAGGAAACAAACATTGTACTTTGGAGGACGTACAAAACCACTGTCCAGACCAGAACTTGGGCCATGAGTCTGCTTGAAGCAGATGATAAGGCGAAGGCTGCCAAACTCCCAAATGTATGTCTACTGGAAACTGGCAGTCACAGGCACATAAGAAGGCCCTCAATATTTTTCTATCTGGGGATTCTGCTGACAGGCACAGGGGAAAATTCAGGGTGATCCAGTTCCTGTTGAAGCCCTTCTTCCACTGAAAGGCCAGTTGAGAGGTTTTAGTGTCTGTAAAATGGGGAGAAACCCGCCCTCCTCACAGTATCAACCAGTCTTGCAGCAAGAGATTCATAACAGAGCATCTCTGAGGGATGTGCTCAGAAGCAATGGCTATAGTGGTAGCCTTTGGGAAAATGTGATAATGAGATCTGGCCTTCCTCCATCGTCTCTTCTTCCTGTTTTTATCACAGGGCCTGCCAGGTCAGAAAGTGTGAAGGAAGAGCTTGGAGGCTGGGGGCAGGGGGAGCGGGGGTCAGGGATCAGGTTGACTGGAAGGAAGAGGAGGGATGGCAGAGTGGGAGATCAGCTGGATAACTGATTTGGGCACTGACTGGGACTCAGACGACCTGGGTTCTAGTCCCTGCTCAACCATGGAAGCAACTAGGTGACTTTGGGCCACTCTACCTCACAAGGTGATTGTTGTGGGGATTAAGACTGAGAAAAGGAGAAGAATGATACAAGCCACTTTGAGTTCACTGGCGGAAATAGTGGGATATATAGGTAATAAATTTAACAGAAGAATTTCAAATGAAAAGGGAAAGAGGTCAGATTGCTACCGGGATATATCGTATCCTGGTGGACCCAGTCTCCTCCTTTCTTGGCGCCCTGGCATATCTACTTCTTTAGCCCTTCTCTGACCTTTGAGATGCAGCCAATGCAGTTCTTTCTGCAGCAGTTGCATGGGGAGGTGGACCCAAATCTAGTTTCCCAGCTTCTCTGAGCTTGGAGCTGGGAAGCCAGATGTTCTCTAGGGGTCATGGGATTGCTTTGATAGACAGCAATGATGCAGGGATGTTGTTTAATCTGCTCTGATGCATTTTGTAGATTTGTAGGTGTGGTGCACTTGTTTCCAACTCTCATACAGATTTCCAACCCCCACCCCCAGGAAAGTACACCAGAAAATATCCAGCTGAATTTATGGAACAGATACACAAAATTTTGTATGCTTTTCTTAGTGGAAGAGAGATCAGGGCTGTGTAAAGCATAGTGTTTATGTATGTGCATGTAGTTCCGTTATGTAGACATTGCCATATTCTTATGCAACCCCCTTAGTTTGGTACATCCAGAGTTGCATACAATACCATAAAGTTTTTGCAAGCCCCCAAAATCTGTGGGACTCTGAAAAGCTGGTCCCTTGCAGATTCTATGAGGTAGATTCAGACAAAATTCCAGTTTCATTTTGATCCATTGAAGATTTGTTCCACATCCTATGAGATGGCCACATGTATTACTTCAAAGCCATGATGATTGTTTCCACATCCCTTGTATGTTACAACAAGAACACAAATATTTGCAGATCCTGACCAATAACAACAACAATAATTCTATGCAGATTTGCATATTAAACTTACATCATAGGACCACCAGGACTTCAGGAATAAAACAGGGCTTGCATCTGCTCGTCACCTGCCTCCACCTGGGTCTGATCATTCGCCACCACCCTGGCTCCTAGACTGAAGACCCCTGGACTTAGGACTCAAGGGCCAAGCCTAACCACACTACTAAAGGGGGGCATAACTCTCACACTGAGGCTGGTGTGGAAAGTGAGGCAGCATCTTTCCATTAAAAAACCAACAACAATAAAAAGAAAAGAGCTGAGCTAACTTCACAGCCAAGCAAAATCAGACCTTGGATGGCTGGTGCCACAGAACTCAGTGATTATGATCATAAATCAATCTTGCCCATCAGCGAGAAAGTGAGCCTGCCGCAACCATCACTTCCTAAGATCACTTTCTGTTATTGGCCCCAAATCCACCACCATTCAGCTTCATTAGATGATTCTGGTACTATGAGACTGGGAGAAAAAACCTCTTTACACTTTTTCATACCATCCAAGATTGTACACATTTATTGTGAGGCACCTCCCAGACACGCATGCACACACTTTGCTTGTCTCTTTTCTAAGCTAAATAGCACCAAACTTTTCATCACAGGGGAGTTGTTCCAGCCACTTGATCATTTGGATTGTCCCTTCCAGCGGTTTTTCCAGTTCTACAGTAATACCTTGATGCAACCATATGGATAATGCATTCAACACTGTATTCTGAGGTGTTTTCTCAGTGCATACAGGTATCCATGTGCATTGGTAAAATGTCAAACAACAGCCACAAAGATCTTGGTACAATCAAGTGTGCAATCACATAAAGACCAGGGTTGTGGCAAAGCGCAGCAGAATCTGTCCCTCTGGCAGCCCTTGACCCTGTCTCGGAAAGTCAGCTGAGCTGAGAGGAAATCCACGAGAGCCCTCAGAAGGAACGTTGCCCAGCCAGCAAGTTTCTCCCACATCGCATGCAGCAACGCAAACCAAAGGCACTGCATGTGGCATGGAAGAGGGAGGCTGTGCAGCGCTCATGTGCAGTTTCATTCCTGGCCAACAGCACACCATGCTGGGTGCACTCACCAGGAACTTGGACTCACGGCTGTGGCAAAGTGGATCAGACTCCAGTGAGCTGGACCCCAGGAACCTGGCAGATTCTCACCCCACAAAAGAGGAATCTTCTCATAGCCTGAATCAAGGCTTGTTTATTTGTGTGTAGGGTTTTATGAGTGGGGCTAGAGGTACATCTGCAATTCAGAGGAGTGGTGGGGGAGGCTGTAAATGAGTAGAAGGAACAAAAAGGTGGATCAAAACTCTGCATGTTCTTACCTTACTCAGAAACTACATTTAAAAAATTCCCAGTTAAATTGGAATAGAGGGGAAGGAAAACGCAGGGCAGAATGAATCAAAATATCAAAACCCAAATGAAAAGCAATCCCTCATGTTTTCCATTAGGAAATTCAGTGCCCAACAAGCTGAAAAGGAAGCATTCCCGAAAAAAGATAAAGGAAAAAACAGGTACCATATTACCTTGGATGTATCAGTAGCCCTGTGATGAAGTCTGCATAAGCCACACTGGCCATGCAGTTACGAACATCATTGTCTAAGAACATTCTGCTCAGACAATGGCCAGCCAGACACCTGTAGGAAGCCCACAAGTGGAACATGGGGTGATGCCAGCCTCCCACGCATGCTCTCCAACAACTGGGCAACAGACCAGCATCCTCACTTGAGTACTATAAAATATGGCCATCAGGACAAGTAGCCGTTGACCTAGCCAATCACGCATACAAGCAGGAGACCAGTGCAGCTCAAAGATGTGACACTTAGGGCTTCCCTACCAGAGGCATATAACCCCATAATTTACCAAGGCAGTTTCTTCCATTTTCTTTGCGGGAGGATTAAAGCATCCTTCACATGAGCTCCTCCCTCCCTCCCTCCCTCCCTCTTCCTCCTCTTTCTTCAGGCTTTTTCTTTCCGTATGTCCTCATATGTTCATGGTACAACACAAGGAGGTGCTGTAGTACAGAGCAGAATTATGAAAATATACTAGTTTCCATAAGGAATAATGGTGGCATCTAGGAAAATATCAGACTGTCTAAAATAAGCAATAAAAATGGCTGGAAACCTTGGGAGAGGACTTGGAGGATGATAATATCCAGAAAAGGTCTTGCAAATTTCCTGAAGTGAAGCCTCAAGAGAGCACATCAAATGACTTGTGCAGAGAAGCCTGTGTAGGGCTGGGCAAATGAGCAAAATTTGAGCTTGCCAAGCTTCTTTCTCCCTTAAAGCTGGTTCCCCCTTAGGTGGCATAACAGAGTGTGGAACACCCTTTTCCCTTCAAACAGAAATTTGCATATATTTTTCATGTATTTATCTAACTATACACACATTTGGGTTTTGCATTTTTTAAAACTGCTGGTTTTTCTGCTATTAACTAAACTATGTTTGTAAACATAATTTAATTTTTTCATGCATTTTTTTCAAATGTACTCATTTGAAAATCTGGATTTCAAGGATGTAGAGGTACAGATTTTTGATCATGAATTGCATTTGTGTCTGTTTCCAGTAAGTTTGAATTGGGTAAATCAGCAAACCTAGTTAATTTCTTTCATATTTTCTTTGTCGTATGCATTGTATGGGTTCACTGAATTCGTTTATTGACCACCATGTATAGGTACCCTAAGCATTATGAGCACTTGTAGCAAATAGATATAATTATTGCCCAGTCAAACCACCACCCTGTAATACACAGAGTGGAGTATTAAGGTAGAGGAGTGTATGTCCAGATGTGGCCCATCCATATGCAAACTATCAAAGGAGTTTTCTGTGGAGGAGTTCCGTGGAACTGACAAAGCACATATATCTGAGGTTCACTTACAGCATGTGTTCAGAATTCACCAGATCTTTTCCAGATGATGTTTAGAAGAAAGAGCATTCAAAACAATTAGTCCTGTTTTTTTGGAGGAAGCATTCATAAAAGATTATCTCAGGTTCTTCAAATCCTGAGGAAGAAGAAACGGTATTGGTACATGAGCAGAATCAATCTTATTGCTATCAGAAATGGTTCCTTTACAATTACTGATTTGTAATGGAATGATTTCAAGTTTTGATAATTTTTACATTTAATCATGTTAATTGCTCATGGAGGAACATATTTTAAGAATGTCAGCTTACAAGGTGAATTCATGGCTTTCCACAGGACATTATTCTCTCCCTGTCTGGCCTTTTCAAGAAATACAGAACAGTATTCTTAATCACAGCTTGTATCAATTCCTCCTAAATGTTGTGGTCCAAGATAATAGTCTCTACTTCTGCAAAGTCTTGTGGACATGGCTGTTGACGGACACAGATCCAATTTCCTGCCAATCGTAACTGGAAGCAACAGCCTCCACAATCTCTTGTGCAAAGAGATATAGAGAAGACAGTAGCGGGAATGCTCACCCTTTTCCCAAGGAGGAAAGCTTCTCTTACCAATGTCCTGTAAAATAAAATTACAGCCCACAGGTGAGATACATGCGTGAGTAGGTATAGGTGCCTGTTCCAGGCATGTGAATGCCCATGACAAGCTAGAGTGACGAGGAAGGCATAGTGTTCAGCACGCAGGTTGCAAGCATGCTACCACGAGGTGAAAAGTCAGGCTAAATGGTAAAATCATGCTTAACATGTGTTGACGTGCACTTATTTCCCTGTGCCCATTTGGGGCTGCCCAGATTTTATAGCATCCTGGGACATTTGCTAGAGCTGATCTGAAACAGTGTTAGAACACAAGGAAGATTCAGAATGTCAGGGTTCTGCTTAAGGCCCAGTCCATATGCACATGTGGGGGGTGGGGGAGAAACTACAAGTCCCAGAATTCCCTAGTTCCTATTGCCTTTGGCTACCCAGTGGCAGGAAAAAGCCAAAAGTATGTGGGGGTAGACCAGCATTATTCTCTTTATTACATTGCTTTTATCTCCTGTATTTCCCCCCTTGTGAGGAGCCCAGTGTGATATCTATCACTCCACTCCATCCCCACAACAACAACCCTGTGAGGGAGGTTGGGCTGCGAGTCTGTGACTGGCCCAAAGTCACCCAGCAAGCTTCAAGGCCAAGCTGGGGCTAGAAACATGATCTCCCAGGTCCCCAGTCCAGCCCTGTAACCACCATGCCACACTGACTCGTGACATTGAGGTCCAAGCAACACCAACAGGAGTAATTGCTGCCAGCACATTTTGCAGGCCCCACCACACATGCGTATCAATGAGTTAAGCCTCTGCTCTCCAGAAGGCATGGCAGAATTGGCATTAGATCCTAGCGCCGTGTGCAATACAGTCCAGCACTCACTCACACACACATGCCATCCTGCTATTACTCATGATAAGTACGAATCAATTAGCCAGAAATGTAATGTACTTAAAAGAGCCAAATGTTCCTCTTAAAAAGGCCACCGAGCACTCTCCCAATTTTTCAAAGCAGAACAGCAATCTGGTTTTGGGACAGAGGCCTACATGCTGCAAGTTTGCACCGACCCAGATAAATTAAGCATAGGCACTGCGTCACAGTCCTCCCTATTCCAGAAACCTCCAGCATATCACAGAAATACGCCTAGTGGCTCTTGAGCCTACTCTACAGAGCAATCCTATAAGTTAATTGCATTATTTTCAATTGGGCTTATTCCCAGGTAAGTATGCCTAGGACTGTCTCCTTAACCTCTCCCAGAACTGGGGCCAACCAGCCCTTTCTGGAGCATGTAAGAAACGGCCCTTCTTCCTCCATTATCCCTGCTCCTTTTCTGTTCTAGCGGCTGACTTTATTTTTCCTGTTTGAGAGACACTGAACTGGAGTTGTGCCATTTTGGAAATCCCCAGCTCAGCCATTTTGAGTGAGAACAAACTAGGTCGTGAGCTAGAGTTTCATTTGTATATAACATTTTTAATGCTCTTGGCGGACTTTGGGAAACCTCACTGAAGCTCTTCCTGGCTTAGAACCCTTCCTACCATTTCCTGGTTCAAAAACCACCCTTCTCACTCTTCCCACAATCAAGGAAGAATCTGCTGCAGTTCATTCATGATACTTTCCTAAATTTGATGTGACAAGATCATGTTGCACATATGAGGGGTCAAAGACCGTACTCACTAGCTGGAGCTAAGACGAAGTCCTGCTATACAACCTGGCAGTTTTGGCAGCAAGTGTGAAGAATGAGGCGAAGGCTTTAGAAATATATAGGAAATTTCCAATCACAAAGGAAATGTAGCCTGCTTGAGTAATGGTTAGTTCTCACACTTTAAAGGACAAACAGCGGCGATGTGAATCATCAAAAATAGCTTCAAAGACTGGTTCTTGGTTCTTGAGAATCTGCAGGTGTGCCAAAGCATACATGTTCTTCATTTTTTCCAGGATCGACAAACCAGAGCCTCTCAGTTCTGAAATTATCCCCCATTCAAACAGCATCTGAAGTCAGTTCCCAGACTCCAAGCAATCTGAAGGGCGGTGAAAGTAGTGCAAACTAATTAAGTGCAAACTAATTAAAGTAGTGCAAACTAATTCAACTAACTAAGTAGTGCAAACTAATTAAGATGAAAAACAGAGGAGAGAGCTGTCGGCAGAGTCATGCAGCATTTACATCTGATCAATAGATTGTGCCATTGAACTTAGTGTGAAAACAAGGACAGAGGCCTTTACAACCTACAATCCAACAGGGTAGAGGCAATAGATGGAGGGGTGGGAGATGGAGGTACGAATAACAAGAAGTGTATCCATTCACCATCTCTCTCTCTCTCTCTCTCTCTCTCTCTCTCTCACACACACACACACACACACACACTTCTGCAATGTGTGTATGTGTATAATGTGTAATTAGTTGGAGTGTTCACATAAGATGGAAATTATCCTGAGTTCTATAATGTCATAACCAGAATGGGATACAGCTTCTCAGGTAAAGCAGTGGAATATTTTCAGTTAAATTTAAAAGCAAACTATTGAAAGTTATTATTTTATCAGTTTCTCAACCAAGCAGGATGAACAAGATCTATTTGAGTAGTAAACATGCTTGTTGGCAACAGAACTTGCCTACAGCAAATTACATACATATGTGGGTGCATCTCACCATGCAGACCTTTTGAATCAAAGTGAAGGAAGACATTTACAGAATAATGAAGTACATAAACCATTAAATCCCAAAGTTATGTTTCTTGAACTTTTTCATCAAAGTATACCTAAAGTATATGGTCCCTTTAATGTCAAAAGGTCTACCTGCTGCAAGCTAATCATAGCAAAAATGGAGGAGGGAGGAGGACAATCGAAAACTCCCTCCACATAACGAATGGATTTGCAGCCATGTAGCAATTGCCCAAGTTAAGGTTATGAATGGAAAACCACCAACATTTGGGGAGTTTTAAAAGAACATAATGTTTTTATTTTTGATTAAAATGTAAGATTGTTCTGTGTATGTATATGTTTACTGAAAAACACTTCTCTAACTTTATCTGTATTATTGCATTTAAAAAAGCAGAATTATGCCTCTCATATAATGTGTTTTTATATGCAGAAATACATATATAGAAAGAAGGGCTGTTATAGGCACCAAAAGCACAATGTTTGCATCTGACCTAAATCCAGAATGGTTTTTCATTCATGTGCACAGTGCTTTATTCAGGGAGCAGCCTCCCTTTCCCATTGGCACCATGCTAGCATGGAATTACCCGAAACAGCTTGTAGATGCTCAAAAAGTGCAGCTTTTCCCACCTGAATTCCTACCTGGGAGCGAGCGGGTGGGAGCTCGGGGGTGGCAGGTTTTTTATTTCAGTGTGTTTCAAAGAGCTCAGTTCCTGTGCTGAAAGACAAGCCCAGGACAATGTTTTACAGAGCAGAAGATATTGTGAGGGACCAATGATCACATAAGTGGTTCTCACGGCTTGGGCTTGGCATTGGGTGCCAGGTTGCACATTAACTTCTTTCACTTCAGTGTACCCAGTTTACTCAACATTCTGAAGTGGCTGCTTTGTCAATTGTTTCCCCTGCTGATGTTTCGACAGACGATAGCCCCTTGATGCCAGCTTAGCCTGGCTAATAAGAAATAGGCCAGCAGGAAACCTTAGACCAAGGGACTGCTGCTCTGGAAAAGGTGCGGATGGGGTGGGGAGAGTTTCTTCTGAATGGCCATTCATGTTTGCTACACGGCTGCCCCACTCTCTTTTCTTCCTCTCAGGAAAGCCATGCTTATTCTGCTGTATAACTGAAGTATTACGCTAGCAGATGTGTAGGTGTGGGGGATTTTCTCTTCTGCTGCGCTGTATTCTCAGCACCCACTAATGAACACCGAAGGGTAATTGGAAAGGAAACCTGAGCCAGAGACATGCAAGTGGGCTGGTGGTTGGCTCCTTAAGGAATGCGTAGTGGATTTTTCACTGTGGTCGTCCAAAATACACCTTGCCAATTTTTTCCTTTTCCCATTAATGCTAGTTAGTGAAATGGCTCCAACTGAAGAAATATAAAGGCAAGCTGTGTGCGTGCGTACATGTTCCTTAGCTGACATATCTCCCTACTTCCTAAAGTGAAATATTTCAAATTCTAACCTCCAAGCCCTATTCAACCATCCTCCCTCTGCGGGAAGACAGCGGCCAAGCTCTTTGGCTCTGCCATTGCATATCCTGCCGCCACTTGGTCTTGCCATCCATATGCTGTGTGTTGGAAGAGGGGAGCCTTCCCTGCATGGCTAGTCTTACCACGTCATTTAGAATCCTGCAAGGTTAAAGTTCTCAATGATCTTAAAAGCCACAGGCCACAAGCAGGTTACCTGTTTCATAATTTCCCCGATATATGGCTGGAGGGAGGTGGCTCTGTAGAGGACGCGACTGTATTACCCTAAGAGAAAACAGAATGGCGCTTTAATGTAGTTATGATGGTGGCCTAATGACTCTAACCCAGAGAAACATTGCAAAACTACCATGCAACATTTTCTCCTGATTTCCTGCATTTTAAAAAAATCTTTCCTCAAAATTCTATAGATATTGCACCTCTTCACGGAAACTTCCACATTTCCAAATGTACTTTGCTTTCACTAAGATGTAATTATATATACAAGTTTGTAACTCCTGAAGGTGTAGACAATAGCCTTCAAAGGGTCTTTTACCTGAAAGGCTATTACTTTTATTAGAGCATAAAGATTCACGAAGACTCCACTTTAACAAGTTCAAGTTTGAGTATCCTTAAAATAAATAAATACATCAGACTGTATCCTGATTTAAGCTGTATCGACTCCGCTGAGGGAATTGGACTTTTCTACCTCCCCCATCCCATGGCAACTCCTGCTGAGGCTAAGAGAGTAAGAAGGTCATGTTAAACGGCATATGTGCAAACGCATGGGAGGATCAAGAGACCCCCAAATCAGGCAGGGGAAAAGTCTATGAAATGTCCTTTCACAGCAAGTCCCCCACTCTTGTGGAAAACTGGTACCTTCCTAATCTAACAATTCCAGCAAATAGCTGGCAAAAATTCATCACACTTGAGTTCTGCAAGCCACTGCCATGGGCAAACTCAGTTGAGGGTCCAGATTTTCCACTTCTTCCTAGCATTGATCTAAAAGCAAAAATCCTCCCACTGAATGTTAATGCAGTTTTCTCTCATACAGGCCATTACTTAGAAATAACAACCTTCACACAGGGTCTTTCCTGGGATTAATGACAGTCTGGGGGTCATCATCTCCTCCCAGTTAGTTATTAATCCTCGGGAAACACTTGGTGCCTTGATCGTTATTCCTTAATTAGCATTGTGTGTGTGTGTGTGCTGGAAGGGTGCTGTGAGGTTTCTTTTCATGTGCCCTGTGAACAGCGATAGACGGGCTTTCTCTCATTAATTTCCCTTTTTTGGGGGGGGGGGTCTAGGTGAGAGAATAAAGTCTTGTGGGTCTAGAAATTCAGCACAAGGTTAAACCTATTTAAACAGCATGAATTTCCGGGGAAGGTATGGCTAAAGACCAGCATCTGCAATATATCAGGAAATGCATATCACCAGCTTTGCTGTAAAACTTCCAGCATTGTTGTCGAAGAACCAGGGGACGTAAGAGACAGTTTGGGAGCAGAAACAGCTCCCGAAATGAGCCTAGGGGAGCAAGAGCAGCCGTTAGGAGTAACTAGGTCTTCCACTCCAACAAACCAACTTTACAAACAGCATTACAAATGTAGATCAGGAAAGTTTATGTCCTTGTTTTGGCTTTTGCACCTTCCTGGTGTTCCAGGAAACTGAAGCATTGAGAAGACTTCAAAATTAATAAGGCAGCAGCCCCTCGAAACAGTGTGGAAATGAATTAATAGGTCTGATAAAATTCATTCATTAATTGCAGGTGTTAAAGGCAAGATGGTAACTGGAATTTAATTGGTGGTGGTGGTGACTTGGAAAGTGCTAATGACCCCATTATAAACAACTAGTAGAAGTCCTGTAACTCAGGCAATGCACTGGAAACAATTTCACCAAACAATGAAACATTCACATTGGGGGTTTAACTGAGAGACATGCATAGTATTTCCAAAATAACATCTCCCATGAGAAATGAAAATATTTTAAATTAATTAGCTTTCACTTGGGGGGGGTGTATTTTTAAAACAAATACAACAAATGCAAAGTCTAATCCTTACCATTTCCTCCACTAACTAATTTCTTGTACACTGATGTGTCTATCAAAGCAAAACCAGAGTTAAACTGGAGAAAGCAAGAGAGGCATATCCAAATTATAATTGTAAAATGCTGAATAAGAAGGCAGCATTCCTCTTGGGTAGGCCAAAATGCTGACACCGCCCCCCCCACCTGAAGAGAAAGAGAGAGAGAGAGAGAACAAGATTGAATTGAATCCCTCAAAAATCATATCACAATTCTTTGCTTTCAGCCATATACAGACTTAGTTTATCTTGAATTTTCCTGACAATTTCATAGCATTTATAAACTGTTTCTGCACCCTCAAACTCAGCCTGCATGCAAGTGGGGCCTGAAAATTTCATTCATTGATTCATTCATTCATTCATTGCATTTCTATAGGGTCCATATCTTGGCTGGGGCCTGCTGACATGAGTGTCCCTCTCATTCCATCTCTTCATCATTGGCACCTACTTGCTCACTTGCCTCTTGCTCAGGCCTGGGCAATGGTGGCTACGAAGAGAAGCAGTGGCAGACACCCCAATCTGCTTGCCCACTGACTCTCTGCCTTCCAAGCAATCAAGTGGTGGCAATGCTGGGAAAGAGAAGGAGGAAGCAGAGAAGAGCAGCTGGGCAGTGAAGCATTGAGGTGGGCCCATTAAGGAGATCTATTGAGGGTGTTTTGCCAAAGTCTCTCCAGATCTCAGAGCCAGCACTGCCCAAAGTTATGGACTTGGAGAGCATGGAGGAGCCAAGCTCTTTGCAATGCAGAGGTTTAGCTGTTTCGGAAGGGATGGCAGTATTTGCTTTATACTGGGCTTCACACCCTTTGGGCCTGTAGCTTATCAACCAATGGCAGCTCCACATGCTGCAGCTAGCAAAAAGCCAGAGCAGTGGCAGTACATGCTAGCAGTGGGATAACTCTTTTCTCCTGGTCCTCTGTGTTGCCTGAAAGTCTGCTCTGGAGGGTTTCCCAGCCCTCTGCAGCCGAGTTGGTTGCGTGTGGATGGATGAGGAATTCCCCCTCCTAGTCTTGCTGACAGATACAGTTCCATCAGCAGACTGACACCATTGGATCCATCCCAATGCTGAAGAGGAGAGGTAGAATTATGGGGAGTACCAGTAGGAACTTGTCGACAGAAGAGACATAAATACCACAAACAAACAATCTGTTTGGTTAGCATCACACGCAGCATTATGCTGTGCGCCGCTAACTTTCGTCAAACACAGCTGCCACTGTTGCTGGGAAAAAGCTTTCTGTTGTTGTTACACTGGGGAGGAGAAGCTCCGCCTCATGGCTTCTGCAGTTTTAAAGTCAACATAAACTCTGGCCCAAATAACCTAACCATCATTTCCTCAAAGCTAGCTGCACTTAAACCAAAATACAGTTTTATTTGGCCAACCCCAATGTCGGATGTGGTTGCCTGTGTCTGGAACCACACAATCAGGTTTCAGGGAGATGCCACCAGAGCTGTGTTGTTTTTGACTGGAATGTCATAAGCATATGATTCTTAATACCATCCATACATGAAATAACAATTATTGCCTTAACAACAGGTACAGTCGAAGTTCAAGCCACCTCTTTTGCTAGGCTGAATTGTCATATTTCCACACTGAGCTTAAAACTCGAGACAAGAATGGAGATTGGGTAATACCGTGGCAGCCAACGGAATTTTCTATAATTCTGCTTCCTGAATTTTAGTGTCAATGAATTGCAATAAAACTTAGAAGTTGAATAAAAACAGGGTGTGGGTGTTTTTCTTTCCCTTTATCAAACATGTTAAACCTCAGAGGCAACAGGGGGTTTTATCTCCTAGCAGAGATAGAGGAAACTGCTGCTTCAATAGACATTCCCATTTCTGTGGTTTCTTATTTTTTGTTGCATATGTATATTCCAGGGCCACAGGAACTCTTTGCCACTATCTCCAAGTTCTGCATGCTGCACGCCTCTCCCTTTCTGCTGCCACCAATTCTCTCTGAATCCTTTTAACTTCCTAGTAACTGTTAGGCTTCATAAGCAGGACATATGCACCAATGCTAGACACAAGAAAAGCTACTAATCTGAATTTCAGTGTTCATTTGTGCAATCTTCTTCTGGCAAGATCTTAGGTAGCGTCCTTGTATAGCACAGCAACCTTTTCCTCTACTAATCTTTAAAAGTCATGCATGGTTATTTCACAAAGAAGAAACTAATTCAGGCCTTAGCTATTCACTTTCTCCTCAGCTTTTCCCCAGGTTCACACAGCAACCAACCAACCAACTTCGCATTCACTAACAGTCACCTCCTTAATCTTCCTTCTCCACTTCGCGAGGCTCCTCAGCCCATCACAGTTGTATTTCCCTGATCCAAACCCCATTTATGAATATTCAGTGCTCTCATCTTCCTCTCCCCCATCAGAATGTCACCATGCGACTACTACACAGGCCTCTGACAGTAACAAAACTGCAGCCCTACTCAGATGGTAGCCTCTCAAAGGTGATAAAAAAGAAACATGACAAAACAAGTGTTAGATATAGCCTGAAGTGCCTGATCCTCCCTAATCTTAGAAGCTAAGCAGGGTCAGACCTAGCTGAGATCTGGATGGAAGACTTAAATGTTGTGAACCACCCAGACAGTTTCAGCTATGGGCAGAATAGAAATGTATTAATACTAATATAGGGCATTTCTTCACCTTTATTATTTTTAATGCATGCCTTTCTTACATGAATTAGGAAAGTCCTTATGTTGCTCTTTACTCCTCTGTGAGCCTAGCAAACTGTCCCACATTCTTACTTTAGGCCTGGATCAGGTGAAACAGAAGTATTTAGGGATGTATAGATCTGTTCATCTTGGTCTTGCCAAGAATTAGTATTTTTAGTCAAGCATCCCCTCTTATCATGAGTCTGTATGTTAACAAAAATCCATATGGAAATTCATATACAAATTTCATAATGTATAAAGGAACATGTACTATTTCTTGCACTTTTACACATACATGCATTTTTGGATGCATGTGCCTATCAATTATGCAAGTTTTTGTGCACTTTAGAAATAAACATTCCATTTTGTACATTTTTGTATGCATGATATCCAATATGTATTTGTTTATTTCACAAGCTCAGAAATGTATGGATTTCCAACTGCAGTTTATTCAAGGCTGCATTTGGGTGTGGAAGAGGCAAATCTGTTTTTTGTTTTTGTTATGTGCCATCAGTTTGTCTCCAGCCTATGGCAGACATAAGAATAAGCACCCTCCGGAATGTCTTGTTCTGGACAGCCTAGCAAGGAGGTCTTCTCCAGTGAATATTGGCTTCTCAACAAAGCTGGTCATTTCTATTTTTTAATTTTGATGAGAAAAAAATTGTCACACATCCCTAAGAAGCATAAATGTTTGCATTTCTAATTTCAGAAATGTTATAGCTGGAAATAACAATGTAGAAGTCTATCTGTGTGTGCGAGTGCACACACACACGCATGCGTGTGTACAGGCATGCATGTGTGTGTGAGGGAGAGAGAGAGAAAAGAAAGATAAGCACTTAGAAAATTGTCACTTTACGGGGATGAATACATGGCAACAATTGGGGCTAGCCACTGTGGATCCCATCCTAAGAATTAGTCTAGATGGAAATATATATTTATGTATTTGCAAAGCTAATCATAAATAATGGGGGGTGATTAAGAAATGAAGATGGGGTGACATACAGCCAAAGTATGAAAAGCTCTCTTTCAAAAGATGGTTTCCAGCCTCCAAACAAATGAGTAAGTGAAAACATCTTGAACACCTTAGAGACTGAACCGACTCTCTCTCATTCTCTCTCTCTCACTCTCTCTCTCTCTACCTCTACACACACACAGAGAGAGAGAAATAAAATACAGACAGGAGGATTTTCAGCTGATGAGAATATGCTAATCTTGAGGCTTCATGTAGCACTTAGGGTTTCATCCAGTGTTAGTCCTATGCAGAAGTGACTCACTGAAATTAATGGGACTTTAAATTGAACCAACATTGGAAACAATCTTTTGGGCAGCAGGAGGTATGCCAGAAGCTACATTCCACTATCATGGCAATAGATTTATGGGCAAGATCTTTACAACTCAGGAAAAAGGTTTATTTCCCATTCATATTTTAAGAGTCAAGGATGTGTGTGTGTGTATGTGTGTTGAAATATGGGCTTAAATCGTATTGATCTTTTCATGCTTACTAGACAGGGAGGTCTCTGCATGCCACAAGGGGGAGGTAAGAATGAACAGATGATAGAGTTGGGTGCCTCCACTTAATGACCAGCACTATATTCACAACCTCATTTGGTTTTGTTCCCACTGTGTGCTTGAATGCTGCTGATGAGAAGGAATTAATTTTATTGAGGACAATTCAATGAATTAAATGGGGGACAAGAAGCCATGCGCAGTTAGGTGGAAACATCTTGGCAGACGGCGCAGCAGCCGGTCAGATGCAAGACCCTTTAAATCTCTGACATTGCGGGAGAAGCTAGGAGGGGTCTTATTCCAGATAAGCTGCGAGGCATTTCAAGGCCTCTTCAGAACAACGGAGGCATGCTGCAATCTCTTCTTTTGATTCTTGTCCTGCCTTCCTTTTTGTATTTAGATGCACTAAATCTGTTCATGAAGCCCACCTACTCCCCCCTGTCTTCACTTCCACAAAACACCCAATAAGAAACTAATTGTCATATGGTGGATTGGAGAAGAAGAAAAGGTGTTCAGAATAATGTTATGGTCATGGAAAGCTCTTTTGCATTGTAACCATCTGGTGTGCTGCAGTTACAATGAATGGCATAATTGAGTTCCAAATAACTCCTTTCGGGTACACAGAATAGTTTTCTCACCCTGGTTTGTATTCTTCACAGCAGAGTTGCCCCATCATTTCACACCGCATCTGCACCTTTCTTTGATCGGGTGCTGTGCTAACCAATAAGTTACTACACTTAATTAAGCCCACATAATTCTCCTCAAATGAGCAGAAAAAGATGGTGTGCCAGCCAAGAAAGAGAAAGGGCTTGCAAATGAGACTTTAGTGACTCGGCTTTGTACAAAATGATTGAGATGGATGGCCATCTCATGCCACCATCGTTTCCTGCTACGCTCAGAGTAAACTGTGAAAGAATTAGGCAGTTCAACAGCTGTTTATAATCCTAGGAAGGCCTGCGTTCAGGCAGGCCTGCTTCTCGTGTTGTCTGAGACCCTATTGTAGCCTAATCTGGCTTTTCAGAAAGTGTTACAATTCATTCGGTTAGATTTCTAAGGTGCTCCGTTTTCAAGGCATCATTAAAATCCCTTTAAGAAACTAGAGAATTGACTCGATGGTCTTTGTTCCTATTTTTAAGCATGTTCCTGTTGCTTTGGGTTGTGTGAGGAGACTTTAATAGCAGACTCTCCAACCTTTGCCAGAGAAAGGTAGGTACATTTATTTTAGTTTGTAATGAAACAATGGATCCACATGGAAAGATAGAGAGTGTGAACTTCTCACTTCTGGGGGGTCCAATGGCTGGCATATCTCATTAAAGAAAACTTTTAGGAAAGTATAACATCATAAAGGCCATTTTGCTAATTCCCAGAGGATAAATTACTGTTCTTCTTTTTCTACATTTTCCAAATCTCGCTCAGCAATGCTGCATTTGCCAGTATTTCCAAATATCATATGTTTAGGTCTAGTACAAAAGTAAGACAGCTTGTATTCCATCAGTCGAATGTGTGGGTATATGATTCAGGACACACGCACACAAACAAACATTCTCATTCAAGTTTTTGAAAATATTACTGGCAGAATTCAACAAAAGTGACCAGCAACTGAGGCACTGAACTATTGAACTAGCCTGAACTACTGAATTTAATTTGTGTGGTCCACTTGGCAATCTGGTTGATGCTGACAACAACTCAGGTACGCAACTTGCACACTCCTCGGTGTTTTCCAAGGCTGATCAGCTGGGCAGCAGGGAGCTCAGAAATCTCCAAGCAGGTGGGGAGATACCCAAAAGGCCATGCGCAAGTCAGCCAAGGGCCACATAGGGTCTGCAGGTGCATCTATCAACAAGCGACTGAAAAATCCCAGATAGCAGCAAAGGCGAGTGTGCCAAGGTTAGGATGTGCCTCGTGTTACACTGGCTGTCCTGTCAGTAAACAGGAAGGATGCTTCTGCGAATGTGGTGGAGCTCTGTGGAACAGTGGTGCATGTTTTGAAAGAGCAACATGACTCCAACTTACATCCATATTTTGTTTAAAGGATGTGCGATCCAAACAGGAAGAGCAACAATTTATTCTCTGGGGACAGACCTTCACTTAAAAGGTCCTGATCTTGGGTGGTCTTTTGGGGGGTTCAGGGGGTACTGTTGGAATGGAATGACACCCTCCCCCCGTACAACCAGTAAACTGCTACTGGTATTTTGGATCCTACCTGGGAAGTTCATTAAAAAAAACAGGCTTGCAAATAGGTTTTTTGTTTTAAATAAAAGTATGTGGTTACTTTCTGAACACAGCCATAAAAATCATGAGTCCTTCATAATATTTTGGCGAACAAGGGGAAAGAAAATATTCCAAAAGAGCTCTAAGGGTCACTTCACAGACACAGGCTGCCCCTCATTTGTTTATCTAAATGCTAACAAATTGCAGCATTTTAACAACATATCTTTGGTCCTGAACTTCATTTGCATGGCCTGCCCTCTATCACTGAGCTGATAATGAGCCTAAACATAAAGGCCTCATTCAGTGCCACAAAGGCGCCTGACTGCGATGAATACCAAATAGGAGAATTAGGTGTTTTTATAGGAGAAAATGTCATTGTGAGGTCCCATTCTCTCGGAGTCCCTTTAATCTCTCCTTCTGCTCATTTTCAGGCCTTTCACATCAGCTGTTGCTGGAGCTTTCTCTTGTGAATTTTTCTTTTCTTACTGCTATTTGAAGGTGGGGGACCAGTTCTTCAAAAGTAAGAGTTGGGAGAGCAAGTCATCAAAGCTTTTTATGGCAGCTAGTGTTTCCACTGGCCTCTAAAATGCTAGAGATATCTTTTATTTTTGTGAACTGATGAAAATCCAGTACCACAGCAAAGGGAAAAAAATCACAGTGCACAAGAAGTTGTACTCTTATACTGCTGGTAATTCATCTCTATTCTCTTGTGCATTGCTGGACACAGGAATCTACTGTCACTGGGAGCCCTTTGAAATAAGAAAGAAAAACAAAAGGCCTCTCTCAGTGCTGGAGTGTAACAAAAGCATCTAATGTTCCTTCTAGATTAGCATGACTTTCAGGAAAAGGTGCATTTTTTGGGATCAAATTAATGCTTCATTTGTGCAACTGTAGCCTGAAGCTGTGAGTGGAAATAAGCTGGGATTGGGAATCCTGATACGGTCTAAGGATGCAGGAATGTTCCCCATTCCATTCTATTTTTATTTGGCAGTTTCATTGTGCCCTGTGTTCTGCTATGCCTTTAATTTTGGAATTAGAATGTGTGCAGCACGTCATATTTTTCAGATCATGTATTGATTTTCATACTGGCTACCAATGTGCACCAGCACCTGTGTGCACTGATTAAATGATTAGTGGAAAAGGAATCTTGATGTGATCATAAAGTTGGTTTAATTGATGTGCAGAGGTACTGGGGCATATTAGTGGCCTGGAAGAAACAAAAATTGCACCCTGGACATGAACAAAGTCTCCAGATTAAAAGAACAGGGAATTGCTAATGCAGCGGAGCTGCATTTGAAAGAAGGTTGTGTAATATGAAATCCAAAATTCTAAGAAGAACTCGAAGAGGGCAGAATTTCATACATATTCCTTCTATATCATGTGAGGCTCTAAAGCTTTCTGGAGTTTAGAATGCATCCCTAGGAAAATACTGGAATGTCATGTGCACAGATTTCTGTTGCATTGCACAATCTTGTTAGAGCAATGGAGAACAGTTTTTTCCACATGCAAGGGTCTCAGTATTAATTTGCTCTCATCTAAGCAGCTTCATGCTTGTCTTATTTTAATGTGCACTAATTACCATAATCATAAGTAGAAATGGATGGATCTGTCTATTTCTGATCATCATCACTTTTGTCTATGTTCATTCATAAGTCTGTTCTGTGATGCTTCCACATTTTCTCAGAAAAATCTGCATGGAATTTCACATTTAAATATATATTCATGCATTTTAAAATATATATTCTTTCAAAATGTTATAAAAACTGCCCTGGGAAAATTAGACTTTTTGAAAGATTCCAAAGAAAAATAATAAATAAATAACAAACAAATATGTGTGTTAAAATACAGTTTGATATAACTTTGAAGCCAAGAGGTGGACCTTCTGATCCACACATGAATCTGTGAGATACACTTTAAGTGAGTTCATACTAAGGATGAACTTTCAGTTTAAATCTTTCAATTTCATACTTTTGAACCATTATGTGAACCAAAACTTGCAGAGGGATCCTATGGCCCTCTGGGCAGTCTGTAAAGGGGCCATAGGATTCTTTCAATTCCCAGATACAAGGTCAGAGATGGTGTTACAACCTTGGAGCTGGAGATCTGTGTTTTGACCCCATTGCCCACCCACACTTGGTATGGAAAGAATAGTGTGGGCTGCTTCTCTGAGGTCACAGAAGGCGCTTTGGAGAAGGGGCAAGGCATGCATTCCAGGTGGTGGGGAGGGCAGGAAAAAGACCTACCTGGAGACCATGAATCCTGACAGCAGTCCAGCTTCCTTCCCCACTCTTCTAAAGTGTCGCATCTAACTTGCAGGGTGGGAGAGGTGAGGTTCATGACCATAATCCTCCAGGTTCAGAGGCTTCCAAACATCCTGACTGCACCCTAAGAGACACTTCAAAACTTGCATTGCCCTGGATTTTGTAACTGAGTTCTTTGATCAAAGAATTCTGTATGGAATCTGCATTTGATGGGAAAATGCATTATCTCATTTAACATTCATTGAATCAAGGGAATTGCTTAAAAGGGATGTTTTAGGCAAACAAGGCACAAACAATGCAAGCATTAGGACAAATGTGCACAAGCCACTTATGAATTTTCATGCTAACAAGAAAAATTCATAGGTTCAGGATGAACCAAACTTAATATGCGCGAGAAATCTAATAAATAAATAATGAATGAAACCAGAGAAATTAAAAGCTGATAAAAAAACAAACTTGCTGGATTCATTGATTTCTTTAATTAGTTTGCAGAAATGGAGTTCTTTAAGTATGTGCATTGCATGAGCAAAAGAAGCTGCTAAATCTCAGGGCAGATGGATGTGCCACCCTAGGCTTAGAGCGTAGTGAGGTTAAGACTAGTCATACATCCATATGACTTTTCCTTGTAGCAGGACCTACCTCTGTTATGGTAGACTAAGCTGAAAGTGTTTCCTGAAACAGATAATCTTGCCTGTTATACCTAACTGAACTTTAGGCATTGGAAGAACTCTGATCTTAGGCCTAGTTCTAACTAAGCTGGCCAGCTTGTGACTGGGATGTAGCCCTTCAGGGAGCAGGTACGGGATTAAAAGACTGAATGCTCCTTCCTCCAAAGAATTCCTTCCACACACAAAGTTACATGTCAGGGAGAAGGATTTTTGCCTGCCTTTCCCACTGAAATACCTGTTTTCTATGCCAAGAAAATAATTCCATTCAGAGAAGCAATCCTTCACATCAACCAGCAATGGTGACAACAAGAGAGAGGAAAACAAATGAGATTTCTGGAGTGGTGAAATTAGGCCAATTATTTGTTAGGGCAGTCTTTAATAGCATCAGCTGGTCTTGTCAGCCATCATCTCCCCTCACCCCACCCCCCTTGGGCCAAAGGTCCCCAGGTTTAGTATTGTCCCAGGAAGCTCTGAAGGGAAAATGACGGCCACCACAAAATTAGCATCCAGCTGGAAGTTATCCCCATTTCTCCATGGGTTGCCTCTATATCTGGGAGGAGAAAGAATGGGAGTTACCAGCGGGGGCAACACTGTAAGTACTACTCCACCCCCGAAGTCTCTGAAACCCTGGTAATAAGGGCTCTGAAATGAGACAGGTTATGTCATCCCGTTCAAAAGGAGATTCCAGGGAAAACTAGCTTTTCATCTTGCAGTACTGGGGCAACATCTTTGTGAACCTGTAGCAGTTTCTAAAGGCATGAGAACTAGGGTTGCATGAAAATTACCTTTTTGCACACAAATCCAAAACTTTGAATATGTAGCTCTGAATATGAATGCAGGCATGAGCCCATCGGAAGTATTCATAATTTGTCAATATGTGTTCATGATCAGCTTGTTCCCGAGTCCCAAGCCGATTTGCATAAACTCCGTCAGTAGACTAAATTATACCCACTTTAACCCATGCGGGTAATTTGTACAAATTTGGAGGCAGGCTTTGTGCAAATGCCCCATTCAGTTGCTGCTCAATTTGTGTAAGTTCTCCATTCGTGCAGAGAGAGTAATGATTGGAAGAGCAGGTGGAAATTGCGATGAGATGAGTGGTGAAATATGTGGACAATCTCAAACATTGCATGTTTCTCCATCCCTAATGAGAAACTCATTGATATGTGTGCATGTATGTGTGTGTCCCAGTAGTATTGGGGCCCTAGCCAGGACTGCACACCAAGGGTGTAACCACAATAGCATGGCTAAAAAGTGAATATAAAGTTACAAGGCTGGCTTTGCAAATCCCCCATGGAAGCTGAAGGGGTGAAGTGGGCCCATGTTTGATAATATGCTTATTGATAATCAAGCCTGGGAAAAGTGTTTTGTCAATGGAAACCAGTGCATTTTTCAGCTCTTTAAGGTGATGAATATCATGTCATGAGAAATACATCTAATTCTGTGTATGCCAGTCCACCCTTGGATCCAAGATACTGGCATCCCTGCTTTCAAGATGAAGAAAAGGTTGGTTCAAGTTCAGAAAGAAACCTGAAACCAGATATTTTGCTGCTAACAATTCTCACAGCTGGGTTAACATGTGAGAATACTTTTGATTTTCCATGCAATCATTATTGCCTTTTAGATGGGCTCCTCATCATTTGTAATTTCTCAGCATTTTACTGCTGTGGGTGTTGGGTCATCTCCTCACTGCAATCAAACCAATAAAGAGCTAATAAGGCGGTATCAGGACATTGGAGAAGAGGCAATTCAGAAACTTTCTCCAGTTTCACACATGCATGTCATTCAGGCATGATTCAGATGAAAGTGTTGGCTGAATCTGTGTGGCTTCTTCCTATGAAATCTTGCACCTTTTTTTTTCACAAGGGGAAAACAGTATGAAATCCAGAACATTCATTTCAGGATCTTAATTTGGTGATAGGTAATTTGTCTGGTCTGTTAATAAACATTGATTGATTGATTGGCAGTTTCCTTGAAGATGAGGTCTGCAGCTGATGCATTTTGTGTCTTTGAAAACCCTTGAATGTGTATCTTTGAGTGAGCTGGACTTGTTTTGCCTGAATAGAACACATAAACAACTTTTTCCCTCAAAAAAAGAACTGTGGTTGAAGCTATTTATTTATTTATTTGGTTTATATTCTGCCATTTTCTTTTTAAAAGAACTCAAAGCAGCTTATATTGTTCTCAACCTGCTACTTTCAATCTTATCCACACAACAACAACCCTGTGAGGTAGGCTGGCCTGAGAGTCTGTGGCTGGTCTAAAGTCACCCAGGTGGCCCCATGGCTGAGCAGGGACTCAAACCAAGATTGCTTGAAGTCCAGTCCCATACTCTTAACCACTACACCACACTGGCTTATTAGGCATTCTTCCTCAAATAATGTTTTCATGCTTTCTAGCACCACCTTGAGAACCACAGTCTTCATTGATATACCCCAGTCACACTTGGTGTGTGAAAGAGAATGCTTTCTGGTGAATTATTTATTTGACTACAGCCTTATTTGGGTCTCCTTATGACTCAGTAGAAGGAATGTATGTAAGACAGGTAGGGCTGTGCAGGCCAGCCTGGTTCCAAATATCCCCATCCCCACCCTCTACATTAGGTGTGCAGAAGCTCAAGTCCACCAGCTAAAGGTGGCCCTCCAGGTTTTCCTAGGTGGCTACACCTTCTTTCCCTAGGCCCACAAGATCTGTCCCTGACTCTTGTTTGGTGGTTTCTTGGCTTTGTGGTGGGTTTCCCCATTTCCAAAATGGTTGAAATGCTTCTCCCAAAGTGGTTGCTACCACTTTGGGGTTTAAGCAAAAATACATGGGCATGTTTGTTGCATTGGGCCCACCCACTACGAGAACGCACTGGCCAAGAGCATCTCCAGAATGGACTCTGGACTTGTAACCAAAAGAGCTTTAACAAGTTCCGGGGCTCCCTTTGCTGTGTGAGGAGGTCTCACACTTGCTTTAACATGAGGAGAACCCTTTGTGTAGTTGGGAACCCTGATAAAGCTCCTCTCACTTTTGACCGAAACATTTTTATCATGGTGCGTCCCACATCTGGCTGTCTGCTGCTGTTAATTGGTTTTTAATACATTTTTTTACAAAATGCAGAATAAAACCCTTTCAACTAGTCCTAGTACTGAATCTCTTCTCTGCCAGGGACTATGTCTTCTTGGGAGTGTGCTGCTGGTCCTGGCAGAACAAGAAGCCGGAGCTCCCTTCTCTCGGGCCTCTCTTCAGATCCCCACCACCCCATGCTCAGGGCTAGTTCTCCCCTGAAGCAGGGAGAGGCACCTGCATTGGGAGGCAGAGTGGGATGGGGGCAAATGACTTTGCTCCCCCTCCTGGGGGGGCACCCCTGCTGCTATGCTGCCTCCGGCAGGTGCTCTGGAGGGCTCAGAAGCTGCTCTCGGGCAGTTGGAGCTGGCTTGACTCTCTGGAGTAGCCAGTCACCCCCACCTCCCTTACTTTTAAGGGAACCAACGCAGCAGCACAGGTAAGGGGCATGTGTGGCAGGGGAGGAGAAGGCAGACCCTCCACAAGGTGGCAAGAGCAGTGACGGCAGGAGGGAGCATGAGGCAGCCATGAGGCCTGCTCTTCCTGCCCTGGGTGGAGACGCAGCTTGTGCTGGGACTGCCCACACTTTCTCTGAAGAACCTTGGGAGAGAGGGAGAGGAAGCAAATATGGTGATCATCTGAAGTGAAAATCGCTGCCGCCCCGTTTTCTCTCTCTCTTCCACACAGAGCAGCACTCATCCTCACCCACATCCATTCAATAACCGTTATTTAGCTCCTCAGTAAGGCATACATGGGCTAGCAGGCCGGGAGAGGCGTGGAGACGGCCAAGCTCCCTGGAGGGTGGCGTCTGAGCTAAGAGCACACAGGAAGATGGCAGGAGGCCGTGTTCAGTCGAGGATGATGGAGGCACCTGGACACTTTCTCAGGAAGCTCTGGGAAAGCGTGCGCAAGAAAAAGGAGACAGGGCAGGCCTGGCTTGGGAATGCCTGATAAAAGGGCAGAGGAGGGAAGAAGCCAAGGAGGAACTCTTTGGAAAGTTCTCTGGAAGAAAAGGGTGCATCATGGAGGAGGCAAAGGAAAAAGTCATCTTTGGCCCCAGGGAGCTGATGTGGGAATCAGATGCCATCCAGCCTTCCAGCTTGTGTGCCCTAACCAATAGAGGGTGTTGCCACACTGAACCACTAGCAGAGATTATGCATTTTGCCACACAAATAGCGTTCATCATGGCTCTGGTTTACGAGAGCGAGAACGGGAGAGAAACTGAATGGGTATTTGGTGATTGTGCTGCCCAACACCTTCACTGTATCAGTCCTCACTTTGCAAAGGAAGCAACCCGGCTTCCCTGTAGTTGGTAACACCTCAGGGGCTCTTTTAAAACTGCTCAGTAAACATTCCACATGCCACGCCATCAAAGTGATTTTGGCTGCAAGATCGTTTGTCCGCATTTCATTCTGCTCTGTATAAGATGGGCTTCGTCCCTCCAGGATGAAATTTTCATTCTGTGGGTCATGGTGGTAAGACCGTATGAAAAACAAACCTCTCTCTCTTTCTGCCTCTTGCTTGTAAAAATGCCCACAAAACACAAACAGAGTGTCCAGACACATCATGTATAGATTTTATCCATTTCCTTTACTGTTTGTGTAAATAGGTCAAATCTCCCTTGTCACCACAGGCTGTTTTATTGTCCCTCTGATGCAATAACTGGTTGGCTTTTTCATTAATCAGGTTTATGAGCACTCAACAAACCCTACAGTTTGCAGAGGAAAAGGGGGCTTGTTGAGTAACACTCGTTTCAGGCCCTGGTGGTTTAAATATGCATCTTTGCACTGGAAATTTGAGGGGCAAGTTCATTAATGCATTCTTTCACCACAGAACCTTGGAAGGGAAATAATGGCGTAGGCAGCCTAGAGTGTGCCTTTTCTTACGGGGAGCCCACTGATCACTGCACACATGTTAGGAGTTAGGATAAAGTGCCACTAGATGGCATGTCTGGCCATTAAGGCATTCCTTGATCCCCAGAGTTCACCTTCTGGAAGCTCTCCCATAATATACTTCTTGTATCCTGGCCCACATCTGACTCTCACAGGCCTCCACAACATTACAAGTTGAGGTAATCCTAGCCAGCTCCAGATTCTTCTTAATCCTAGTAATGGGAATATCGGTTCTCCCCAGCGACTACGTCGTCCAGCAGAATGGAAGAGGACGAGCAAGGATGTGGCCAAAGGGGTAAGAATGCGCACAGTACCTCTGCACCAATGGTAACTCCAGAATCATTCCTCCAAGCCGTGTGTCCGTTGGGCTGTACCGGAGGGACTTTTACTGCACTGGGTAAGCGGTGTAATGAAAGGGGGTGTGCGCGCTGTGGAGGAACGCTTCAGATTTCACTACGAGATGTGCAGGAGAGAGAACTTTGGCAAAATGAAGCGAGTGACTTCACAATCCAGCACCAAGTTTTAAAGGATATTAGAATTCTGGCAGGTAATTGTCCTCGGAAAACTTTATTAAGAAGGGGAAAACATGGCTTTATTACTCAGGTTCAGTCATAAGAAATCCACAGATGGGTCCTAGTACTTCTGTTGTGGCCGAGGGTGGGGGGCTACAAGAGACGGGAAAGATTGCCATAAGCCATTTTTTAGAAGAAAGGAGGGAAGGAGAGGAGAGGAGAGGAGAGGAGAGGGGTTTTATATTTTGTAAACAAATCCATCTGGAGCGACTAAATTTTTCCAGACCGAATCAGGCCCTTGCCACCTCCACACACCCCAGCCTGCCTGACAGGGTTCCAGCTGCAACCATGGCTTTCCATTGCTCTGCAGCATCGGGATGTGATCACACCGCCTCTGGGCCAGAAGAGAACACAATCACTCACTCTGAGTCATTACATAAGCTGAAGTATGTGATTTATTAAACCACAAAAAATAGGTTACATTAACACGAAGAGTCTGACTTGAAGCCGCAGAAGGCGCAACTTTCAGGGGCGAGAGGAGAACGCGCTGCTTCCTGGGTCTGCCTTTCCCGTAAACACTGATATCGCTCTTTATTGGGAGATCCCCGTGATGTGTGCCAAGTCAAGATAAAAACAGAGATATTACATCCTGAAATAAAGGGAATGAGACAATTAGCTTCATTCGAAGTACCTTTCAGTCATATTTAGCTGAAATGTTGAGTGATGTAATTTTCCTGGAGTCATGACCTGAGAGCGGTTGTATTTTGTTCACATTCTAATGTCTCACCCATTCCCACAGAATTATATATATACATATCTGCAACTCCCCTTCCTTAAATTTGCTAATACCGTAGGGTTGGCGGGATCTGTTGCACTTTCTATAGCATGCACATTTTTTTTCCGAGCAGGAGGTCATTCTGTCCTCTTCCCACATCTGTTTGTGAATGGCCTTTGTAAAAGTCTACATGAAAAATTATACACATATTTAATGATTTCCCCCTGCAGTACATAGTTTTGGCAAACACCCTCCCTTAATATATGCCTTTTTGTGTGCTCTTTTCCCTTATATATGCATTTTGCACAGATATTTTGATTAGAGTACTTGTATAGGACATGCTGAGGGTACCATGAAAACTTTGGAGAAGCACAAAAACTAAAGGACAGTTGTATTCCAGTTCATCTCTTAGTTCTCTTAGTTCAAAAAGTGCATATTAAGTCAGAATGTTACAATGAGAACCAAAGTGATTTCTTCAGCAGTCCTACTGATACTTCCCTCTTCTGCCATTTTGACTACACAGATGCAAGCATTCTCAGTTGAAGATTGAAAAAAGAGTGTAAAATGCAGAAAGGGAATCGAGTGTAAAATATAGGTAAAAGTGTCTATTGCTTAATCATGGTATTCAGTGGAATACACTTTCCTTCATCCTTCCCCCGCCCAACTTCTCTTACACATACACACATTTTGGGACCTTGTGGATTAGGGACAGGTGCTCAGATGCTCCAAATATCTGGGGCATAAAAGGCACATTCTTAACTGCAGTTCCAGTAAAGAGAACAGGTGTGAGATGGGTGTTCCCCTTTCCCTTCCTTCAGATGCACAAAGCTGTGATGCCTCCAAATCTGTCCTGATAGGCCAGTCCACCCTCTACTGATCACAAGATCATCCATATACAGGTTTCTACAATGACTGCGTGGTGGTTCAGATTGTTGCCTTGGGGTATACATTCAGAAAGATGCAAGAGGAAAACATCGAAAAATCTTCCTCTTTCTTCTGTACATTGGTAAGTCGTTGTGATGGCATGAAGTAAAAAATGAGATCATTTTCTGCCCTGCAGGTCCTTGCAGGGTAGGACAGGTTGGGGGCACCATGTCACCCCATACTCTGCTGGTGCTCAAACCTGCATCATTTGCAAAGCTGAAAGCCCAGAGTTTGCTAACCAGAAGCAATTACAGAAGCTGAATCAGGAGAAGAGTAACAACAGCCATAACGCCAACAGCAGCACCGTTGTGCTGGTTATTGTCCCTCCTCGTACAGAAACAGAAATCCATGTTGTGATTTCTGTACCTTGGAGAAGCATTGCTAAGAACAGGCTGCATCTTGTGTCGGCTCAAGTGCAGCAGAAGCCCTGGACATTACAATGGCATGTTTCCTCAAGCACGAAGGGGCCCAGAAGGCATCCCTTTGGAAAGAGAGAGACAGCTGGTGATGGGGCTTTAAAAATGATGTCCTTTGGGACCAGTGAAAAGGCTTAGCAATCTTCAGAGGGCAGCCTTTTCAAAGCCAGGTGGCCAGCTTGCTCCTTCATCCCAGCCTGTATTTATCAGAAGGCTTTTGGGTGTTACCTGAGCCCTTTGGATAAACAAGGTTGCTTTGTGTGCCGATTGTTCCCAGGAAAGAATACAGGCAGCCCTTTGAAGTCCTCATGGCCTATTGTGCGAAGGCTCTTCAGTGTCTTTCCAGGCCCTTGAACAGCTCTCGGCATCAGTGGTTTTCCCACTTACTATCTTCAGCAGAGTTACTGGTTTACACCCAGAGAAAGTGAACAGTTGGATTAGGCTGCAGGTGTTTATATGCCCCTTTTGCTCAATTTCTCTCCCCTTCCTGCTGTGTCCAACTGTATCCGTGGAACTTCAGCTGCCATGGGTGAAAACACAGTTAGCAGGAAAGCACTGCTCCTCGATGGAACGTCCCGGCAAGACGGTCACCTGCTTCTTATTTGGTGCTTTAGTCCCAGTCAAATGTGGAAGACACAATAAGAAGTCATAATAGCAGAAGCTGACGTCATCCAATGGAGCCGGATGATGAGAAATCCTGGGCAGGAAAAGAAACTACCTTTTCTCATAGTACGTTATCTCTGTGATTCACTACCGACAAGTGTGCTGATGGCCACCAAACTGAATGATTTTAAAAAGGGGCTAGAAAAATGCACAAAGGATCGGGCTATCAATGGCTAATGGCCACAATGGTGACATGCCACTCTGAGACAGTATGCTTACATCTCAAGTGGCTGGGGAACATGGGCAGGAGGATGCTATTGTACTCAGAGGGACATAATTTACCTAGACTTTAGCAAAGCATTCAACAAAGTGCCACGACACCCTGATAAACGAACTAGCAAAAAGTGGGCTTGACAGAACTACTATTAGGTAGATCCACAAATGGCTACAAAATTGGTCACAGAGTGCTCATCAATGGCACCCTTTCAAGCTGGAGAGAGGTAATGAGTGGGGTGCCATAGGCCTTGGTCTTGGGATCAATGCTCTTCAACATCTTTATCAATGATCTAGATGAGGGAAGTCCAGAGAAGGATAATTAAATTTGCAGCCAGCACAAAGCTGGGTGGCATAGCTAACACCCTGGAAGACAAAAAGAAGATCCAGGGTGATCTAGACAAGCTAGAATACTGAGTGGAAGCAAGTCAAATATGAGTCAGCAATGTGATGTGCCTGCAAAAAGGGCAAACATTTTGGGATGCATAAATAGAAGTATCATTTTCAGAACAAGAGAGGTACTAGTTCTCTTTGTTCTGCACTAGTCAGACTTTACCTGGAATACTGTGTTCAGTTCTGGGGACCCAGGTTTTAGACTAGAAAGGGCAACAAAGATGATCCTGAGTCTGGAAACGAAGTCTTATGATGAGAGAGCTGGGCATGTTAAGTGTTGAGACGAGAAGACCACGAGGGGATATGATGGCACGCTACAAGTTCCTCAAAGGCTGTCACAAGGAGGAAGAAAAAGCCCTCTTCTCACTCATCCCTGAGTGTAGGACACAGAAGAAGAAACTTAAACTGCAGCACACCAGATTCCGGCGAGACACCAGGAAAAACTCCCTAACTGCCAAGAGCAATGTGATAGTGGAACCAGTTGCCAAGAGAAGTGGTGGGCTCTCCCGCACTGGACGCATTCAAGGTGAAACTGGAGAGTCATCTGAGCGGGATGGTGTGACTTGGCATCCTGCGCTGGCAGGGGTTGGGATCCGATGGCCTTCTTGGCCTCTCCCGACCCAGCTATTCTATCTATGAATCAAGTCAGATTGGTGGGTTCCCCACAGGCAGTCAGTTGGCCCCTCTGTGAACAGAAAGTTCACACTTTAAAACCCACATGTTATGGGTGGGTTAGCACTGGCACAGCAAATGCCAGTCGGGCTGCACTCTCACACCTGATGCAATTGTTCTTGTTGAGGAGGGGTGCCCAGGCCCCCTCTCAGAAGAGAGTCCACTTGAGTAGCACCAGTGCTTTGGCTGGTTCCTTGACCAGGGAAGAACTGGAGCTGGAGCTGGGCCGCAGGAGCAAGTGCTCCTCCTTCTTGTATCTCAGGCAGGTGGGGTCGACGGAGGGGTTGTGGTGGTGCTCATACCCCCTCAATCCCATCAAGTGGCCAGACCCTTGTCGGGCCAGTAGATCCCCATCTTGCTGAGACTGAAGCCAGGAGCAGTCCTTCGCTAATGCAGATGTTGGGCTGTGAGCTGGGGTGGGGGGGCACGGAGAGCAGCTCTGGCCACAGGGGAAGGGAGGGGAGCAGTCAGGGAAGGTGACCCTTGAGTCACTTTCTTGGCAAGCTCGTCAATCACCTCATTGCCATCTCCAGCTGACATTGGTAGTTCTTGTAACAAGTTCCAAGGGGAATGTGCATGTCTTCCCCTGGGATCAGCTGTGCAGTCTCCTGCTGACCTCCGAGGAAGCTGTTCGGGCTTCCCTTTGAGTGTTAGAAGTGTCACCAGCAGCAGAAATGACTGCATCTGCCTAGAAATGCTTCAGCAATTGCTAAAGCTGCTATCAGGGATGGGGGAAGAGGTCCTTTATATCTCTGCACAAATGAGACAGTAGGCGACATACAGTTCACTGAGCAATGAGTTTGCAGAAAGCTGATGCAAGGGAGAACTGCAGTCATCTTTAACATGACTCCTCTAGTGTGCCATCTGCTGTCTTCCATTGCCGGTTTCCCCGTGCAGATTAATAAATCAGAGCTCTAGACACAATCCACAGTAGTAAGGGAATTTCACAATTGCTTTACGTAAAGGTTATTGTGAGCATCCTCGCACAGATACACAGGAACTGGGACAGGGCGAGTTAGCAGTGTAGAGAGATGGGCTATTCTGAGTGGAATCTCTGTGGTCAGACAGCTGCAGTGGATGTGCCGTGGGTGGCACTTCACACTGGTCTGCATCAGGGCAGCTGCAGTAACATTGTGTGGAGCGCATGGACACTCCCATCCTGCCTCCATCACAGGCTGGACAAGTGTGCTTTGCAGCAAAGTACCTGGTGAGGTGCTGATCAGACATCCACAGGATTCGCATATAGATTAGTTATCCTCATAGCTGTTCCATTCCACACATTTCCTGCACTCCCAGAACTGGGCTGTCAGGGAACGTGTCTGCATTATCAGCTAGTAAGACAGGGTGGGGGTGATAGAGAAAATTCTCTCATCGGCATCCATTTAACTTGAGAAGAAGTATGGGAAAAAGTATTTTTGTTCCACTTGCATGAAGTCATGCCACTTCCAGTCTGAGCAATCTCTGTGCGTTTCTTCCGGGAGGGGAAAATGAATGGTGCCAAAGCTCTGAAAATAGGTGTCTGTGTGCATTTTAAAGACAACATGTTTGTACCTCTGTTGCATGAGAATGTATGCTGCTGTGACAGAGAAATGACTTCATCAGGAAATCCCCTTTCAGACTTCCAGACTTATAACATACATACATCTATTTCAAGCTGAATTCAAAATGTCCTGCAATGAGAAGTCTCACAGGATAATGGTTTTCATGTCTGCTCAGAAGCAAGTCCCACTGAGACCACTGGAGGTTACCGCAAGATATATCCATGCTTTGGTTGAGCCATACCTGGCAGGAAGCTCCTCTGAACTCAGGCACTTTTGAGTGGCTTGTACAGGATTGCCCTGCTATTGCTCACATTGCAAGACAAATTCATAGGTTAAGTTCTATCCCAATAGTCTTTATTTCTTTATACCTGCCCATTTTTCCCAAGGAACTCAAGCTTCTGTCATCCGCTTTGGCAGCCTTTTGAAGACTTGTCTCTCAATTCATTCTGGAGTGACAGATAAACATTCATTTTTTCTCCCCCTAATGCCTGGCATTCTTCAGTTTGCATAGGGCTGAAAGGCAAACTACTAAAAGGCTTCATGCAGACAATGCAGAAGTAATAAATTGCAAGTTAAGCAATGTGTAATGTACTAACAGGAGGTAGAGTGCAGGGCTGAATAAATAGTCAAAGGAAACTTCAAATGAGTGCTGGCAAGAATTTCATGGGGCTCATTGTTTTGATAGGATTTTAAAATATCTGCAATTTTTGTCATAAATGGGACAGGAAGATCATGAGATTTTTTCAATTTATTTTTAAATCAATGCAAGAGAAAGGCAACAGTCTTTGGGTGCATAGCAATTTGAGTCTCGGTTTGAATCTCTGTTTGATCAGCCTTGTTTGTGATACTGAATTAGGGGTGTCAGATCTTTTCTTCCTGGCCGGTCCCTCATCTTCAACAGCTACCTAGTAAGGAGAAGTAACCAATTTCATTCTAGGAATAGCTGTACCAACTGAATTTGGCTGGTGCAAAAAAGGTGACCATTTCTTTGGGTCCCATCTTTGGTAAGAACTTACCAAAATTCTAATTGCTTGATGACTGGAATGAAAATAAGGTGAGATGTAAGGCATTCAGATGCAGGAGAAAGCTGAATGGACAGATTCATCCATGCCTAGCCAGAATCCATTCTACAGGAAACTATTGGATTTGCTTTGGCACATTGGCAAAGAGACCATTTTATACCCCTAGCTGGCCATTATGACTACCTTATGCCTGTGCTTTGTTAACTGCCTGGGCTCCCGCTGTGTTTCTGGGCTCAATTCCATGTGTTGGTTTTTTCTTGGAGGGCCTTCCTCAGGTTTGGACCTAACCTGCTTAAGGACAGCATGCCACAGTGTGTGCCTGCCTGTACCCTATGATTGTCAAAGGAGGCTATTTGTCAGGCATCCACACCAGTGGAAGTGCAGTGGATGCCTATTAAAGAAAGGGCCTTCCCAGCAGGGGTGCTGCCAGGCAGGGCTTCAGGGCCAGTTCTGGAACTGCTCACTCGGTACAACTCTTTGTCTTTCTTTTTTCATGGCTCCTTGGCTGGACATCTTGATCATTCCTTCAGCCAGCTTGGAGCAAAGCTGCTCCTTCACCTGCTGGACAGTCTGGTGGACTTGATGGTAAGACAAGAAATTCCGTGTAGATGGCATAACGGTAGAAAGGAGGCAAATGCAAGGAATGGAGAACCAGCAATGTCTGAGACTGCTGCAATTCTCTGGCCTGTGTCTCAAAGCTCATGTTGCCTCATTCTCATCTTAATGCCTATCTGTCTTCCTTTTCACTCAAACAAGAAAGGTGTGCATTTTTTTTACAAGTACACACTCAAATGTGCACTTCCCCCATGGACTAAAGTATGAAAAAGTTATTTTGGGGAAAACATGCACCCACTGGGGTGAAGGCTCTGCCCACTTCTGGCTCCAGACCCAGTGACTTATGTCCCCAACAGATTGCCCACAAGGCAATGTAGTCTTTAATAACAACAGCAAAAAGATTCTCCACTCTTGCTCTCATTCGTGTGTGCACACATGTGTGCAAAAGTCCTTCTTTAAACTTGGTCTTCTTTCAGGCTCCTAGTACTCTGCATTGATGATTCTGCTGCAGTCGAGCACACCCTTGCCTCCTCCTCACGCTGGAACACCGTGGAATGATCGCTCAGCCTTTGTTTGCTGCTGCTGCTGTTTTTGTTTGGCTTGGGGTTTTTTGGTACTCTTCTTGCCCATTCTCAACATAGCTCCTGCAGCACACGTGTGTATGCAGTGACATCTAGTGACAAGGAACACAAATGGGGCTCGGGGAACTTTCTGTGGATTTTAGCAAAATTAATGTTCGGTTGTTCCATAATGCAAAGTACCTCTCCCCATGACAATTAATCAGTCATGAGATTGGCATCATAACTATTTCTTTATTAAATTAAAAAATGAAAATCACCTGAATGTTGAGGACATGCTGCATCTGTAGTTTCAAGGTCTAGTTAGCATAGAAAACTTCTTGAATAAAAGGTTCTTTGTAATCATTCGACCTTGTATCATCTTCATTTCATAGAAGAGGCCAAAAGAGTGCAATTTGCCAGAGATGTCCTCCACTGATTTTTGTGGTTGACCTTCAGAGGTTTGATCTTCAGACTTAACAAGTCCAAAGGACCACATTGGCACAATCCCCAAACTTTTGGAGTGATTTATTAATGTTGGCTTAAAAAAGAAAAAAGTGAAAAATTATCTTTAAGCTGGGCCCCTGAGATAATCAACATTGCAACTTGCAATGGCTCATGAATTGCCAACACTACAAAGATTTGGGGTCATGAGAACCTCTCCTCTATGGCCCTTTCCCTAGGTCTGTCCTGCAAAGCTCTCCTCAAGAACTCCTTTCCCATCTTCTACCTTTTATGGATTCTCTATCCAAAACAAAGGCAAAGTTTGTTTTCTGAGTACTGCAGGATAAACTTTAAAGAAAACAGAAGTGTGAATGGAAAAATCTAGCCTGATTAATACAGAATGCAAGCATAGCTAGAGGAGAAGCTTTTCACACAGGAGAGCAGAGGGAAACACTGGCTGCATTCAAATAGAACAATAAGTGATGGTGGAAGCCACTGAGGTGTGGTCTGTCATGTTGTCTGAACCTTGTCAGGGACATACAGAGCGTTGCATTTGGCTTCTACAGAATCACAGAGAGAAATGACTGTTCTATGTTTTCCACGCTTCAGCATGGCTTGTTTGGTCCTGTGAACCCAGAAGCATCATTTTCACACTTTCACCATAGAGTCTAGAGGAAAGAGAAGCCACTGCTGGAGGAGACTCTCCTGCCTGCAGTCTCCTCTATCCAACTTTGCCTAGCAACAGGTGAGTCAGCTCCAGCCATGCTCCGATTGGCTGTCCCATGCTCCCTCCTGTCTTTGGCTTATCGCTGCAATCCAGACACCCACCTGAAGGGTTGGAATGTCACTAGCAGTGGGGAAGCACTCCGCACCATCTCCAGTGGTGACCTTGGAGACAGCCATGTGACACCCCTACATGATCACTATAGTGCACACAAACACCATTCGCAAGCTGCTCTGCCATTGTTTTTCTGACAAAAGCATCTGTCCCCTCTCTGCAAGGTTACACAAGAGGAGCACATGGGCTGCACATGGGACATCACCAACATGGTGAGTGCTCCAAAAAGCCCATGTTCCCCACTCTGCCTCCCGCCTTCTCCTCCACTCCTATCTTGTCACTGGCATTCCTGGGGACTGCCAACCCTCCACCCGCTGAACCCACGAACACCCACCATTGCCAGGTTTGAGGTATAGGAGATCCACACTGCAATTTCCCAGTGGATTTCAGAGAATGACGCATGGAAGTTCTACAGTTCAGCCGCCATCCCAGCATGAATGCCAACCTCCTTCCGACTAGTGGCCACAGTAGAGCGCCCCTCAGGGCTTCCTGCCTGCCCTGCAGAGATATGTGGCGGGAGGGAACTGGAGCCATGGCACAAAAGCTTCCCCCCTTCGACCCTGTAAGCAGCTCCCAGAGCACCTAGCACATGTGGCAAGTTAGCTATGCGCAAAGGTACGTATGCATCCGTCCATTCAGTTAGAGAGCGGACAGTGCCAGGTATTGTGAAGCTGGAAACCAGGCTCCTGCATCCAATGACTAGGTGCCGGCCAGCATGGACTGGGAAGGGAAGCTGTGTGGGGCAAGGAATAATGTGTGGGCAGAGCTCACACACCAGCAGAAGAGACCCTTAGATTGAGGAACACGCGGCATGCTTTTCTATCTGCCCCTTTCCCTGCACCCCCAATGGTGCAGTTAAAGACATGCTTTGCAACAGTGCTGAGGTTTTTGTAGGGAGTGCTAGCTGTGGGGCTGGGTGGAGAGGGGCACAGGCAGCCCCAGATGAGTCTACCCAGAGTACGGCCTAGCAGGAGGGAAGCTGCCACATGCGATGGTGTGGTAGAGATGGGCATGGGAGGAGATGTTTCTGAGGGGGCAGAGGCAGGGCACTGGGCCAGCCAGCTGTAGCCACAGTGGGGACAGCACAGCTTGCCCCCACTGATCCCCTCTGTGTGTCCAACTGCAGTGGGAAGGTGGCCACTCCCCGTGTGGGTGAGCCCTGTGGGCACCTCTGCAGCAAGGGAGGGGCAGTGAGGACAACTCTAGAGCAACAGTACTACTCTAGCGAGTAAACAGCTGCCTCCACTGAGCAGGGGAAGAAACAGCTGGCCGAGGACACGCCCAGGGGAATATGTGGACCAGTGAGGGATAGGCAGGCAAAGTAGGCAGCAGTGGTGCACCCTGGGTAGAATTTCAGCCATGGGGGCTGAGGGGATACCTGCTGCCCTAGTGGGGGGGGGGGGATGACAGAAGCGGGTGGAAACCATGCAGGTGTGGAAACCCTTCTAATATCTGAACCCAACATCCAGGGAAGAAACTGGGCCATGCAGTACCCATGCAGCATGGTTTAGCATTATGTATGAACACAGGCACTGTGTGAGTCTCTCCTGTGCTATTTGGGCCACTTGTAGATGGTGTCAGTAGGGCAGAAGAGAAATTAACTGCAGCTTCTAGCCAACTGTGAGATATACGCTGTCATCCTGGAGCAATCTAAGCAGCAACTAATTCAAGCTTCATGTTTTAAATAACTTTATTTAAAAACAAAAGGAAATTAGCCTGACAATCTGATTTGGCTGCCTCTTTTCAATGTGGTATTTTCTCTAGATTCTCACAGCATTTTGACAGCCAGCATTTGTATGCTAGCTTTGCTATTATTTTGTAACAAGAATTTATTAACACACGCACACACTGATATTCCCAGTACTTGTAGGCATGAAAAACCGAACAAATTTTGTGTTTAGCTTTAGGATTGTTTAAAATCATATATCCCTTGTCACCATCATTGTCTGCAAAGTCCTTATCTATATTAAATCTGTATTAAATCTGCTTCCATCTATATTTAATCTCTTTTAATTTTCTTGCTGCTATTCATTCCTTGTATCTCCACTTTTATCAGTACTTGGGGACATGGAGCTGAACTGAATTTTGTTATTAGTAGAGATATGTACTGAAATGCTAGGTGTACCATTCTTAATGTTAACAGAATGGCCAGTTGCCTTGAACCTCTCTAAAACTGATTTGTCTGGCATCAAATTATTGTCTGTAATAACACGTAGGTTGTAGAAGATTAGAGATATGGAAGAGAGGGAAATTGGTAGAGATGTTTTCTACTCAGGTTAATTCCCATCTCCTTCCTGCTTGCCACTCCCACTGCTATTACCTAGAGCTGCTTGTTCCACTTTTCTCTTCACTAACCTGCACTATGAAAGGACATGTGGATCAAGTTGCTGGTGTTTGAGAAGAAATGGACTGGACCCAAGATGACCTGATCAGAGGCAACTGGAAGCAGGCAGATCAGACTGCAAACGTGCATACAGCTAGTGGCCTAGGACAGCCAAATAGGGACCTGGAGGTTAGCCCTCAATGGTTTGAACCTGAACATCAGCAGGGGATACAGGCCCCTGGTTATAGTCCTCCTCACCACAATGATATATATAGAATGTTTATTTCAGTTCTCATAATTCTTTCTAAATTTGTGTCTATGCAAATCAGTTAGCCAATATTATGCCAATATTCTCTTTGTCATCTTTTTGGTGATGTCTACGGGGCCACCCTAATTGTGTTAGAGAAGCAGCAGGAAGTGGGAAGGTGAAACAAGGACTGAGGCTGGTTCAGAAGTGAAGCTGGGCCAAAACTGCATGCGCAAAGAGGTTGAATCGAGATAGGTCTGGGAAAGTGTCTCTCTGTGATGTGCTTTGAGAACTCCCAGGGCAGTTCAAAGACGCGGCAGCAGGCTCAGGATTGGCCTTGGCTTCTTTCAGAGGTAGAGGAACAGCCTGCTCTGGCTGCTGCCAAGTCAGAAGGCAAGCATGACGGGGAGCAGAAGCCCTCCCCACCCACTCCAGCAGCAGCCAGCTATGCGCTCACTGAGGTGCCGGGCTCAACAGCTGTCTTCCTAGGGATTTCGATCATCTCACCTCACATTTGAAATGGCTGAGGAGGTTGAACAGAAGCAGTTGCTGGAGAGCAAGGGTGCTAGCACTTGTTGAGAGAGAGAGAGAGAGAGAGAGAGAGAGAGAGAGAGAGAGAGAGAGAGAGAGGGGAGGGGGGGGGGGAGGGGGGGGGGGGGTTAACAGGCCCAGCAATGTCAATACCGAGGCGCCTCGATAGGGGGGGAGGGAGGGAGGGAACGTGGGCACTCAGAGGGCAATGGCTGAGATCAGAGCAGGGGGAATCTTTCTCATTGTTCCAACTTTGTCCATCTTTGCTTTTTTCTGAAAATTTAAATGCATTTTTGTACACATTTCTCATCATATGTGCCACATAAAAGGTTTCATTATGGAAAACTGAAATATGATTTAACAACCAACACAATTTCAATACAAACTAGACTTCTCAATAGAGCTGACATAATGCTTCATGATGCCATTCAGGTCCATTAATGCTTGGGAGAAGGGAAGAGTCTTAGCCTAGGGCTGAAAAAATGGCAGAGCTGGTGCCCAGTAAGCCTTAGCAGGAAGATTGTTCTATAAGCAGGAAGCCACCACAGAGAAGGCCCTCCTATTTGGCTGCACTTTGGAGGCAACGCTCCAAGCCGCTCTCAGAGATTGCACTCAGAGGAAGGTCGCTGTAGCATCTAGGTATACTCAGAATGGGAGGAGCATCTCATCAGGTATTTTATAAATGATACCTTTTACTGTAAAATAATGCATTTTGTTCTGATTTCCCTGAAACACACATTTTGTATCCATATTTTGACTGGAGATTCCAGTGCAAAATTTGGAGAAGTGCAAATTTCAAAGCATAACTGTGTTTTGGCTCACCAAATGGTCTGAAAAGGCAAAATTGGGTAAGTTCCCATTAAAAGAGGAAGAAAACTCTCCAGCTGTGATGGGATAAGTATTCTTTGAGGCAATGGAGGGGCTAGATCCAGGCCATGCTGTATACAACACATACGGCGATACTGTACAGAGCAAGAAAGTGAGGGCTTTTTGTCGCCTATTTGATGTAGCACTGCTTGGCGTATATGCTACCTACTTGGACACTAAAGAAACCAGACACATGTAAGATTTTTTAAACTTTGCATATGTGCCCATATTTTATTAAATGTTCCTCCCTGAAGGCATAACTGAAGTGGGACTCGCTCCCTTTGTGGATGGAGCATGAGTGCAGCCTAAATTCTTGGCTCCACATAAATGCTTTTTTAAAATTATTAACCACAACAATAGGATCATTCAATGAAATTGTTTCTTGATTATTTAGGAGATTAGGTGAATCTGGGAGAGACTGCATTCCCACCAGGCCAAACCTGAGAAGAAGTTGCTCTTCTTACTTAATTTACATGGTTACCTGCAATCTAGCAACACAAATGGAGTCCAAGATCATTATACTAATGGAAACATCGAGCACAGGAAGACCTCTATTAAAAGAACTCATTGGGAAGACCATGGCATGTTGCAAACCTCAACACATTTGGATTTTTCTGTAAGTCAGTCTAAATATGTGGAACCTACATGGCATCATCCATCAAGAACCTTTATGAGATAGTTTATATACTGCTGTCTCTTATGTGTAACTCCATTGCTGCTTTTCTCAAGGTGCATGTGTCTAAGTGTCAAGGAGCAACAGATGGTTTCAGACTCAGAAAAGGCTTGGTCGTGCAGGGTTGTTGCTTAACACTTCCCCTTCTTGCTATTTGTTCAATAAAAGACGTATCACTAAGCTATTTTTCTTCTGGAGAAGACTCCACATTTGCTTTCCATAGGTAGGATTTTTTTTTTTTTGCATTACCAAAAAAGAGGGTATGGGCTTGCATAACATTTGCATATGCTACTTTAGCTGCAGAGTAGCACATTTGGAAATGAGGACTATAATGTGAATAGAAATACAAAAGATCGCCCCATAATGGGGACTTTGGACCTGGAGCTCACTGTTATGGGCAACTTCAGGGCCTCTACCTGCTCCTTCTACTGATGGTCTTTATCGCTTTAAACCAGTCATGGGCAACCTTTCAAAGAGGAGTTGCCTTCAAATAGAGAACAGTCTTCTGTAAGAGAGGTCCCACAGCAATACCCTGCTGGATGGTATGATTTGAATGCATCCCCGGATGGTGATTAAACACTTCTGTCACTCAACCTGAATTCAAAACATCTCACTGGGGAAAACATACAAAGCTGACAAATCAGAACCTCAGGCCATTTGCCCATCAGTACCATCTGCCTGACTGGCAGCAGCTCACCTGGATTTTAGAGATATGGCCTTTCCCAGATTTACCTGGTAATGTCAGAGATTAAAGGTAGGAACACATGCAAAGCATGTATTCTACCACTGAACACTTCCTTATGCATAGCATTAAGTGCACAGTGTGGTTTGGCTCTCTTAACCAACAGGTGTCATTTGCAAATACTCCAGTGCTCCCCTTACTGGAACTCACAACCTTACTGTGGACAGTGATCATATTCACTTTTTAAGATGCAATGGATATTCTGGGGTGGCCATCAGGAAATCTAGCTGCTCACTTTTAAAACCCCAGATCAGACTGTCTCAAATGAATCCTTACAACTGAGCACCCCTTTCAGGGTTGAAGTTCAGCATTTTTGTACAAGGTATTTAAAAGTGTGTTGGGGTTTTTCACAATATGCTTGTCACATGTGATCTTTGTTAACATGGGAGAGATAATGTGTTTGACTAGCACATTTTATTTGCAAATGCAGTACAGAAAGGAGCAGCATAAAAGTATCCTAACCATGTGTGGAACTGCCCTGTAGCCCAGTTGTTAAAGCTGGCGGTCAGGTTGTTCTGTGATTTTGTGAGGTTCCAGAGGATGAGTTCTACTTCTCCTATACAAGGAAAACAATTGCACAGACTTTTGCTGATTCACAAGGAGACTGAAGCCTATGGAAACTATGGGTTTCTTCAGCCTCAGCTACCTTTCTCTTGCACTCCCTTGGACTAGGCAGTCTCAAATCAAAAATGATAGCCAGCTGTCCCAGAGTCAGATTTTTGCATGCCGTCCGAAGTGTTTGTAGAGCTGAGAGGGCAACAACCTGTGAAAAACTGGGCCAGCCTTAACCAGGCTTGTGTGAGTGGAAGCAAGTGATCCTCACACAGCAGAATCAACTCTGTGTGGTAATGATCTGACCCGGGGTGGGCAAGAGGGGGCCTCTCAGATGTTTCAGCCTAAACCCCATCTGCCTTTCCCATTGCCCATGCTAGCTGGGGGTGATGGGATTCGTAGATCAAAACATGCCAGGACCACCAGCGGATCATCTCGATCTTCAGCCCAAGAACACTGCACAGTGTTCACCAGGCAGTGGCCACAGCTCAGTGGCAGAGCCCCTGCTTTGCATCCAGAAGGCCCCGGGTTCAATCCTTGACATTGCCAGGTAGGACTGGAAAAGCACATTCCTGAAAGAGCTGCTGCCAGTCAGAGTCAACAATGGTGGGCTACATGAGCCAATGAATGGATGCTCTGTGAGGCAGCTTTGTAAATTCCTGTGCTAGTGGCCCACTCCTCCCTTACAGGCAACTGCAGTCAATAACTAGTGTCATGCCTCCTTTCTGTCATTCATGGTTTAGCATGTAATTGTCCTCTTCAGGTGTGTTTTTGGAGCAAAGGACAATGGAAAGGAGGGTCAACTTTCTTCATTCACTTGTTCTTTGTTGAAAGCAGAAAAATCGCATCGTACGGAGGCTCCAACTAACAATTTGCCGGAAAGCAGCGTTTGGTTCCCACAAGCATAACAAGGCAGATTGGGACCTGCAAACCTAGCTATTTTGCTTCTTAATTTCCAGCTCTGCCATCCCTGTAGCAATATTATGATTTATTGTTTCATCTGCAGGGGAAAGAATGAATATGTGGTTCCCTCATTTTAATCCTGGCAAAGCCTGTCCATTTGCTTAAAGGCTCATTGCTTAACTCTTCAGTGCCTTTTTCTCTTTGGTTGTATTTGTAAGGAACTGCTTCTCATCGGCACATATATGTAGTCAGATTTTTATGTCCAAGAATGGGTAATAAATTAGGACCCTGAAAATATGGAAAAATGGAAATCCTGGCTGGGCCATAACTGTCTGCAGAAAGAGGTGCAGAAGCCACACAAAACTTTACTCAGAATGCTGTCTCATTGACGAAGCTGAAGGCACAATATAGTCTCAGCACCTCTCAGACCTCTGAGAATGCCAACGCAAGCTGAGGACCATGCACACTGCCTGAGCTACATGGTGACTTTGCTTTGTTTGCGAAAATGTTACTGATTGTCCTAGGATTGTATATCATCAGCTATATGAATATTAAACCCAAGTGCTGCCCTGCAAGTGCTGAAGTATTTCTAGGTATTCCAGGCAAACAAACATCTGGCAATACCATACCCTGAAATAAGCCCCACTGTCTTCTCGGCTTGTTCCCAGAGAAGTATACATAGTTTCTTCCCCCGGATGCTCTGCTTGTTTGAAATAAATACTTCTATATTTAAAAAATGCTTGACATGCTGATTTTTGACATAGCAATGGTCTTGCCTCCTCATTCATGTTAGGCGAAATAATCGAACTTGGTTTAGGTTGTGTTCTTAAGAGATATTTTTGAATTTTCTGCTGCATATATTGAGATTATACAGAACTGCAAGATACCTGACCTATGTCAGCTGTAAGACTGGTACAATCATATGCAACCTCGGCTCTTAGAAAGATGGATTCGTCAGAGTCAGCTCCCTAGAAGAGCTTTGCCCACCCTGGGGTCCTCCACATGTTCTGAACTACATGTCTGCCTCGACTTTTTAAATTTATTTTTCAGAGCCTTGGAAAAAGTGCAGTTGGGGTGGGGCTATTTTTGTGCAGCCCGTGCAAAGCATGCGCATTGCTGCTGCTGCGCCCCGCCCCGCCTTTGGAACCGGTACTGCCAGGACAGCAATTTCCCTTTCATTCTCTTCCCAGTCTTTACATCTGTGCAAATTTCCCTTTCATTTACTCTGCGGTTGTTAAATTTGCATATATTTCTGCAGGGTTTTTTTTTAATTGTCAGGAAAATACAGTAGCAAAAGTTCTGTAAAGGAGCCAAGTGAAGTTGGAAACAGGAACATCTCCCATTTCTAGAGTAGCTGGAGACTCAGGCAAGTCTGAAAAGGGTGGAGAGCACCGAGAAGTGTCAGCAAAACAATTCAGACTGTGAAGATTTGAATTTATTGTATTTTTATTGTTTTCAATGTTCTTATGCTATTTTAATTTTAATCCTTGTTGATCTATTATATTTTATTGTTTTTATACTATGTTGTAAACTGCACAGAAAGTTTTGGCTACAGGCAGCATAGAAATGTTCTAATAATAATAATAATAATAATAATAATAATAATAATAATAGAAATGAAATTGATGATGATGATGCATTGCTAAATAGGTGATGTTGCTGCCACCCCCTTTCAGTGCACCTACTTCTCCCATCTTTTCCCCGTGTAACTGACAGCAAGGCAAAGGGCAGCTGGCGACTATGCACCAGTTAGCCTATAGGTGGTCTCTCCTTGCCCTCCCTTTGACAACTGAAACAGACATGGGCTTTGACCAGGCAAGACTACACTTATCAGATCGTACTTGTCCACCTGCAGAGAACTTTTTTTAAAGCACAATTTTCAGGGGTTGAGGAAAAAAGTCCTAACTGTGCTTTCTTAGAGGCTCCAGGTGTTTGTTTGTTTGTTTGTTGGTTGGTTTGTTTTAAGGACAGCAGTGAACCAAACAGGATACCAGTCAGAACAGGAAGAAGGAGACAAGATGGGTTCTACTGCAAAGGACACTGGATAGGTGTCAGGGCTCGCTGGAAGCTGGAGGTGAAAGGAGGGGGAGAACAACCTGTAGCAAGCCTGATCATCTGTTGAGCACTTATGCAAACAACCAAGCCACCATGACTTATTTGCTGGATGCTTTATCATGATGTGTTGTATCTAACACTATGGGTGGGTTCACATGACCTGAGAAGCTATGGTGAAATCTTACCATTGTTGGGTTGCCTGGACTGATCTCTAGTCCTCCATGGTAGGATTAGTTCTGGAAACAGAAAGAATTAATGGCCCTTCTAACTTTTCCACACTTCCCCTGGCTTCACTAGTCATCCAGACTGAGGATCACAATTTTACAATTGCTGATACGGAAACACCATAGATTAACCTGTCAAGAGGAGCTGTAAAAGTGGCCACTTCTAGCCGTCAGCCTCTACTGCCCCTAGTAACAAATGCACCACTGCTCGTTTTAGTCCCACTGGCCAACTGCTGTGTCCATCCTGTTTACTTTTGGAAACATGGCTGAACTGCCTATTTTCATGTAATGAAAATCTCTGTGGGGGTGGAGCAGCTAGAAAATGCCGCAGTCATGATGGGATGTGCTTGGGATGCAGAAGGAAGGGGTCCAGCTCAAGGCTGCAGCAGACCAATCAGGAGGAGTTTGCTGGGCCCAAAGGCAAGAATAGGGAAAGGACGGGGATTTTGCTCAAGGGTGCTGCTCTGAAGCATGGCGAGCCCAGGAGGATGGGATGGGATGCACGGAAACAGTGTTGTCATGGGAACCATGTGATCCTCTGACCAGTCCATTCAGGCAAAAATCTGTGCACTGCAGAAACAGCGCAGAGTTGCTTGCTGTGTTGTGTAAACCCAGCTTTGTGTGTTACATCCAATCACAATCTGATCAAAGTTCCATTCATTTCAATAGGCCTACTCTAAGTGGGACTAACACAAGAGAAAACCCATCATGTTTTCATGTCAAAATCGGATGTGGTTTCTTTGCTATTTATGTTGATTCATGCTTTATTTTTGTATTTATAGTACCTTTCTATCCTGTTGATAAACTCAATAAGAATTGTGGTTTTAAACAAATCCAGACATTCCTGGAGGATACTGATCGCTTCTTTGAAATTTGAATTCAGGCCTGGTTTGGGGCTATGACTGAGACTGCTTTAATTGCCTGGGTAGATGACTTTTGCTGGGAATTGGGCCCCTGTTGCAGCTACTAAAACTCTCAGCATCTTTCAGCAACATTAAGCATGGTACCCTTCTGGGGTGCATATCAGGGATGGCAATTCGGGCATCCACATGTTGTAGGTAAGGGCATTCCTTGGCCATTGGGCAAGTGAACTACTAAGATCTTTGAGAAAAGGTCTGGAGATGAAAGCCCAACGGGTTAATTGTGCTGGGTGGTCTTTTGTTAATTCTTCCAATGCAGGTTGACAGGCAAGGGTGAGAATCTGCATGATTTTTCTCAGAACCAATCAAGGACAGAGGTGACCATTGTCCTAGAGACAACCAGCCAGCTTTTATGCCATTAATCTTTTAGGTTGATTAGGATGAAGGATGAAGAATCTAAGATGAAGACCAGGTGAGAGATGCCAGGTGAGATGGTGGGCCAGCTGGCTGCTAGAATCACCCTGTACCCAGAAGAGGTATAAAATAAAGGTGTTTGGAGTGGGTCTTTGTCTCCCTCCAGACAAGGATTGGCCTGGGAACATTTTCCTGACCTACTTGGCTTGATCTCTACTCTTGGGAGATGCATTACTGAGGTGACCTAAAGGAGGGGCAGTTTTGTTATTTCTTTGCTGGATGCTGTGCTGAACAGTCCACATACCCTTAGGAACTGGGGACTTACTCTGTCTGGTATTTTACCTTAGATCCTTTTATCGCCTCTTGCCCGCTCCCCTCGCCTTTTAAATCCCAGCCCCTTTTCCTCTTTTCCTCTTCCCTTTATAAATAAACTCTTTCCACCAGCTTGGTGTGGTTGTTTTGGCTGGATTAATGCTAAATCCTTGTGCCCAGGCCGGGGTGGATTCCTGAAGGAGGGAGAAGGAGTTGAGTCCCTGGTTTGGGGGTGGGGGCGCTGAGGAGGCTGCCCCAGCCTTTCGATTTCAACACATTTTTAGTGTGAGTTAAAGCGCTGTCTCCTATGGTTTTAATTATGAAATAGTTTTCTTACTGTAATTTGAGCTCTTTGTGTTGTGTTTTATGTTTTATTCTGGTAAGCCATTTTGAGTTTATTTTATAAAGAAAGGCAGGATATAAAATTTTAAATTAGAAAAACAAACATCCCTGTTGGCTCCATCACATGGACAAATTGCTGTATCAGAAGGGTAAAAATGCACTTCATGCATTGATTTATCAAAGGTCAGAATTAATAAATTAGGAGGGAAATAAGCCTGACAAAGCACTGAGTCTTGATAGGAGGGCTGAAAGAGACGTCCCTTGAGCTAACCAGGCAGCACTGTGTTCCTGTCCTTGCTCCGCTGTGAACGTGCACATGGAAGCAGAGGAGGGCGGGAGGACTGCAGTGGCGCAACCCGGTGTTGAAATGCAGGCCACTTGCAGGTTCTCTAACCTTGTGCTGGCTTCCTTTTTCTCAGCCTTACCTTCCTCTTTACCAGGTTTTCCTATGTCACACATAGGTACACTACCTATTTCCTGTGGGTAGATCCACACCATATTCATGGGCAATATTCAAGGCATATTTTCACGAGATAAATACTAAAGGATCAGTCACCTCCATGGTTTGTGGCTACAGATTTAGATGTGCCTTCCTAATCCTGTGTTCTAGACCTCTGGTCTCTGATGTAGAAATGGACAGGGCATCCCTGCCAGAGGAACAGGCCTCTCTCTCTCTCTCTCTCTCTCTCTCTCTCTCTCTCTCTCTCTCTCTCTCTCACACACACACACACACACACACACACACACACACACACTTTACTGCCCCTAGTGATGGATTGTGATGGTCATGCTTAGCAATCTTGGTTGGGTCGAGATTTTAGGCCCTAACCTTGTTTTATTGGACCTTCAATTTAAAGGGTTGCCATTTTCACTGCAATGGCTTGCTGCAGTGGTCAGTGTGTTCAGTGGCATTCATCCCCGTTTAATCAGGGGAAGGCACACTTCTGAGATGAAGCCCGCACCCATCCCAGCTTGGGGCTATCAGCTTTGGTGGCCGTATATCCTGCATGGCAACTAGATAGCTCAAGCCAGTTTGGTTCAGAGGGGTAGGAAGGAGGCTGAGGTGCTGCTGGCGTCAGCGAAAATGAATTATCAGGACCCGCAAGGAAGACTGAATCACCTTGGACCCCAGAGGTTTTATTGGTGAGATCACCCAGGCCCCTTGCAGTTACTTACGACACCATGCTACTGGGTAGGGGTCTCCACTGCCAGCTACAAGCTTTTAGAACATACACAGAGTGTTTTATAGATTCTGAGTCACATGGGCCCAGCAGTTGGGCAGTTGACGACGAAATAAGGGGAACACAGTCAGAAGAGGGTAAGAGGTCTGCAGAGCGGGCTCAACAGAATGGCATTTGATTGCAGGAGATTAACATAACCGTCACTGAGATGCAGGGATTATGGTAAGTCTTGGCATGCAAATAAGGGTGGTTGCAATGTTGTTAACCTGGCAGCCTCATCAGGTCTTATTGATCAGCAAAACAATAGCCGTGGCAGCTTCTTGGGGAAGCCATCAAGTCCTGCTTCTTAAAGTAACAGCAAATGCTAAAGAGTAACCTGGCTTGGAATTGGGGTGCTTTCTGAGAAAGGAGTGCAGGTTTGATTTTATAACACAAAGGCACGTATAAGCAACATTTTTATACCAGGATTTATCTGAATTTTCCCAACACTGGCATACCTTGCATCTTGGAGGTGTCGGTCTCCCCCCTCCTCACCCCCAGAATATCTACTAGCCCCCTTCTCCACTTGTGCTTTATAGACCTCAGAGATTCAGGAGACATGTAGTCCCAGCTCCAGAATCGAAGCTGCAACCGTAGCTGCTGCCTAGAGGCCACGCCACTGCTGTGTACAGTCCTCCGGGGGGCCATGGGATCATTCAGAGCCCCTGCTTGGAGGTGCTGCACGCTGGGAGTGGGAGTCCATCGCAGCCAGCATGGAAAGCACTGCACCACTTTCCCCTCTGATGCGGCTGGGCCTCAGAGATGAGAGAAAGGGGGATGCCAGGGCCCAGTGTGTCGTGAGCTAGGCGTCCCTTCCCAAACGAGGTAAGTACCTCAGCAATTATTAAAAGAGTCTTTATTCCATACAGCCACTAAGTATTCATAAACTCTGAAACACGCACTCCAGGTAGAAAGTTGACCGCTCGCTCTGACCCTATTCACCCCAAGCTCTGCTTGTGGACCCTTTGGGGCTGGTCTCTGGAGGGGGGCATGCTATGATGCGGGCACGCAGGCCCTCTTCACATTCAGCTTCCAATCGGTCAATCCGGCAAGTGCGTCAATAGGCCCTCGCGCCCACGTCTGCTGGGGTGTCGAGGTCTCCCGAGAACCACTCCCCAGCCTGGTCTCCGCCGGCTTCTTTCCCACAATCAGGAGTGGGAGGGGGCTCAGTGGTTTTCCTTGAGGGGCTTCGATCCAGCCAGCACTGGCTCAGGCTGGCTCACTGGGAGGGGTCTTGGCAACCGGGGCCTCACTAGTCCCAACAACTGCAATATCAGAGTGAGAACTCCGAGCCACGGCTGGGTCAGCTCTCCACTCCCCCTCCTCCGAGTCTGAGCCACCATTCCCACCAGAGCCCTCCACCTCTCGTGCGTGCCTGGGGATCTCATCCGAGTATGCGCACACGACGTGTGTGGGGGGGCAGAGGCGGGGGCTCGGGCCTACACCTTCCCCATGGTTGCCTTGGCCTTCATCCCTCCTGGTCCTGGTGTGTCCTCCAGGTGGCCAAGCACAGCCATCTGCTGCTGCGCCCCTTGTGAGGCACTGCCAAGGCAGAAATTGCTGACATCACAACTTGCTCCCTGCACTGCGTTTGTGTAAGCCCTGAGCCTGCAGGCAAGTGCGCTTCTGCAGGCAGAGGCATTGGATTGCACCCTTAATCATTCTGTGAAGATGTTTTATTTGAAAAGCTGGGTATGAGAACTGAAGGAAAATAAAGCAGCACAAAAGAAAAGGAATAACCAGCCAACTCTGTTAATAACCCAAGCTCTCTGTTTGTCACATATGCAAAATGATTTGGTACATTTCTGCTTCAGCTCAATTACCTGTCCAGCAGCAATAATAATAATAAACCCTTCCTGAAAGGATGCAGATTTTTGCTTTTGTTCTTCCTCAAATCTTTTATTTAATGAGCAGATGTGCCAAAATGGAAACTGTGATTGCACAGGAAAATCCAGCTTTCCTCCTCTGAATAATTCACATGCCACAATGCTACTTGATGTCATTTGGCAGTGCTATGAAAAAGTCTTGCTATATATATATACCCTTTTCCCATGGGGCAGGCATTTTTCATTTTCCCAGTTTTCATCAGAATCATCAGTAGGGTTCACCCCTCTGATGCCCATAATGGCATTCAGCCTTGGAATTAACAACACTCACATTACAGAGGGATTTGGGAATGTGCAATAAAGCTTGGTTCCATTTGTCCACTTTATTGAGAAGTTACATGATATTAAAAGATCTGCCCTGCCCATTCGTGACAGAGCCGAGAAGAGATATTTCATGTACATTTCATAGGAAGAGCCTTAGTTCAGGAACGGAGCCTAGAGAAGGGTGCGACTCAGTCCTGCCTGTTAAAAGGTATCAGGAAGCTAGACCAGGAATGCAACCTTTGCCTGAAACTGGGGATACTGGGTGCCAGTTCATTAGAGGCACGGACCAGTCTTCCGACTCAGTATAAAGCAAATTCCTATGCTGTTCAGCAGTAGGTAAAGATGGTCGAATCAATCCGTTGCATTTTTGTTTAGTTTTATATTTGCACTATCCAACTGTGTCATTCTGTTAGTGCAACTGATGTTGTGCTAGTGGAAACTAGGCTGCAAACTATGCATAACAGGAGAATCCATCAATATTTACATTTACAGAAGATCAGTGGCATAAGCAGGTTTACGCTACACTTGCACAAACCTATTCTGCAGTTGGTATTGTAGGATGCTTGCACAAGCTGTTAGATAACCTGTTGTGCACAAATTCAATGCACATCTGCTTGCACTATGGAAAGATCTGCTGGAGTTCTGCTAGCATTATTTGAGATTGCAGAGAGACACCATTAGATATTGCCTATTCTGTCTGCTGTTTGCATCAGTTTGCAGTTAAAAAAGAAGATCCAAGGGAAAATGCAGATATTTTCATTTGCATTTTTTGTATAAGGCAAAATCTTTTGCCAGATTAAATGGAAAAAGGCCTGTCTAAGCTTACATAGGCTACACCTATATACATTTTATGCACATTTTCCTAAAAACACATTTCTGCAAACCATTTTCCTTAATATGGAACTCCCTACCACTACAAATTAGGCATATGCCAATCCTTCTGGGTTTTTTTGGTTCCTTCCAAAGCTTATAGAAACATAGAAACAGAGCGAGTCAGAAGGGGCCTCCTGGGCCATCTAATCTGACCTCCGGCACCAGCCAGCTCCGCTTACGACATGCCCACCATGTGCATGTCCAGCCTATCCTTGAACACCCACACCAATGGGGCCTCAACAACCTCTCGTGGAGGCCCATTCCACACCCTCGGGGTCCTGACTGTCAGGAAGTACTTCCTGGCATCCACATGGAACCTTGGCTCCCTGAGCTTTGCTCCGTTGGAGCGCATTCTGCCTTCCTCTGCAGGGGAGAACAGGTCTCTACCCATCTCCGTGTGACATCCCCTCACATACCTGTATGTCGCCAACATATCCCCTCTGAGTCTCCTCTTCTCCAGGCTGAAGAGACCCAGTTCCCCCAGTCTCGCCTCATACCCCATCCCCTGCAAACCGGCCACCAACCTTGTGGCCCTATGCTGCACTGACTCTAACCTGGCTATATCCTTTCTGTAATAAGGGGCCCAAAACTGAGCACAATACTCCAGTTGCGGGCGCACCAGAGTCGTGTAGAGTGGTAGTAATACCTCTCTTGATCTAGAAGCCACACTTCTGGCTAGGCAACCAAGGGTGGCGTTCGCTCTCTTGACCACTGCATCACACTGCTGACTCATGTTTAGCCTGCAGTCAACCCGTACCCCAATATATTTTCCCACAAGCATTCTTAAGAAGCTAATATATTCTTCTAAATTATATATAGTCTTATATTGTGTCTTTAAAGCTATATTCCTTTGTGAATTATCCACAGAGCACTGACTATTAGTTGGTATAGAAAAATTCATCATTGTTATCCTTTTCTATATATTTATTTATTTATTAAAACATTTCATGCATATATAGTGATAATGTGCAACTATATATACAATATACAATAATACATAATTATGAATTTATACTGTGTTTTCATTTGACTGTGGATGTTATTTCCCTTTCCCTTTTCCCTCTTTCTTTCTTTCTTTCTTTCTTTCTTTCTTTCTTTCTTTCTTTCTTTCTTTCTTTCTGTGAACTGCCTTGGTTTGTTTCAGAAAAGTAGTGTAGAATTGCAGCCAATCAATGAATAGAATGGAACAGAACAGAATAGTCTGTCTGCATGGGATGAGTAACTGTCCCAATTCAGATACATCTCATGAGAACAGTTCAGAGTTAATGTTTTTGCTCCGGCATCTCAGTGGAGACAAGGAATTTAATTGGTGCCTTAGGTTGCAATCTGATCTGGATGCCCGGAGCCCTCCAGTCCCAGAAAATCCTGTGCGTGGCAGGAGGACAGTGGAAGGAAAGGTGTCCCTGTATTTCTTCTGCCCTGCAAGACCCCCATCTCAGTTGTCTCAGTGCTGCACTTCAGTGAGCAAGGGAAGATGGCTGGGGTGCAACCGGGACATTTCATATCAAGGCAGTGCCTGTCTTCTCCCTTCCCTGCCCCACTGAAGGCCCCCAGAACCCAAGGCCACACCTGTGACCTCAGAGGAGCAGCAGCCACGTTTTTTTCCAGGGCAGCTGCAGCAGTGCTTCCTCACACAACACACAGTTAAATGATGGAGTTTACTGCCACAGAAAGTGGCGATGGCCACCAATTTGGAGGGCCTTAAAGGGGGATTAGACAAATTCATGGAGGAGAAAGATTTGATGGCTACTAGCCATGTTGGCTATGTGCTACTTCTACCAGAGTTGGCAAGCGTCCGTTCACCAGCGGCCAAGAAGCTTGGGCAGGCAGAGACCTGGCACCCATCCTGCTTGAAGGGTCCTGTGGGCAGCTGGTTTGCTACCACGTAAACAGCGTGCTGGACAGGATGAATCACTGGTCTGATCCAGCAGGGCTTTTCTTATGTTCTTAAGAATTGTTTACTGTTAAATAGATGCAGCACAAAAGGAAGAAAGGATGGTGAGGGAGGGAAAAGAAGAAAGCCAAGGGACTATTACATAATGAAATTCCACGCTGACAACTCTGAACCAGTTTACATCAAATGTAGATTATTGCACAGAAGCAAACAAAGCACGTGCACAAATACAAGATGGGGGAATGAAGTTAAGAAGTAGCTATGCAATTCAGCTTTCAAACTGCACAAGATGCTGTAAAAGATAAGGAAGCTGATGTTCCCAGGCAGCGAATGGATCAGGAGGTTGAAGCAAAACAGGTTATTTCTTCTGCTAGGTAATCCTTGTAACCAAGTTCTAATCAAGTACAGAATAATATTAATTCCCACGTTATATCTGTCATGCTGTGCACCACAGTTTAATTAACTCTGAAAATCTGGAAGGCTGCAGAGGAGAGCTGGGGAGAAGATAAACAATACAGAATAAAAAACCCCTAAGAAACTGAATATGTTGAGCATAGGGAAAACAAAGCACGCAGTTTCCAAAAAGCAAAAAGGAGCATAAGGAAGAAGAGGCACAACTGCATCCCCCGTGAAGGACAGCATGAAAAGCAAAGGGTTTAAATTACAGGAAGGCCGTTTTAGATTACATATGAAGAAGAAGAAGAAGAAAAAAAACCTGTTGGGTCCATTGAGTAATCACACAAAATACTTAAGAAAATCGTGGCATTTTGTTTTCCTTGAAGATTGTCCGGATGTTTTTAAGCCTTCCTTCCTGTAATGTAAGCCCACTGCAGGGAAGATCGGGTGACTCAAGACAATCGAGTTTGGGGGAGCGGAAACAAGTTTGGGGTGGCCAAGACCAGCAGGAGAGCAGGGATTTTATTATATGCATACGATCTAAACATGCCATGGCTGGAAGCTGGGGGAGTGGGAAGACTTTGGCGGAAGCACCCACTGCTCCCTGGAGCTGGCCCTTAATCAAGACCACCAGCACACGTGGTGTATTGGGCCACGGGGGGGTCGGGGGAGGAGGCTGTTTCTTGTTTCTTTCCCAGCCATGTTGCAGCGGAGCCAGGGCTCCCAGCACCAAAGCACAGGACCCCTGTTCTGATTAACAGGGGCAAGGCTGTCTTCTGCCCCCTCCCTCAGATTTCCCTATCCCCATTCCGGAGCTTAGCTGCAATCCCCACAGCAGCTGAGGGGTGGAATGGATTTTCCCAGCAAGCAGATAATGCGAGTTACCCCACACAGTTACATACACATGTATACACAGACCCGGATGAGGGCCTGCACATCCAAACTCCCCACCAACCCACCGATCCCCCGTCCAAGCACCACAAACCCATTAGTAAAGTCCCATTCACATCTGTGGCTGGGCAGAAGTGTGGCGAAGATGCTTTTCCGGAAAGAGGCAGACATGCCCAGAGGGTACTGCCAACCTGGGCATGCCCCCCCCCCCGACTGTGTTCAAATCCACTCTTAGGTGTCTTCATCATCTCCAGCCACTGCCAGGGCAGCTCGGAACCGAGGGCTCCTGCTCCCCAAAGCCCTTGTTCACTCATCCATCAGCCGAGGGCTGCGGCGCCAAGCGCTGCGTGGTGGAGGAAGCCATCCTGCTCGAAAAGAACTTCACAACCAAGGCCAGCTGGCAGGAGTTGCAAGCACCAGCATCACAGCACTGGCCAAAGCATACCTGCCCGCAAGAGAGGCGGCCCTGGCTTCGTCTTTCCATCATGCCACTATTATGTCAAATCAAAGGACTCCAGCCAACGTTCGAGAAGCCAGATAACAGAGGAATTTTCCCCCTTGTGCGTAAGCCTCGTCAGAGCGCTGTTATCCAGTGTGTCCCTGCCGTGTAAGAGCACAGCGTGACTTGCAGGGATGCAGCAGTGGGCAGCTGCCTCGGCCAGACCACATCAAGCAACTGACTAGCGCAGCTTTCTTGTGCAATTGTCATTTCAGCAGCCATACTAACCTGGCTCTTTTTTTCAGTAACATGGGTAAAAGCCAGGCTCCAGCTCCACTGCTCCAAATGCTAGCTTAATTCCTATTATATACATCTGTGACTTCTAGGCCTGCTCAAGACCTAAAGATAGAAAGGGCATAGGGATTCCTGACTATTTGGTGTTGATCGCACTTAGGCTTGCTAATACGTAAGGAACTCTACTAAAACTGACTATTGCATTTCTGGCTCTCAACTACCTGCAGCAGGGATGAAGATTGTGTACCATCCCTCACCATTGGTAGGCTGGCAAGGGCTGACGGGAGTTGTAGTCCAAGAGCCTCTGGAAGGCTACATATCCCTGCCATAGGCAGCTAAGAACCAGTTTAATGGAGTTCCTTACACGGCAGCAAAACTTAACATACTGTTTGAACTTTGAGAGCCCTGCTCCCCCATCTTCAGAACAGGCTTTCCTCAAGGAAACACGGGGTCGTGCCCAGAGGCGTCCTTCTGCCAGGGGGAGCGTATTTTCTGGCAGAACACATTTCCCCCTACATCCAGCACATCGCAGCTCTTCTCCAGAGGTTTAGCAACCTCTGGAGCAGATTCGTGAGCTGTGCAGGGGGCAGGAGGAGGGGAAAGACTGAGCCCATCAGTCTGTTTCCCCCTGTGAGAAGCCACTCTCCTTGGGTTAGGGGAGGTGTGTGAGGAGGGCCATTGTGAGCAGATCGTGGAGGTGGATTGAGGCAGTCAGCAATCCCCAAAGTTTCATCTAAAGGTATTTGGGACAGAAAGAAGGAGCAGAAGGGCAGGGGCAGAAGGAAGCCAGGGTGAAAGGATGAGAGAGAGTGGAGTGGAAAGAAGGTCTGAATCGGCAGAGCAAGAAGGCCTGAGCTGAGCTGGAAAGTTCGGTTGCAGTAGGCCGGTTCTGTACCTGGCATGTTGCCTTCTTGAAAGCATGTTGTGGGGCACTGCCTTACTTACCAAACACTTTCACTCTTCCTTTTTGGATTGAAGATCAAGCTCCTTTTATTCAGTCAGTTGGTTTAGTTGCTTTTATGGCGGTTTTCAGGAGGTTTGTATACCAAGTGATTTTGTTCCACAGAACTTAAGGCTGCAGATCTACTCACAGTTCCTGGGGAAGGGGTAGGGATCGTCTGGCCATGAGAGCAAATCCAGCCTAATGGAGCCCCCCTGATGGCCATGCCCCCTTCCCCAGGTCAGGTCTTTCTCCCCCAAGTGCCATTTGGTGATTTATCAACTTCTATAGATTTTCCTCCATTCTAACAGGCTAAAGTGCCTCTCCCAAAGCTTGCAGAAAAACAAGCTCAAATATGTATAGTGCTATTTTTGCCCCCTTTTGCTCCTGTCGGCATCCCTTTTGCCTTCAGCTCCACCCGCCACTGTTAACAGGCCCCCCAGAATGGAACTTGGAAGGGAAATTCTCCAGAATGGTGAAGGCTGAACAAGGTTTTCCACCCCTGGACGAGGAAAGCAAGACCCACAGAACTCGACAAGACCTTTGTTCGTTTGCTTGTTTCTAAACTTAGTTTTCTATCCCGCTTACATGAGAGGGAGCTCCACTGAACTCGCTGTGACTTATACCTGCTTCTGAATGAACTTTTATAACACTGAATTGTCATTTTCTTAAGCTGCAGTTTTGATTATTTCTTTGTTCTTCTTCATTGTGAAACTGGGGTGTGTGTGTGTGTGTGCACGTGTGTTGGTGGGAGTTACTGTTTGTTGCCCACTTTGGGAATGCATTTGCAAATTAAAAAGCAGGCTAAAATATTGCAGGTAAAGAAATGCTTATTATCAAATAGTATTAAAGAAAGGGTAGGAAGGGGGTTTCTCAGCACCAAAGCCAGAGAGAAAGGGGTTAAATTTAGGATTTTATTTTTTTTAAATCACTTTCATGGGTTGGGAGTGGCAAAAGTATCCAAAGTTCTGGAAGGGGGTCAAACATTTGGCTGGAGGTACTTACAACTGGATGAGGTGGCAAGGCTGGTCCTTCCATTCTTTTTTTTGGACTTTTTAAACAGTGAGCAAGCTGAGCAACCACTTCACGCAGTGGCTTGGCTGGATGTAGCTGCCCAGTTGCAAAGCACTCTGCAGATCAAGCCCCATTGCCCCTGGGGAACTTTCTACATTCTATGACGTTTAAATTACACCTTCCCCACCTCCAGAAGGCCACTGGGAACAATGAGCTAGTGTTATTTCCAGGAGCATTCAAGCCAGATTTGCAAAATACTCAACACCCAGGCTGCCAAACTCAACCAAATTTCCACTCTGAGTGGCATCGCATCGTTGCTTCTTTACTGTTTACCAACAAAAAAGAAAACTCACCCTCATCCATTCATATAATTTATGTGCCCTCAAAGGTCTGTAATATCCCCCACTCTGTACAGCAGGACCAACATCTGGTGAAAGTGGTGGGATGTTGCTGAGCCCAATTTAAAGTTGCCTTCCAGGCAGGAAAACTTTATGCCCTGTTTTAAACTGGACGTGGTCTTCTATCTGAAGGACAGTCAAGTGCAAGCCCAGTTTCAAGGTAAAGAACCATATGAAGCCAAAGCGGGCAAAGCCTTGAGGCTGGTCCTTAACAGGCAACTAAGCAACACATGCACAGATGACCTGGTCACCGTCTTCCCCACTGTGCCATTGCTGCTTCAGTTATAATAACGCTACCGAAATGTGTTTCTACATGTCAGTTAGCATATGCAAATCAGAGGCTTCTTTGTCCTCTTTTTCAGTGACATCCCTGTGGCCACCCTGCTTCCACACTTGCTACAACCAATGTAGTTACAGCCCAGTTGATCCGGACCTTAATGTAGAAACTGAAGGAGGTTTAATCTCTTTGTTACATGTTAAAGTGGCTATTTGAATAGCGTATGCTTAGATACCTTTGCTTCAGACAAAATTGCAATAAGTGATCCTTGCCAGCTGAGGGGGCAATGAGAATTAGGGCTGCTCCAGCCTGCTGAGACACCACCTCAGTTTGGCTCCTCCCTTCATCAGCTGTTAACGGGAAGCAGCCACTCCACCTGACTACTACAGAGCAAGAGATGAGGAGCAGGTTACTGCATTAGCTGATAGAAAGACCAGCAATGTTTAGCTCTTCCTTTCCATGATCTGTTTCCATTCCAGTTGACTATTCTGAGATCTATTAAGTAGCTTCCAGATTTGGTGTCTTAGTTTGCTGGTTTACCCCTTCCTCCAAGCACCTCCATTTCCATTTGCGATGCATATTTTAAATTGTACCCCTCCAGACAGTAGCTAACTAGATTAGATCTCTGCAAACTATTCTGGCTGTCTTTTTAGCTGCAGATGACATGGGTAAAATGCTTTAAATAAATAAAATTACCTATAACACACACAGCCATTAGAAGGCTAAAAAAAAAAAAAGCTCTGATTTTTCCTTTCTCAGTCATGCGGTCCAGCCTACAAGCCCCACCTAAGCTTCCCCTTAGACAAATAAAGCCCCAGCCTGGCTCTCTTCAGCTCCCTGCATTTTAATGTTGGGAGTGTGACCTACTCACATTTTGTGAAGGCCACTCTTTGCCCCTCCTTGCGCCAATTTGATCTGTAATGCTGCTGGCCTTGCCCGGTGCTGAGCCAAGCCCCCGGAGGATGCCGCACCCAACACAGCCATCCCCTCGAATGGGCCAGACACTCATAAACGCCCTTAACAAGTCCGCATTTGCAAGGGGTGGAGACAGAGTGAAGAAAGACATCGATACCTTCTGCAGTGCTCTATGCCGAACTGCAACCATCTGTCTCGGAAGGCTAAAACATGAAACCAGTCTACTGCAATAACAGCTTAAAGACAACCGAAGACCGGCTGCTGATTTCATTTGCACTTTTTCCAGTGATTACTTCACTGGCAAAAGTGACGCCCTTCCCCTGTCTCCTACCTAGACTGCAAGGGAAACTCTGTTCTGGCTTTGTCCTGGCACTTGGATCCCAAGAGCAGTGACAGTCAAGAGGAGTCTCTGTTGTAACGCTTTGTCAGACCTGATGCATCACATTCTCCAAGCTAAGAGTGACATAGTGGCAGGTGGCCTTTTTATTAATTCTGTGCATTCCATTTAGCCCCTCCTTTTGACTCCATTGCTGGATTTCCAAAAGGTCTGCAAGCAAACCTTCCTTTTCATCCTTGGTTTGTCCAGTGCACCCATGAGCCAAAAAAACATTGCCTCTCCTTGGCTAAAAAGGTCTGCCTTCATTTATTTCAGGGTTGTCCAGCCAGGTAGTTTTAATCTTCCATGCATGTTGATGGATGCCATTGAATCAAAGTGAAATTAAAGTGCAGAAAGAGAGATCTGTAAAAAATAAAAAAAAAGGAAGTTTTCCATCTCAATTGCTTTCCAATCTCTTTAAACAAGGGTGGGACATCCAGGTACATTCCAGATATTTTGGACTACAACTCCCATAAACCCTGGCCAGCGCCCATGCTAGCTATGTCTTAGGGGAATTGTAGTCCAAAATGTCCAAAGGGCAACCAGTTGCCTCCCCTTGGCTTGGGACCATGTTGGCTTCTGAAAATGTGAGTCGAATCAAGCCCTTCCATGCTAGATGCTCTCCCAGGTGAACTTTTTCTCCATTGAATAAATCAGGGCAGGATCAGTTTGTGGTATAAACAAGAACACGCCTATTCTGCTGCTTCCAGCCAGACAAATGTGAGCCGCTACAGGCAGGAGTTATGAAACATATTTAAGCTTCACCTCAGCCATGAGCTTGGAAGTAAAACTGCAAAAACTAGGCACTGTCTTAGCTGAACCTGCCTCACAACGTTGCTGTACAGATAAAATGGGGTGGGGAAGAGAACCATTTACCCTGCCTTGAGTTCATTGGTGGAACATAAATATACTAAACAGATGAATAACACACAGCATCAGCCCCACTCATATTATTGTATAGGGATTAACCAAGCCTTCCTTATTAGATGGTTGCAGGGATTAATGTAATAATTCAGTCTTCTCCAACCTGGTGCCATGATGGCTGGATTTGATGGGCACTGAAGTCCAAAGCACTGAAGTCCTGGAAGGCACCATGCTGGGTGGGAGAACGGATGAACTGGTCACTTTTGCTTTCTAGTATATGTTCACAACTTATAAAGAAACTCTTCTTTCTTAAAACCTTAAAAAGAGCCAGACTCTCAAAGCACTGAGTCTGGATGGATGATGAATCTATTCGAATTCTTTTAATCTCTAGTTCTTTCTGTCCCAAATGAAGAAATATGTGGATTTTGGCAAGTTCTTATCAAAGAAGGACCCATGCCCATGACTGCTGGGAAATTCAGTTTTCCAGTGGCAGATTGTGTTTAAAAGGAACCCAACAATCTTGTTCCCTTAGTTATGCACATTTTTGCAGATAGTATTTTATGGGCCCTGCCCTTTGAGCATAAAAATGGATTAGCATACCACTGCCATACCTTCACCCATGTGACAAAACACAAGCGCATGCAAGTTCTGCCCAAGCAATTTTAACATGAACATGCAATGGTTGCTTTACTCAGATGGTTCCAAACTTCTGAGCACTTGGCAGCTTGCGAAGTATTGGACATGGCATGGAAGGAAGGAAGCCCACAGTCGGAGGATGGAAAAGAAAGCTTCGTGCACTGCTGGTGCCAGCTCTGGAGGGCCCTTCAAGGGCTCTCTCCCTCAGCTGGATGCCTTCTCACCATCACTGCAGCAGCTGCAATGGCTCCTTTTTCTCATCATATGCCAGGCAGCTGTGGGCAAGGGCACGCATTTGTCCTCTTCTCACCATCGGAGCTGCCTGGGCCAGAGCGAGAAGCGTAGAAGAAGCAGGTCGCAACAGTGAGGAGGAGAAGGAACAAGTCCAAGGGGTGTTTATAAATGGGTCCCTGTTGCAGGGACATCCCTTGGCAGGAGCCCAGCCCTGACATTATGTAGAGCTGACCAGCAATAAGGCAATGCAAACAAAATGGTATCGAAGGAATGAAGGAAATTCCGCCTTATGGGTTTGCAATGCAAATACTGAGAACAGCCTGGGAGAGTCTAACAAACTGTAAATGAACCGCCCATTTCTGGAGCATCGAGAGAATTGAGTTTGCTTAGTTCTCTGGCCTCTGGGGAAGGCAAGTCTTGGTCCCCAGTATCAGCTGACAAATATGAACAATGCATATCACCCTCTCCACACACACACACACCATTTTTCCCAAGACATAATTTAAAGATGTGCTCATTCCTTGGGATCAGAGGTGGGCAAACCCCATCAGTCCTACCTAGTTTGGACAGTGGTGGGAGTTCATGGGACTGCTGGTCAAAGCATCTGGAGGGCCATAAGCCCCCCCCCCCACCAGCTGTATGTGGATTTGTTTGAAGAAAAATGGGTCTCTGGCTGCTGGCCCTGGATTGAAGAGGTGACATCTGAAAGGAAGGAAATGCTTGAAAGAGTGAGGGAAAAGGCCAAAGCAGTGTGAAACAAGTTGTTAAAATTAGCATCATCTTTCACCCTGGACATGTGACGAAATGAAACTGAAATGAAACCAAAATGTCCCAATTCACCTGAACCAAGTTGCAAAACAAAGACGTGGACTGATTTTTCTCTCTTTTGACCATGCTGTCATGAACGGGAATATGCAGACATCATAATCTTAAGTCACCATGCTGAAAATTAGGGGAACAGTCTTAAAGCTCTGCCTAAACAGGTCATCGTCTGGATATTGCAAGTCCCGTGATACAGCTCAGCCAACACTGCAGTCTCAGGATTATGGAATGCCTTGCATGCTGCAGAACAGACACTGCCTACAAGCACTGAGTGCAACATCGTTTCTCCCTCCACAACATGTACGATCCAGGGTTAGGGCTGAGATGACGCTCAAATTCTGTATTTATCTGCAAGTCAAAGTTATGCTTATGAAATTCTCCACATCAGAATTTCTCCCTGGATTTTGAAGTTCTCTATTACCAGGCTTGGTTTGCAAAGGTGCAGGAAAGAATTAGTGCATCACCATTTTAACATTAAACTCAGAGCCACTGAAACTTTGGTCAAGGGCAAGCGTGGGTGGGACAAATCAAGCCCCTCTGGGGTCCAAAGCCAGCCCTCTGGAGCTTCCTGGGTAGCCATCCCCCCTTTCCCCAACCACCAAGGATTTGAGGAATAGATTTCTTTTGTACATTTTCCTTGCATTCCAAGAAGTTTGAAATGCCTCACTTAAGCCTTAGTCACTGGCAGTAGAAGCTTTAAGCCAAAATATGCTGGTACCTTGGGTCCCAGCCCTTTTACCTTTGTGCCCTCATTGCAGCCTACAACACTTCTTTAAAATTTAGCCCTTGGGCACACATGCAAAAATAAATAAATAGCCGATCCCAAGCTAATCCTGGGATTATTGATTTTACATCCCCAAGCCTAACACATCTAATAATATCATAAATGGTTTATCCTTCCCTTGGATCAAGAATTAAAACTTAGGACAAGAACTGCAGCAGTATGACAGTTACAAAATAATTGTGTGTCGGAATAGGGAAAGATCTACTCTGACAATAAGAGAATTGTTTAAGGAAAAAGGACCAACTAAAGCTCAAATGATTGCACTTGAGCCCCATCTTGTGTTTTCCCTCCAAACTACCCACCAGCTATGCTTTGGTAGCAAAGGAATTCACAGTCAATCGACAAAGAAACTTCCCTTTCATTGATGAAGGCAGAGAAGAAAACCTGAATGAATAATTAAATGAATGAATGGCTGGCTTTTTGCATGCCTTTAAAAAAAGAAAAAAGATTCAGAGGCATCACCCCCTCAGCTTTGGGCTTCCATTATTAATCCCTATTAGCGTTGTAATTATAAATACCTGGTAAATTTCTCCCTTTGATCTGCCCCCCTGTCACTCAGCAGTCTTTTAAACTCATAATTTCCTCTCTCTTTGACATTTGTTATTGTCTTCACCTTGAATACCTTTCCTGTGGTTCTCAAAATACCCCCAAAAGCCACTAAGAGGCAAAATTGTAGTATCAAGTACCATAGGGTGGGGGGTGTGAGAGCAGCTGCCATATCCTAAAAGCTGCTTTTATTCTTCCCCGCAGCAGCTTTCCATCTCCATGAAGGGCAAATATTCATTTTCCTCCTCTTTTACCTTTAATTGGGAGGGCAGCAGGAGGGAGGGAGCGCCCAAAGAGACAATGGCCTCTCCCCTTTTTGCAGGCCGTAATACACCTTGTAATTGCTTGTCTCTGCTGGATTTTATTCCGTTTCCCCCATTCCCCTTTCTTCTCATACCTCTGCTTCATCATTGCATCCATTCACTCGCTGAGCTCTGTAACTTAAGTCCCAGCCGCAAACAAAAAAAGACCCACACTCGGCCATTCATGACAAATTGAATGGCTTCTTTAAAAGGAAGGTAGCACCTCCTCTAGTGTTACTATTCATTGCAATGATCTCCATGGCAGGTTCAGGATAGGAAGAGGAAAAGAAAAAGCAGGGGTAAAGTTCAAGTACACACTCCACTGGGAGGTTAATGAGTTGGAAAAGACCAAAGGGAAGGATGCATACGACCACAATCCTTTTCCCACCGTGCTTATTATTTAGTCAGCCACAACGCGGCCCATTCTGGCAATCTGTCTGCCCCTGCATTTGCCGGGATCTCTCAGATACTAGTCTTTAGGGCAGGCTTCCCCAGCTTGATGCTCTGTAGAAGTCTGGGACTCCCACTCCCAGTAGCCTCAGGTCCAGTAGTCAGGAAATCTGGGGCTTGTAGTCCAAAACATCTATAGGGCAAGAGTTTAAGGAAGGCCATTGTAGATGCTTTTTCATGCACAGACCTAGTCTCATTGACAAACACACACAACAAAATTATCCCTTAAACACAAAGCACCCAGAGATACATTTATGATATGCTAAAAATCAAACCAAAACAAACCGCTTTCAGGCTCTGTCTCTTTTCCCTCTTACCCTCCAGGGGGGCAGCCTCAGCAGGAGGTCACAGTGGCCAGTCTCTGCTTCAGCTAGGACACCAAGTTGGGAAAGGCTGCTTTAGGGCCAGGATCTCCTACCTGACTTGGGAATTGGTAAACTGGATCTCCTGCATTTTCAAAAATGTTAATATCAGCTGTGAGTGGTGTCATTGCTGACATTTGAGGTAGACGTGATTGGTCAACTACCTGAGGCCCACACCCCAACAGGGACCCTTGGGCTAGAAGCCCCAGGACCCTGCCTGTCACTCTGGCCCAGCCAGTTTCTTCTACAGAAGGAGAAGTAGGTGCCACCACCGACTTGGTTATTGGGTGTCTGTTTGGCAAACAAGCCAATGTCAGCAATGATGAGAAAAGAGGAGCCATCGCAGCTGGTGACCATGGCCACGAGGAGGTAGATTCACTGAAGGAAGGGGTTGACTGAGGATGCCTTGCCCAAGGTGAGTCCTGACCTTCACTCCAGGTAAGGTAGGGGTTCAGTTTCACTGCTGGAAAGCTTAACCTATCTTCCTGCATTGTTTTCCCAAACCTCCCTCATCCATCCAGCCCCTGCCTGCTGTTTTCTTGTGGGCAGATAGTCTGAATTCATTCTGGTGCCTTTATTCTTCTCTGTGGTGGAGAGTCTGAATGTATTCTGGAATTCAAAATCTGCCAGAAATTAAACAGCCAGAAATCCAGCTAATTGTGCTTCCTCAATGAAAATTATGTGGGTACTGATTTCCAAAGGAAACTTGAGAATAACCACCCAGACAAAAACAAAAGTCTTCATTGCTGACCAGAGAGTGTCACATTGCCTGTATTCCCCTCACACATACTTTTTCTCTATCTTTCTTCTTCTGCATCAGGGTAAAGAAGCTCAGTCCCAAGGCTGAATCTAACTTCCCAAGCTTCTCTAGATAGCTCTGTCTCCTTTCCCCCATCCCACTTTTGCTTGGTCATCCAAATGTTTGGTGGTTCCCAGGTTTTGTGCAGTTTTTCCACTATTCTTAAAGGCGGAAATGCCTCTGCTAATGCTCAGCTACTGGCAGCAAGCCTTAAGTTAAATTTCACTGGCATTTTGGCCTTTTGCCTTTGGCCCCAGCACTTGTCCGAAGAAGCCCTCAGGCTAAGAGAGGCTAAACCGGAACTCAGCTACACAACAGCTCAGTTCTCTCCTCTCCTAAGCCACCTCTTCCAGGACTTCACCCACTTCCTGGACTCAACAGCCAGCTAAATCCCTTAAAAGGTGTAACCCAGATTGGGTATCCAAATGGGCTTCACTCTGCTACAATCCTGCTATCCAAATTAAGCCCTTTTGCAGGTACTATTGGCATGAGGAGTGGGGGGAAAGTAAGCCACTGGGAGGCTCCTGTTCACAGATCTCCAACATCACTCAGATCTGTTTTGGACCTTGTAGGGCAGGAATTGTCATCTTCTCTAAATTGAGGTGTTTACCTGCTGTATGACTCCATGAATCACATGGACAAGAGATCATTTCCCAATGGTTCAGAGATCATTTCCCAATGGTTCAACAGCCAAATGTTCACAGTAGGCCTTGTGTTATTGGCAAAACCCCTTCTGCTTGGATAAGCAGGGTAATTAGGAATAACTTTACTCCTTCACTCAGAAGGTACCCTGATGGATAAGAATCAATGCCTGTGTCTCTTGTTTTTCCTTTTCCTTCCTGACCCATTTTCCTTCTGTACTGAGCCTATTTAGACTATAAACTAGGGGCTATCTTGTTTTTTATTAACCTGTAAGCCACTTTAGAGCATCTCCAAATGTCCATCAGGGTAGAAATGCTTTAAGTATGTAAAAAAAGAATAAATAAATACAATTCTAAGATGATAAAGGAAGGTGCACCATGGTAGTATAGCATGCAAGAGAGTTGGGACAAGTTGCTCATATTATGCTGCAAACTCATTATGTAAGGCTGCATCAAAGTGTTGACACAAAGGACCGAGCTGCTGTTCCGGTCCGCCTGGGCTAGCCCACTTGCAAGACCATTCTGACTACAAGAGACAGAAACTTCATTTTGTCAAGAAGCTGCAGGTCCCTGCTTAAGCTAAAGGCCTTGCGCTGATTGCAAGGCACAGGAACTGGCTGAGGTCATCTGTAGGCCGAGTGATGCTACTCGGCCAATCTATCCAATAGTATGTTGTCTAGGTTTCTGGACAACAGAAATCTCCTAGAAGCCATCTCGAAGCTGGGAATGAGCCACAACTGGACAGTGAGCAGATATGCAAACAAGAGATTCCTCAGAAACTTCCACCAGGCAGTGGGGGAGGAACTAGAGGAGATACACTTCACTGAGAAAGGAAGTGTGCATGGGAAGAGGTGGCAGTGTTCCAGCAAGGAGCCGGAAACAAATTTCTCTGAAAGTGAGGGAACTTGAGGCTGGCCTAGGAGAGATTGCCCAAGCTTTCTTACACACAGGTGCTCAGGTGTGTGTGTGTGGGGGGGGTCCAAGCTAAGAGGAGAAAAGCTGATGTAGGCACCCGAAGAACTTTGCCATGGACACTGCAGGCAGTCAGAGCAGTTTGCACAGAGCTGTGCTTCCCCTTTGCTTGTCTTTTGCCACTGATTTGTCCTTTTGAACTACTTACTTTTGCATGCTCAGAATCTGACTAAACTTTTCCTCATTTTGTATTTTTCTTGAACCCTTAAAAAATCTTTTACATCAAAACCCAGACTAGGCATTTTGGGGATGACAGGGAAGAGGATTACAAGGGGTACACCACATGTTTAGCACTAATTTAATGCCCAGGTTGCACACAATACGCTTAATAAACCTGGGATCTAGCTGTGCTTCCCTAAGGACACAGGTGGGTTGCACAAGGGCCCCAGTGGGATCCTTGGCCAATCATTCCAAAGTGGCCAGGGAGAAGTCAGGAGACCAGGTGTATTGTACTCGTAAAGATGGCATCCAGTACCAGTAGGGGCCACTACATAAGGCCTTGAGCCTTCAGGTGGGATTGCCTGTGGGCACCAGGTTGCTGCAGCTGCTGAAACAAATTTTGGATGCATAGAGCAAAGCTGCTTCTCTGTACCAGCCTTCCACACCCTGATACTCCCCCAGGGTGTTGGACAAGCCCAAATGGTTTGTTGGACTCCAACTCCCATAATGCCACTTAACACATCTGAAAGAGAGCAGATGGGGGAAGTGTCCTCTATAAACTGGTCCCAGTTACAGAACCCAACAGCCATCTGCTGGACATGTTCTGGATTTCCTGTATCACGCTGGTGATTGGATAGAAGGCCTACCAGACCCACCCCAACGCTATTATTCTACCGTGTTTCCCCGAAAATAAGACCTAGTACTATTTTTGGTACTTGCTAAAATATAAGTCCTACCCCGAAAATAAGACCTAGCTGTGTTTATTCCCAGGGCCAGTGGGGAACATAAAGAGCCTTTTTAAACTTTATTTTTTAACTTAACTTTAACTTAATGCACTGTGTGGAGGAAACATGCTTATGCAGCTCTGCTCCCTCTGCACCCTGCGAAGGGAGCAGAGCTGCATAAGCCAATGCTTCCTCTATAGCGCCGGCTCCTGTCACAGGTGGAGTGATACCAAATGCACTCCGCCTGTGAGGAGTTGATAGTGAAAGGGCACTTCACTCATTCTGGCCAGCGATTGGTTACCAAATTGCTCTTGGGAAGGTACGGCACCCGATTGCCCTGATCACCCTATTCTTAACTTTGCCATTCACTTCTGCCTTTTAAGTCTTCACCCGTACAGTGTTATGGTATTTGGTATGGTATCGTATTTAGATTTAAACAGAATATTATGTTGACCCCCAGACAAGATGAGTGCAAAAAGAAAGAGCTATTCCGTCGAGTACAAGCAAAAAAATCATAGAGGACTTGTGCAACAAGAATCTTATAGCTTACTTTAAAGAGAAGAAGTTGGATCTCCGATTGGTCTGAAAATGGCGAGCAGATTACAGTGTTTCCCTGAAACTAAGACCTAGCCCAAAAATAAGACCTAGTGTGTTTTTGTGAGCCAAAAAAATAAATAAGACAATGTCTTATTTTCGGGGAAACATGCTATGTACAATAATTACTATGTGCAATAATTATAGTCATACACATATGGCTGTGTGTACTCAACTCAAATGAAGGCCCCTTTGTGCACACTTGCAATGAAGCACATGTGTACAGTGGTCACAAGCAAACCAATTCTGAAATGAGCGTTAGAACATCTCCAAATAAAGTGGGAAGGTGGGGCCAGCCCATGGAACAATAACAAAACAGAATGGGGAACTTCTGCTCTGCCCCCATCAAAATGCTGAGCAGTCCCAACAATGTTGTACAGGGAAGTTGCCGTGGTCTTCATGTTTGAGGCAGTGAGCCATGATTTGAAACGGAGGAAAAATGTGGAAAGGGCTGCATGTGCATTCCACTGCTCACTGCAGATGCTGTCTGTCTGCAGGGCGGAGTGGTATTTAAGTTACTTAATAGCTTTATATTTTCCCACGGCATCACAGCAGTGATAGGGCTATGCTATAATTAAGGGGTTACATAAATAAGCCATTGGGTAACAAATTAATTGATTTCCTCGGTGGAGAGAGTGCTGGTAATTTGGAGATTGCCAGATAATTCACTTTCCTTTTGAAGCAAACTGACCCTTCTTTTCCTACTTACTCCTTCCCACTGACTCCCTCCCGCATCCCCAACTTGCTTAACAATAATTTCAAAACATGCTGAAGGAATGCAGATGTCCAATGTGGTGTTCCTTGAACTTCCTGAACATATCAGTCCCCCTAATGAGAAAAAGCTGGAAAGCAAAGCAGACCAGCTCCCGGCTTGTAAATATGTTTAGAGCATGCTGGAATGCCATATTAGAAGTGCTGGGATGGACACCACGGGGGAGCATGTGACTTATAAGATGGCCCTTTCTATCAGAAACTTCTTGTCCTGGAGACTCTTGGGCAATCGATAGCACCCTTGTCTGTTTCATTCTTTCCAGTTATGCTGCATAACATAGTGAAAGTCCCGCTTTGGAGGCTGCTTGCTGCACTGCAGCCTTAGCCTGTGTGGAGAGTGAAATATTTCAAATCCTTTGAATTTATCAGGTTCACATTTGCAAGCTGCAGGTATAGTAGCATGGCATTCTGGGGGACGGAGGTGGAGGGGCTTCCCTAGCGGTCTCTAGCAGGCTGGCTATCACTGTGGCTGCTATATCCATTATTCTAAGTAATAAGGCTTTGGTTGCTAAAACACATCACAAAAATCACATGAAACCGCAATTAAAGCTAGTTAAATGTTTTATACAACACCCTAATAGAAGCATTCTCTCACAATGGCACAACAAGGAATATCTGTCTGTTTATCAAATTGTTTCCAAAATGCTTTCCTAAAATAAGGCTTTTTCAAAGGCAAGGAGGTACGTTTGAGGAGCGTATTCCCTAAGACAGGGGCCACAACTGGAAAAGCCCTGCTCTTTCCAAATGCTTCCTAGAAGAAAGGCATCCTCTAAAGATATCAAAGGATGATGTGAGGGTTCATATGGGGAGAGGCACCCCATGAAGGATACTCAAGGATACTCATACCCAAGATGTAATGGTGGCAGTTGTAACGTAATGGTCCATTGTTCACAAGTATGCTGATTTCACATATACAGCAGTATGCAGGAGGTTAATTTAACATCAAAAGGGGTTGTGACTAAGAGCTAAGCCTTTCTCAAGGTCTGTGGTGCAAACTGAGTTATCCCTTTTAGCCTGGTGCCAATACCAGAAATGAGTCAGCTCAGCAGAAAGTACCAGGGATAATAGGCCCATCCACTCATATGGTCTTATGGATGTCAAAATTGAATCTTTAACCCTCACTTCATACTTGAATGAGGGAAATCTGGACATACACAGCTGTGGAGAACACAGCTAGTTTGGACCATATACTATTCATTTTTAGAATGTATTTGGCTTCTTCTGTGTTATGTGAAAGATTGCTGTTTTTCAAGCCTTCTGGATTTTCTCTGCAAAATAAATTGGGGCTTGGGGAAAAGAGTGCAGACATGTGTTTTAAACAATAGCTTTTTATTTTTATTTTTTAAAGAAGCAAAAGAAACACAAATCATCCCTGTGGATACCTTTTTATTAGCATTCTGGAAGCTTAAAATGAGACATGAATATTTCCATTAATCAACCTCGAGAGTATCAGAACTGCTTTGCGGGCTGAGATGCCTCTTGTCTTGTTTTGAGGATTGGCAAAGCTTCATTGCTGGCTTCTGAACTTCCATGCTGAAGGATGCCAAGAGTCGGGCCCTTCCCCTTCCCCTTCCCCAAAACACCACTTTCTGATCTTTCGGTCATTCTTCCTAGCCAAAAGAAGAACTAGAAATCTTTCTGCATGAATTGTATTTAATGCTTTTACAATGGATAAAAGCGAACATGCTAGTTTCCTTGTGCAAATGCCGCCTCACACTTCACCACGCTTCTTTGCCTTCTGACATCGCTTTGCTAAATCCGAGCCCTGTGATGCAGTGATGGTGGGGGATACCTTTCTTCGGAATCACTGGGATCTCTGCTGAACTTGCTGCAGTGCACTCGATCTCATATGGCCCAGTTCAGAGTGGAAACAAAGTCACCAGCAGATCACGAGATTGCTTGTCTCCTTTCTGCTGGTTTCAACATTTGATCTTCTGCTCTCTCATAGGCGCAGGACAATACTGACTGGGTCAGAACCCATCAGGGAAGAGCCCACTGTTTAAACGACAGCTTTTCAAGGATGGAATTTTTACCATCCATTCCACAAAACTGCTTTTTGTTTGTTCCAATGGTGAATCCTGAACACATTTGCTTAGAAATGAATCCGGCTTAGCTAAGTGGAAGCTCACGATAATTTCAAGAATGCTGAGGATCGATTGCTTTGCTTTGTAGAAGCTCTGAACAAATGCATCAATAGTGCAATCTTAAATAATAGGGAGTGAGATACATAAACACACTGGGACTTACTTCTGCATAAACATGCATAGGATTCCACTGTCAAGGCACCAATCCTTAGACGACTCTCTAAAATTTAATTACCTGAAAGCCAGTCATGTTGAGATCCACAGAATGTAAGCATTCACATGGAGTGAGGGGGCTGTGGCAATAGACCCCCTGAGGGGGATAAAGCAGCATTACACATGGCTCAGTTGCTTAGTTATGGCACTGAGTTTCCCAATTACTATGCAGCATATGTAAAAGCTGACGCTGGGAATGGAGAATAGAAATTTACAGGTTTTTTCATATACTGAGATGGAGATTTCCAAATGTATACAACTCGGGGGGTTGGATTTTGAAAGGAAATACAAAGATGACTAGACATGATAGGATAGTTGTGCCTATGCAGATGGCATCTATATCTGGAAGCAACAGATAGGTTTCAAGATAAGTATTTTGACTTAAGGTATGTACCTTAGAAACTGAATAAATCAGTTTATTTATTTATTTATTATTCAGAAACTGAATAAATCAATCTTTTTTTCCCCCTAGTGGCTTGCTTATGCTGGGTCTGTAAGTGCTGGCTTCAGAGAATAGCTAGGCCTTTGGTAGACCATCAGTCTTTGGTCTTATTATTTACTATTTGTTTATTTGTTTATCTTTGCATTTATATGCAGCCCACGACTCCTAATGGAGTCTCTATTTCCTAATAGTCCTCAAAATCATTTTAGGGTAGATGATTATGTATGTTTAATTGGAAAATGTTCTACAACCCCCAGCCTTTCTCAGGTGGTATGACTGACTGAGGCATGCTGGGAGTTGTTGGAACTTTTCCTGTCTTAACATACAAAGAATTACCCCCTTAATCTTGTAGAGACTGAACCACAGGGGCCATCCTGCCAAATGTGCTCATTTTCAAACCCAGTGAATTTGAACAGGAGAGATTATTTATTTATTTATTTAAAACATTTCTATGCCGCCTCAGGGCAGCTTACAAAACAGACAATTTAAATGATTGCTGGTGCTTATTATTATTATTGGTTCCATTGCTACACCACCCCATAGCCCAGCTTGAGTTTTGCATTTAAGCCAACAGCATCTGAACATGCTTGTATTAGATCCGATGCTGCCTAAATGTTCTCCATTATTTATGCATAGTTCTTCATGTTAAAAGTATGTGGAAATACATTAATATTGCAAACCAACAATTGGAGTGAAAGGAAGTTGATTCTAGAGAGGCGTTCATGGATTGTAAAGGCGAAAAGACTCATTTTACTCTGAGATCTATCCATTAAGAGACATTTTAGAACAAAGCAATATATCTGGGGAATCAGCTTTTCCAGCAAGACAGGCAAAAGCTGAGGCTCTTAACCCCCTCACCTTGGCTGGGTCTGAAATATCTGAAAGCGGAGGAATTGGAAACCGCTACAAGACATGTTAATTGAGAACCACAGCATCCAACTGATGTGTTGAATCCAGAAGTTACAGATGTCAGTTGGGTTCTCTCAAGGATGAAATCATATGTCTGGGGGAGGAAGCCAAGGGAGAGCCGGTCTGTTCAAATTGGCATCAAAAGCATCAGGATTCACCTCTAGGGAAACTTCTTTTGGCCAGATTTTCAGAGGACTGTATAAAAGGGCATGTCTGAGAGCTTCTATGCCTGTTCAAGAGCATGCTGTTATACTTGTCGGTACTCTGTCAAGGAGTATAGTTGGTTGGAAGTCAAAAGCTGATGGTGATTTGATTCAATATCTAGTTATGTAGTGACATTACTTCAAGAAAGAATGCTCCATGAACATGGAGATGATTTATTGTCACCTAGGCTTAGAGCATGGCTTATTTTCAACAGAGGTTAAAGCCTCCAGGCCAAGACTAAATTTGGCTGGGGTGAGAACTTCTCAAATATGCTGTGCTGTCTCCCAGTTCACTTGGCAGTGAAAGGAGCAGTGGCTCATGAATGGAATGCTGGATGCTGAGGAACTTTCTATCTAAATATACATAGGATTGCACCCTAAATTTTATTGTTTCGGTAATAATATTTGTGAAAGTTAGCTTTCCCTCCTACCATTTCACTATTATTTCACTGATATATTGAACAATTACTGGAGGACAATTGCTGAAGGAAAAAACTCCCTAATAGCATAATAGCATTACTGGGTAATTGGACTGCTAGATTAAGCTCACTATTTATTTCTTTAACTTCACTTTTAAGCACTTGAGCAAAGGGATTTTCAGGAAGCCTTCCTAGATGTAAACCGTTGCTTGACAAGAGATGAGCAGTTAACTAACAAATGTTTAAAGCTATTCTTTAGGCTTGAGATGTATTTCTTAGGTGGTAAGTGACCATAGAATCACTTTGTTATTCAACTTACTTGACTTTTGTTCTTGATTATATTTGCACGTCTAGGGGAAAAGTCCATTCATTTTCAGATACAACTATTAACTGCTAATGGAAAATGTAGTGCTAGAGTCTGATTTAAGATCTGCCTTGTGATCAGATCAGTGCATTTTACAGAATGGGGAAATTTATAATAAGAAAAGGCTATTCAGAAATTTGTCTTTGTATCTAAGCAGGCACAAATAGGGTTTTGACCAATGGGATCTCTAAAGGACTCTGACAGTGTTGCAGACTGCTTTTTCAATTTTATATTTAGATGTAGTTTCAGTTCAGTACAAATTTTTCATATGTCTAAGATTCTGGATAGGTTGATAAATATATGTTGTTATGTGGTCTTCTTTTAAAACAACTCAATTGGTATGAGAAGACTGCTGCAAAAGCTTCATGTTTTATGTAAAGAAACTGAGTCCAGACAACTTGATAACCTATAAGTGAGGGTTACATAAAAGAGCGGGTTGTCATTGAACCACAGGTTGTTCTTGAAATCTGGTTTGTTGTGAAAACATGGCTTATCGTGTCTGAACCCAGCTGTGCTAACAAACCATGGCTTGTTAACCTTGAACAATCCATGAAAAGTGTCCCTGCTTCATTGTGAGGCTCTGAAATGTGGGTTGTTCACCATGATAGCTTATCTCAGCTGGCTTCAGGCAACATGTCAACAATGGTCCAAGGTTGGTGACAACCCAGAGTAAATCCAAGCTCAACCCTTGAATGTTGGTTATGAGGAGGCCTGATCCAGTCAAGGAGCTGGCTATTAACAATGCCAAATCTTTGGTAGGAGAAAGGATTTACCGTATTTTTCCGTGTATAAGACAACACTTTTTCTTTAAAATATTTACCTAACTAGCCATCTTTGGTAGGAGAAAGGATTTACCATATTTTTCCGTGTATAAGACAACACTTTTTCTTTAAAATATTTACCTAAAAATGGAGAGGCATCTTATACAGAGGGGGCCGAGAGGAGAACCGCGGGCACGCTCGGGGAGGGGGGGAGACTGGCATGATTGCGGGCGTGCTTGGGGGAGAGGTGGGCACGATCAGGGGGCGGGTGCAATCTGGGCAGGCGTGGGTGTGATTGGGGGTGAGAGTGATCGGGGGTGGCGGGCACGGGCACGATTGGGGGAGGTGAGTGCGATCGGGGGGGATGCGGGTGCAATCAGGAAGGAGACTGGTGCGGGCATGGGTGTGCAGGGAGCTGGGGGTTGTGTGTGGGCAGCAGCAACTTGCTCACTCGGAGATCGGTAAAAATGGGGGGCGTCCTATACCTGGGGGCATCTTATAGGCAGAAAAATACGGTACATAAATGGTATATTGCGGAGCTGGGTAACTTGTTTTCCTCCAGAAAGTCTGGCTTATTACTCCCATAGTTTCTCACTATTGGATATACTATTTAGGGCTAATGCGAGTTGTAAACCAAGCCTTTTGCGCAGCCACAGGCTGCCCACCCCTGCTATATAGACTCCAATAAATACTACAGATTAAAATTTTTACTACTTAGAAATGGAGAAACATAGAAACACAGCGAGTCAGAAGGGGTCTCCCGGGCCATCTAGTCTGACCTCTGGCACCAGTTGGCTCCGCTCACGACATGCCCACCATGTGCATGTCAACCCCAGCGAGGTATGAACTCGCGACCCCTGGTTTACAAGATCAGTGCTCTAACCCCTGAGCTATGGAGTTACTTGGTGTAAGGTTGGTTTGGTTTTGCTTAAGGTTATTGGGCCTAACAGTTAAAAGCAATATGAGTTGAAGTCAGTTGCCTGTATAAAGTATTAGATAGACTCCTGAATTTCATTAACCCAGGATCACTAGATTCAGTTTTAAATGTTTGCAGAATAAAGGTCATACTGCCACTGAGTTTTAATGTTGGAATGTAAAGATTTGCAAATACTATTTTTGCAAAAACCATTTTGCCATATGATTTTAAGCCTCTTTGGATTTATTCCTGATTATGTAACAGAAACAGAAAGAAGTGCTGATGCTACTCAGGTTAAAAAACATGCCAGGAGGTTTAATTATTGGCATAAACTGATTCTGATAAGTGATGACAAGTCTTTAAAGGCCTGCCTTGGGGAAAAGATTAGAGCTAGCTCTACTTTTTGGTTTCAAAAAAAATTCTCATTCTTGCCTGCGTTAGTTATGGTTCTTGGTGCAGGTGTTCAAGACTTTTACAACTGCAGTTGAATCTTCTTCAAACAAAGGGCATTGGATATGAGAGTACAAAGTTGTACAGCTTCCCTTTCCTCTTCAAATAATGTGCATTGGTTAGTAGGGGTAAAACACCAACCTCAATTTGAAATATACCCGCAATTCCCTTTGAAAATGAAGGCAGCTACTTGACTCTGCTTTGGACAAATGGAACTGATGGTTCAAGATGGGAGTTTTGGATTATACTAGTTCAAGACAGTCTTTGTATGTTGGCAGCATCAGAAGATTCACCTCACTACATTCTTAAATGCCAATGTTATTCTGATATGAGAGAACCTTTAGAGCAAGTTTCCGGGAAAAATACAGGAATACAGGGAAGAAAAGAATTTTCTGTTCCATGGAGCTAATGAATAGGTCACTTTGGTAGTAGCCTCTTTGGTGGTGAGTGGTCGGGGACGGAGAAGGCAAATGAGCACCCTGAACTCTGCTGCAGGCCCCAACTCACACTGTGTTTATGGCCCAAAGGTGAAGGCCCTTTGAATATTGCCAGCTTCCTCTCCCATAACATAAAGGAGTGAACTTACTTGCACTGCTCCTTCTTCCAAATCTCTCCTTCAGTTCAAGCCCAGCTGCTGGATTGTTAAAGCTAAGGGAGCAGAGCCATTTCTTTGCCTTACTAGGAATCTGAGGGTGTTAAACCTGATGACTTCTAGCATGGAAGGTTTAGAGGGCAAAAAGTTAGGAAGAGAGACAAGAACTTTATCATCCCTCTCCAACAAGAATAGGAAGCACAGGACTCCCCTGACGTACAGCTCAGTCCAGTTTCTTTGAAAGACTAAACCAGCCTTCCTCAGCCTGGTGGCCTTCAGAAGGCATTTGGACCACAGCTCCCAGAATTCCCATCCAGCATGGCCATTAACTGGGAATTCTGGGTGTTGTAATCCAAATTTGTCTGGAAGGCACAATGTTGGGGAAGGCTGGACCAAACCATATAATGACGCAACAAGCCAGAGTTGTTTCTTGCTCCCAATGGTCTGTTGTGTCATCCAACAGACCACGATGGTCTTCATGGTATTTCAGGTAAAATATTAAAATTTCAGGTACGCTGTCACGGTAAAAACATTTGGTTTTTAGAAACTACGATAAGAAACAACAGCCTGTTCTATGCTTTCCACCTTTCACCGTGGTTTCTCTGTTCATCCTAGCCCAGTATCATGGTTTCCACAGGGCTGGTATGCAGCTAGCAGAGTCTGGTGGAAAGAACAGCAGCTGCAACAGTTGCTCCAGCCACCCAGTGTGACTGAATTTCAGGCAGAGTGGCTGATGGGATATGTGCCCACGGTGGGAGGACTGAGCATGGAGAATGGATGCCATGCGAGCAGAGGATCCACTTAATCATCTGCCAGGCAAAGAACTGTGCACCATGGAAACCACCCAGGGTTGCTTGTTGAGATGAGTGAACCCAGCCACTGTCCACACGCCTGGGGCACCCCCACCACAAGGTCCTGAAAAGGCAGTCTTGGCCAAAGCAAGACAAGAGCTACATCAAGCATTGCTCTGACTCAGTAGAAGGAAATGCTGAGAAAATGATAAAAATACTAAACCTGGACCTCTTCTAAAAAAGGATGTGCTGCATGATTCCTTCACTTCTTGTCACTGTTTCTTATGAAAGGATAACAGGAGCAAAGCATTTCAGCCCCAACTGCATTGTTCCAGGAAAGCCAACATCGTATTAAGGGAAAAGATGGCAATATTCCAAGCAGTGGGACATTTTGCATAATAAAGGAAGGCCGCTGACCTTGACACTTCACCTGTGTTTTGTTTTCACCAAGTGTAGAATGATGCCCCATTACAGATTTTCCCAGAAAATCTTGCCTTGCCCATCTCCAGCTGAAGGATCAACAAGACTATCAGATGTCTGCCTTGAGCAGCTGCGTGATTCATTCTTCTGGACTAGGTTGCACCTTCTGGTGATCTTCTCCAGGATTGTTCAAACACTCCCAATGGTTTCTTGCATACAAAGCTTCTCTTTGCTCTCATTTAAATGTTAACTCTACTTTGTCTTCTTCCTCATGTGCCAAAATGTTAATAGGAAATTAGATCTATTTTACAGAATTATACAAAAGATGTTTACTTTGTTAATGGCCAGAAACTAAAGGGCATGTATAAACAGTAGAGAGTGGGAAAAATGACCTAACAGATTATCGTCACAATTGTCCTTGTGAATTAATGACAAGTACATTATGAATCTTAGCAAATATTTAAATTCAGTTACTAAGGCTGATTTTTCTCTAAATTTTTTGGCTCAAAATTATTGGTTTTGGGAGTTTCAAACCCGATCCAGACCTATGAATGTATTTCATAGCTGTTCACTACCACTTTCCCCCTCTTTACTGTTGCTATTTTCTTCTCCTTTTATTTATTTCTTATTTATTTATTGGATTTCTTTGAAAACCACCCACTAGCATCATGCTCCTTTAATTTCTCAAATAACATGCAAATAAGTACACAGACTTGGATATTGGAGGTGTCACTTGAGGGCAAATAAAACCCATATAGAATGAGAAATGTGCTACTGTATATGCCACATCAGTCATCATAGACAAACTGAGGGTTCAAATGATTAGAAACTATAAACCTATCTGGAACCCCTTTTGTAATTATCTCCCCTCCCATTTGATTTAACTCTATCAATCTAAGCCATTGACAGTTTTGTAGTGTAATATTTGACAGCATCTGACAGCTGTCTTGCAATAATATTTTGTAAATACTGATTTAATTCGTCCATTTAATGTTAAATAGATGGGAAAAACCAAGCAGGTAATGTTAGAAATATGTCAGGATCCCTAATACTGGATCTGGAGGAAATATCAAAATTAAAACTGGCAATATAAAAAATAAGTTTAAAAATGTTGCATCTTTGGTGTATGTACATTTTCATTTGTTAGCCTTTCAAGTTTATCCTTCAGAACTTCTAAACTTTTCTGGTTTAAATTCTCCCAGGATTGGAAATGGGCTGATAATTCTGTTTGCAATCCATACAAGCTTTTATGGACTTGTATAAGTGTATTCTGTACCATTATAATTATCTGCCCCCAATTCACTATTAAATATGGATTTTAAAGCATATTCTTTAAACACTTTTTCAACACTTTGTCTCTCATATTACACATCTTTGAGAGTATTTTCTCTCCAAACATGCTTATTTTCTAAACAGAAATATGCATTTTATTTCATTCATTATTCAATATGCATTTTATTTTTAGTATGCCTTTTGAACAAATAACTATATTAAAAAAGCTTGGTAAATGCAAAAGCCAGTGCATAATGCAATTAAAATCCACACACACATCCAGATTGTATTGATACTGAGAAAGATCAAATTCCCCCAGCAATTTTTCCTATACAGATGCTATTCCCAATATGGCGGATAGGATAAAAATGGGATGCTACTAAGGTCTTTACAGGAGGCCATTTGGTATCTTTTGTTTTTCATTTTAAGGGAATAAGTGTTGAGTGCAATGTCTCTCACATTCAGTGCACGTAAACCCCCAAACTAAGAGGCTTATGTACATCCAGTGAGATGTAGCAGTCTTTACCACCATAGTCAAGGCAGTGTGGTGCAGTGGTTAAGAGCACTGGAGTGGGACTCAGGCAACCTGGGTTCCAGTCCCTGCTCAGCCATGGAGCCCACTGGTTGACTTTGAGTCAGGCACAGACTCTCAGCCTAGCCTACCTCTCAAGGTTGTTGTTGTGAGGATAAGTTTGACAGGAGGGAGAGAATGATGTAAGCGGCCTTGAGTTTCTTGACAGGAAAAAGTTGGGATATAAAGATAGTAATTAAATATATGCTGCCATTTTGACCATCCAGATAAAGCAGTGCTGTGGGGTGGGCAGCCTGGGGCACAGTCCCCTTCCCTCCCCACCCCCCGCCCTTTTCCTCTACTTCAGGGCCAGCAGGCAGCCAGTGTGGCTCTTTCTGCCTCCAGTGCAAGAGGGGTGGAATGTGAGATCTGCCTTTGGAGCTGCAAGACCATGGCGCAGGGACTCTGAATAATCCTATGAAGCCCCTATAGGATTGCGCCCTAAGTGAACAACCAAAAATAGATGATGATGATGATGATGATGATGATGATGATGATGATTCTTATCATTAGATATACAATTTCCCCAGCAAATGACTCTTATAGCCACACACACACACACACAACTGGAGTTTCCTGATACTTTAAAAAAAAAAACCTTTCTTTAAGCTTCATTAAACTGTTTTGTTTTGTTTGAATGGGGTAATAAGTCAGGGAGGTTAATCACACATTTATTGAAGAAGAAATAACAATAGAATTATGTTCCTCTTAATAAAGGAATGGATTAACAAAAACTACACTGGAGAGAGCAGAGAAATTCGTAAAATAATATAAACGGCTACATAAAACAAATACTCCATTTTTGAAAGAAAAATTAAAGAGCTCTGGTGAGAAATCAAAATACCAACTTCTATAGATCAACAAAATGTCTTTTAGTTCAGGAAAAAACATTACTATGTGTAAGATATTGTTCACCCCCCTTCATGGGCTATGGAGCAGAACAAAAGTATCATCATCATCATCATCCTTACTTATCGATTCTCTGCTTATCTACGAAGCCTAAGGGGTGACCCTGGGCCAAACACCATCTCATGATTGTCCTTAGGACATGGGGATACAATGTTTATACCCTACATTTTGCTAGTGGAAGAATTGCACGGGTTGGCACAACCACACAACTAGCACAATCAATGTCTAGCCAAATTGCACTGGGCTTGGAAAGAAGTGATGAGTTGTATAGCATTTGTGCTCTTCAAAAGTCTGGAAAGCTAGGGTGGTAGAGTGGTTAAGAGCATGGGACTGGGACTCTGGAGATCTGGGTCCTAGTCCCTGCTCAGCCATTCATTAATTCATTCATATTCCATTTATTTATTTATCCATTCATTCATTCATGTATTTATATTCCATTCCATTCCATTCCTATACTGCCCAACAGCTGAAGTTCTCTGGGCAATTCACAGCAGGATATTATTAAAAACAATATAAAATTAACCTATTAAAACATACTAAAACATCATAAAAGTTGGCTATAAAATTTAAAACCAAATAAAAAACAGAAAAATAAAAATTATTTGTTAACAAGAACCATTTAAACTATATCTAGCAGCCAGCAGGCCCCAGTAATTTAAATAAATGCCCGGCAGTAGAGGTCAGCCATGGAGCCAACTGGGTGACTTAGGGCCAATCACAAACTCTCAGCCCAACCTACCTCACTGGCTTGTTGTGGTGGTTGGTGGTGGTGGTGGTGAGGATAAGACTGAGAGCAGGAGGAGGAGAATGATGTAGGCCACTTTGATTTCCTTGACAGGACAAAAGGTGGGATATAAATCTATTAAATAAATGAAATGCTCTGTAGTGAGATGTAGAACAGCTTGACTAACTAGAATTAAAGTTCATGAATGTGACGGCTCAAGGAGGAAAGTATGTTTTATCCCATAAGTTGTAATGGAATGAGACCATTGGATACAACTCTATATGCATTAGCTTGAGCCCCTTAGAGAAAAAATTAAAAATCAATCAATCATGGGTAAGCATGATCAGATAGAATGTAGGCATTTCTAGGTGTCTGGTTGATATGCAATTCTAAGACCTCGCAGTGGCTAGCCAGAGAAACATCTCAGGGACAGGAAGCAAACCAGAACCAGCAGCGCTCAGTGGCAGAATATACACTTAACGGCAGGATGTCTCAAGTTCAACCTCCAGACAAAGCTGGGAAAGACCTTATGGGAAACCCTTGAGACCTGTGGCTGCTCTATAGACTGCCAGGCTGAGGGAGATGCCTCATGGAGCTAACTCGGTAGAAAGCAGCTTCCTGCTCACACAGTGTGTGTGTGAACATTATGGGTGGTGTTCACAGCCCAAATGCCATAGAAGGTGCTCCTGTGGAAGGCCTCTTCTCTTGCTGGCTTTAGATCTTTTAAGGTTGAGACTGGGCAATCCTGCATGAGGTGGGGGATAGCTTTGTTTATGCCTTTCATTAGCTGCTTTCTTATGTCTTGTGAAAACAAAAGAAGGGCAGCCCTTGGTTCAGTCCTGCTTTCTTCTTCTATTACCAGACACTTCCTCTAGTCTTGGCAGGGCTTCTTTGCCACGAGGAGTAAAAGTGGGAAAGAAGGGGCAGCAGCTGCAGGCAGTACGGTCAATGCTATGAAGATGATCACTCCACATTTCAGCCAATCTGAGCTGCAAAATGTACAGAAGAAAATGGGATGAGAACAAGCCAGTGCAACCAAGCCAAACCATCCACATTCAAAAGGGAACCGTGGCCTGGAAGTATTTGAGGCAAAAGGAAGGGCTTTGAAGAGTGAGTCTCCTGGCTGGTGAGAAGAACAACACACACATCTTCCTGGATAATGATCTGTTTCTGTTGTGATTTGAATTTCCCACCTCATTTGGCTACCTCTCTTGGCCTAACACGGGTTTCTGCTAAAATCTTTACGGAATCCAGAGGGGCTGATCTCATAGACTGCCCTGAAATCACAGCGAGAAGCTCACCACACTACATCAGAGCTATCTGGTGGGAATGCAGAGGCAGGGTCTGCACATTATTTTCATGCTGCAGTATCCAGCCTAGCTCTGCAGGAGCCTCAGTGCCCATGAGAATTTCCTCTCCTATTCCAGGCTGGCTTAGTAAAATGTTTGTCTCCATAGACAATTAAATTCTACACGAGTTTCCTCCCCACCTAAATGGTTCTGGAAAGCTCCTTCTTCTTGCCTGTGGCAATTTAATTAGTGGAACCACAAAGGAAGCCAGCAGTGCACTGCTACAGTTAGATGAATTTAATTTTCACTATAGCATTAACTGCATAGGTAAGTTCAAGGACAGGAATGTGAGAACAAGCAAAGCTCAAATCTGATATTCTCCAAATTCAACCTCAATGCTCATTCCATCTCATGTCTGTATCAGATTATGCTCTTTGTTTTTAGTTTCCACATGACAATATGTGCACTTTCCCCAAAATGGATGCCTCTGTTGTGTCCATCTTTGAAACATGTATTTTCTTCCATTGATTAAAATGTGTGTGTTTAAAAGCATATTTTCATTCACAGTTTTCAAATGTACACATGCTTTCAAATGTGGGGGACTTTGGACAGGATGAGAGTTGAAGTACAGGCTTCAGCTACAGTCCACATTTATTTCCAGATGTATGAACCCTGATTAAAAAATGAGCATGCATTCCGGAATGAAAGGGCAAGAGGCACCTGGGCAAAGTGGATAAGAGTCCAGTCTCTTCGAGAATCAGCCAGTCACCTCAAATGCAAACAAGAGAAGGTATTTCCCAGCACAGGGAGCTGATGGTACGTTTCACAAACTGCTATCGTAGTATAATCCCTGTTGTTGTCAAGGGGAATGCCACATCCACAGTCAGCAAAGCCCAGGGAGTGGTGGTGAATATTTCTGCTTCTGCCAACATGCCTGTCTCTCCTTCCTCCTTCCCCAAATGTTCAAATGCAGCCTGACTCCTCTTCTCCTTCTTCTCACATACTGAAAAGCTGAAACCTCGCCGCAACTATATAGCCAGACTGTGGATTGTGTCATCACACAGTTTAATCACTAGGTGGCACTAGACTGGGCTGGTGTGTGCTGCATCTCCTGCATTCTGACCTTCCCGCAAGCGTGAGAGACTCAGCCAAGTCCTTGGTTAGCTTCCCCACTGGTGTGTCCTCTAAGCCTTCCATGCCAGAGACAGTGTTTGCCCATGTCCACGGCCGCTGGTCCATCCATAGCCTATTGGCATCGGCTCTCTCCCTCTCCCTCAATCTCTTCCATCACCCTATGGTGGACCCATGCTAAAAGTGTATCTGTGGTCACTCACCATCTCCTGGAGGCAGGGTGGCGGCGGCCATTCCCTTCTACATATTTTAACTTTCTTCCACTCACAGTGGCCACTGTGGGACTCTTCTTAGCCACTCCAGTGTCCCTTAACTGGAACGATGTCACAGTGTAGCATCATTCCAGGGACATTTGGGGAAGGAAAACGGGTGGTTTCCAAGCTGGAAGGAGATCTGCTGTCGTCCCAGCCACCATCAAAAACACCATCTATGGAATGTGCTCCCCAGAGAGGTCCACCTGGCGCCGTCGTTATTTGTTTTTCAGTGCCAGGTGAAGACCTTTTTATTCCAACATTACTTTAATTGTTAATATTATTTATTTATTTATTTATTTATTTATTTATTTATTTATGGCAAGGTCAACTCAAATTATATTGTTTTTATATTGTATTTATTTATTTATTATTGTGAGCTGCCCCGAGGCTTCGGCGAATGGGACGACATAGAAGCCTCCTAAATATATAAATAAAGAGAGAGAGAAATTGCTACCAATTCCCCACTGAAGGATTTGCGGGGAGGAAAAGAACATGTCCCTGCTGTTCGTTTGCTGTTTGAGGAAGGATGAGAAAGAATTTGGGGTGTGGGCTGTTTCACCACAACACTGCTTGCATTTCCACATCTCCACCACTTTTGCCTCTTTTGGTGCCAGGCTGTCTTGAGGTACTCACTGCAAACAGAACTTGATGGCTGGAGTGACTCATCTCGAGGCCTGCAACTTCTCTGCACACACCCTTTTGCCCACCTTAACAGGAACAAACTATGTCCAAACCCTTCCCAACTGAGGCTGCTACCTGCTTCAGTGAGGGACAGAGGGTGGCCATGGAGGCCATTTTGACTCCAGGCCCACATGGTCTTCCTGAAGGGCAGATAGCGGCCATTGTGACTCCTGCTGAGGCAGCCTGAGTGAGGCCAGGGGAGAGTCGCCATTGTGACCCCATGCTGCCATGTAAAGGCAGCTTATTAGCCCCTCTCTAAGGCTGATGCCGCGCATCTGTAGGAGAGTTACTCGCTCCTCTGCCCACACATTGCCAGTCACTTTCCTCAGAAAGTTCTCTTGGCTTCCTACACCAGGTAGAGTCTTCTGTTCACTTTACTATGGCATTCGTTCATTACAGGCTTGACCTCTTCACAGACAGGTAGATCCCACCGTCCAGCTGTGCCTTTTAATTCCTGCTGGGTGCCAGTGGGAGAGTCCTCCATAGTAAGTCTGCCTGCCCACCTGCCATTTATCTAATGAGAAGAAACCACAGAAAAATCAACTACAACTTACCAGAGAGTTAGAAAACATCAGAGATCCAACTAGAAAATGTTTGAGTTATTTCCATATAGAGAACAATCTGAAGCTGAGACAAAATGTGACATGAAATGTAGGGTGTGTGCTCCTTTTTGTTTTGGTGTAAAAAAACCCCCTTAAAATTAAGATGTTGCCTCCTGCACATCTGCAGACTGCTGCTGTGCTTTAAAAGTCCACTGCGATGTGCAGGCAATATTAATAGTATCATCAGTTTCATTGATTTTACCTGCAAAGAGGTCCACATACAGCAAAAAAAACTGAAGGATTGGAGCACTTGGTTTACTTCTTTGGATAAGTGACTCTGAATTTCATTTCCCTTGGCTTAAGGCAACTTGCTGATAAATTGCCCAACTTCTTGTGCATATACCTGTGACGAGTGTACTTGCTGTTTGCAGGAAATGCCAACCTATAGGAAGTGGAAGATGCAGAGGAAGCTTTGGTTGAGAAAATGATTGCCTGATTGACAAGTAAGAGCAAACGGACAAATGCCAACAAAATTTTCAAGGATGGTGGCAAGATTCTTTTGCCACCCAGCATTCTGCAGGGCATTCCCAGGGCAGGCGCTATTCTTATCTATGTATCTGTAGCATTTGCATAGTGCTGAATATAATGAATCCCTAGGCAGTTTACAGGATTAAAGTCACATTTAAGATATTGACGTAAAAAACACATTTGAAATGCAATTTTAAAAACAATTCCAAAACTAAGGATAAGAATACAGAGCAGTAATGGAGGAGGAATAAAATGAAGCAGCATGATTAATTGAATCGTGAACCTGCGAATGTTTCCTGGAGGCATGTGAAAGATGCCACATTTTCTGCCTCCTGAGCTGAGCTGCAGGAGGGAGAGTTTTCCAAATGGAGGGTGTCACCACTCAGGTGTGACATGGCAATGTTCCATTAATTCCAGAATGACCAGCCAGGGCTCCTCAGATGTTCTTCAAGGTTGATTAGGTGTGTGATCGCCATCATTATTAATGTACTGATGCCCTTAACTGCAGAAGAGGGCCTGTCCCAGAGCCACCAATGACAGACTCAAGCATCAGCACCTGCATATGGACTCAGAGTGGGGAAAAGCCTTTTATTTATGAACATAAAATAGGTTTCTTCTGCTCCTCAGTTGCAAAGGCTCTTGGAGCAGGTTCTTTGCAACCAGTAACATGGGGCTTCATGCCCCACATTTATAACCTAAAATAGCCAGGCACACAAAGAAAAGGGGAATGGGAAGGGAAGGGGGCGGAATTGTTATGGATCCATTTATTCATCCATTCCCATTTCTATTTCACCAATAATCCAATGGTATTTGAGCTGTTCACAAAAATCCAGTGTAACATGATAAACAGCTATGCGATAAAACACGGCATGCAAAATTAGGCAGGCTTTCTGCAGGGTGTGCCGAATGACCCTGCTTCCCCTCTCTTCTCCTTTGAGCAGCGAACAGGAATCTTGGCTGGTGGTGCTGATAGAGGCTGGCCCTGGCTTTAACAGGAGGGCACAGCTGTGAGGGTTGCTGTTCCCATGGCTAGCGACTGCAGTTTACCCATGTGCACCAGGTGTTTCCCTCCCTGCAGAGGTGTGGCAATTTTGCTTCAAGGGGTCACTCATGCCCTCCCCTCCCTCTCCCTTCCCTTCCCTTCCCTTCCCTTCCCTTCCCTTCCCTTCCCTTCCCTGGCACTTCCATTGTTTCTTTGGCCCACCACATGGAAGAGGAAGGACATAAACATTCAGCTTAATGATGAAGGAAATGGGCTCTATTAAGCTTTTTAAAAATGGATTATTCCCATTCCTTAAATATGTATTTACCAGGATCTATAAATGATCTGAGACAGAGCTGAGTTTCAGATTATTTCATTTTCCCCTCAGTTTTTTCAATGCAATTTGTTGGGAGTGGGGGATACGTGTTCATAAAGTGCATCTATTCGAGAAACATACACACAAAATGGCATTTCATCAACTGATTTTTTTTGGGGGGGGGATGCATATATTAAACCAAGCTTGTTTCCCAAAAGTATGAATGTCTGCATTTCTTTTCTTTTACTTCAAGCCTCCACAGGCATAGAGTGCGCTTGACCTCAAACATCTTAAACATCTTCACAAGAATGAGGTTGACAGATCCTTCCATTAAACACATAAATGAAATCATCAGTTGGAGGTGGTTCTTAAAGACAGACAAGTGTTATGCCGCATAAATCATATAAGGCAGCTTCTGCCTTTTTTCAGAATACCACCATATTCTAAATAGCGGCTGTGCTTGGCTCCCCACTGGAACCCCTTGCAATACTCAAAGGTATTGCAAGGGCAGTCGGCAATCAGAAAGGTGGTTCTGTTTTAAAATGGGAGCAGGAAGCCAGACCTTTCCTTGAGTGCACAGGGCTTTCTTTGCTTGCTCTGCTGCTGCTGGAGAAATAATATATCAGTGAGGCTGTTTTGCAGGTTCTGCAACTGAACTGACAAAACGTTTCAAGGTTTTGGAGCCTGTTTCATCACAAAAACCAATTTGCAGGGATATCAGCCACTATTGACCTCAGCATCCTGAATCACCTATAACTGTCAGCAGCAGATTGAAGAGAAGAAAACTGCCTGTCAGAAGCTACGTGCAGAAAGGAAACAACTGCTTTCCACACAGCTCTTCTATGCAGAGAGCATCCGCACATTTTCAGGAGAGGAAATGTTTGAACAGAGAGCTGAGGGTGACAACTTGGCCCTGCATAGAGCCTGTAGATAGACAGCCTGTAGAAAGGTGGCAGTGTTGAGAACAGGTGTGATGGCGGGTTTTGGTGAGCGTTCCCGTGGGATGCCAGTCGTGCCACTTTTGCTGATTCAGATGCAGAAGATGAATATTTGGGTAGGATTGAGGAGCAGGAGTTTGCTCAGGGTCCTGGCATATACCAGGGGGAGGTGATTAGCTCCAGGGCAGACACAGTGGCTGGTCAGACAGACCCTGGGAATAGCATGGAGATGCAGCCAGCAGGAGGAGCCACTGAGATCGGAGAACCGGGATCAGCCCCTCCTCGTGAGGCTGGACCCTGTGGCCGGGCACCAGCAGAGGCGAGAGGCCCAATTAGATGGGGAGGATGTGGAAAAGGGGTGTGCTCGCTTCCACAGCACCCCTCCCTTGTTGGGACTCAAATGTGCTCATAAGGAATGTTTTGGGAAGTAATCGCTAGATTGGGTTCAACACACTGCTTTGTGTACACTCAGAGAGTTGTTTGAATGATTCATGTATGGAAATAATAAAGAGTGTTTTGTAAAAGAAACAGCCTGAGGCTGGGGATTGTCAGAGGGAGGAAACATGGCTCGTGACAAGCCGTGTACAGCAGTCCCTGCACTATCAGAACAAGTCAGCCCAGCCCTGCGATGGGCACCCTGATGGCCTGTCCCAGTTGTGCTTCTCTGGAGTTCTACTACAGCGACATGATCAGTTGGGGAGCTGAAGCCATAAGGGATGCAGCCCATGGTGGGTTGAATCCAACGTTGTGGGAGCGCAAGATCCCCTTGCTCTCCTCCCATCATGTGCACCCTGAATTTGCTGCAGAAGGTCTCCAGACCCTCTGGAGGAGATTGCAAAGGGGCTGCAAGTGGAAGGGGGAATTATTCCACCCATGGCTTCTTTTCCATTGACGGAGGCCCAATTCTGAGTTCAAGCTCATGGTTTTTACTCATGAAATCTCTGCCTTGCTTTTCCCCAAAGGACCTCCACATGACACAGATGGTTTCCCCACAGCATTTTATCCTCATAGCAACTCTGTGAAGCTGCAAAGCAGTGACAGTCTCCAAATCAAAGCCAAGTGGGGATTTCAGTCTGAGTCTCCCAGCTCTAGTCTGACACTGTAACCTCGTCCAGCTTAGGAAAAGATCTTTTCTGATGACAACTTTAAGATACTCTACAAAATAGTTTATTGTTTTAATTCCAGACTTCTTAAATCCCCAAGTCAGCTCCCAATTCCTCACTAAATGTTATTCCTCTAGGAAGGCTCTCAAATCATAGCTGTAGAAATTAGGTGACATTCTCTGGTCTCCACTTAGACACAGTGGGAAGGGAAGAGCAAATAGGGGACTAGGTTGATTGGTTTGCTCATCAATCCTCCTTGTCACAGTGCAGGTTACAACCCATCCAATGCAAGGGGCGATGTGGGGACCAGTTGTCCCTGGAGTGAATGGTGGCATTGCAGGACATCTGATGCTTATGCTTTACTGTACCACTTATACACAAAATAAAAGAAAGTTTCAGCAAAATAATAGACCCTCTGTATTAAAGTCATACATAAAATATTCCCATTAAAATGTTTGCCTTCAACATTTTTGGGCACTTCCCCAGACCAGACAGCTCTTCTTGGCTCTGTTATGTAGCTCCTCCAGTCTGTCTAACCATGTTAATAACCAGCTCCTGCTTCTCTCTTTCCATATGCATATCCACTTGTTTATCCTACATTTCTTCCTAGGCCTTATCAGAATTAAAATCAATTCTTCAAGGGTTAAATCAGACCCTCTGTATTTTAGGTGGAAGTCTACCACCCGCTTTCCTGAGAATTTGCCTAACTGAAAACTGTGGGACTTCCAAGTAAACACGCACAGGACTGCCCTGTTGCTTTTGTAAACAAGTCACAGCACAGTGCCATAGGTGTGGTAGAGCACTTTGAGCCCGTCCGTTCTTCCCAGCAACATCCTTTCAATAACGCATCGGGTTTTATCATGCAGTCTGTTGCTTGCGGTGGTTTCTCATTAATAGCTTGACAAGTCTTCTTAAAATAATGATAATTACGTACTGGCTTCCATCTCTGTGCTCAGGGTGATTGACACTGCTGGCAGAGCCTTTGACACAGAGAGGGATTCACCATCCAAGTGCCTGCAGCATGCTGCATGGAAGGCGATTGATCCTTTCTTCCTTTCCTTCTTCTTGAAATAGCAATTTTGTTTTGCTCCCTGGCACGGAGATCAAAGGACGACTGGTGGCTGGTTTACACGGCTGCAGCCAGTATTTCATTTCCCTTATTCTAAACAGCAAACGAGGGCATATTGCCTTATTAGCTATGCTAATAGATAATGGAGCAAGCAATCTCCAAAGCTCTACCCGCAGAATAACTGATCATCAAGTTATATAATAGGCCAATAAATGACTGTGTATGCAGGTTAGGCCAGATTGTAGACTATACCTTGGACTTCCATTTACATCCCAATAGATTTACATCCTTCTTTTATTCAATATTTTCTAAGAAGCCAGGTGATTTTGAAATTCGATGGTTGCCAGCCAATGTCAATTGTTTTGTCAGCCACTGCTTTATATGCATTAGCAGTAAGAACGTTACAGGATGCTTTTCTGAATCAAAATTCTGCTGATCACCAAAGTTTTGTTAAAAGAAATAATTTTTTTTAATAGGACATTTTACCATTTTAACCATTTTATATATGTTCAAAGCCTTGGGGATTATTTGGTCTGTGTGTGCATCTATGTGTGTAGAGACAATTTAACTCAAAGTGACCATTGGCTTCAAACAATAAAATTTAACTATCTAAGAAACTAGGAACTCACTGTCTTTACCAGGAAATCCTGTCATAACATGAAGTCAGTGAATGATTGACAAGCATCCATTTATCTGTGCTATACTGAAATGAAGTTACTGACCTACCTTATGGGGTAAGCTTTCTGAGACAATGTTATCAAACTAGTAGATTAAAGAAATCTAGCAGAAGACCTCATCTCCCATACTGGAGAGATCCGCAGGTAGACTAAGCTCCATATGCAAAGTCCTGCATAGGGAGAGCTCTACAAGCAGGGTAGAAATGAAAGGGGCATGGCAGCTGCGCTTTCCTTTCCCCCCTTGGCCAATCCCCCCTGCAGTTCCCCCACATTTGTTTCCATGGCAGGAAATCGATTTGTGCCAAACCCAGAGCTGGTGCAGATCTGGTGCTTGTCTGAAGGCGTGCCAGGAAACCAGGGGGACAGTGAGAGGATGGCCTCTCCCGTCATGTCGCCTTCCTCATTTTACCTTTCCTCTCTCTGGCATTAGAGTGTTCTGTAGTGGCTGGGAGGAAACAGCCTTTCCAAGGCTGCTCAGAAGGGCAGACCCAACTGGCTCGCCCGCCCTGGAATCATACGATTTCAGCACAGGGTTTTAATTGATTAATCAATTCAATCTGTGCAAGTGTGTATACAACAGTATTGAAGGGGGGAAGTATACTTTTGGGGAAAATGTATCTGAATCACAGCAGGCGATTTCTTTAAAGAGATTTTCTTCCCTATGTGTGAGAGAAGTAAGAATGCCTCTGCTAAAGTGAAGTCTGAGTACCAGCATATTTTAGTGAGTACCAGCATATTTAGTGAGTAGTTTTGGTGAGTACCAGCATATTTTTTAACACCCTTTCAATCTGGGGAAGTTTTTCATAGTTCAAATAGGATTTAACCGATTAATCTCGTCAGTGAATCTCCCCTGAAAAGCTTTGAAAGCTCTAAGAGGCACGATATAAATCAACATTATTCTGAATCATCATAAAACTACCTCTTGATCTAACATGCAGAGGTGGCCAGCCAAGGAAGTATTCACAAGCCCTGCTCCTGTGCCTTTGGGATGAAGATTGGCTTCTGCGGTATTTGTGCTGCGCATCTGCCTGCAAGGCAAGGATCCCAAACCTGGGACGCGCTCCGTGGGTTCCTTTCCCACCCAGCAACAGATTCTTGTTGCACAAACATTGCTCTCCATAGGGAGTGAGGGACTGCCGAGCAGAGTGGGCTTTGCACCCGTCAGGGCACCCCGTGGTGTCCACTGCCTGTGTGCAAGCATTTCTCATGGAAGAACATCGCACAGCAGAGATTCACACTTGTGGGAAGGCACCTTAAAAGCCCCACTGGGTACACAGCAAGGATAATTGCTCTTCATGTTTGTACAGAAGCCAAGAGTCAATTCTCTTGGCAAAGGGGCTTTAAAAATTTTACCCAAAGAAAAGTCAAATACTAAATTAAAAATGTGTTGCCATGAATGCTCACTGCCAGCAGTTTAGAAGAAATGACAGCATCTTTCCTTGTTCTCCAACCAAGGAGGGCAAAGAGATCAATCACAAGAAAATAATCATCATGAAGCACACTCATACAGAAGTTCCCATAATGAGGCATCTTTAAATTTCAGTACTTTTCCTGAATACTTGTTAAAGAAAAAGACATGCTTGTTCTTCCCATATGAACCTTTGTGGCGTCTCCTGGTGTTCTGTAACTCTGGACAATCAGGTGACCACAGATATCTTTCCTTTACTGTTCAAGAGGAGAGTATCTCTGCCATATTGCCAAGTAATATGTGGCTTAGTATTTTGACTCAGTTGCAACCCGGATTCAGCCAATCCCTGTGCCCAGTATGATGGACATGTTGATGGCAGTGCCAAGCGGCCAGGCACATGTGACACGCTGTGGAGTCATCCGTTCCCTGATCTCTTCAAGAATGAATGTCAGATTCAGCCTCCAAACATTTCACTTGCACACCTGGGAGTGAATTTATTGGGATTGCCAAAAGGCAAGGATTAGCCTCCTCAATCATTCAATTCTTCTGTTCTTGCAAAAAGTCATCGACAGCAAGAACCATTTGCCAACCACATAAAGTCAGAATTGCTTTTGCATTCAGCTACCTTTGATAAATATGATCTTGGCACATATTTTAACCGCTCCGTGTTTCATAAAGCCGGAGATACATTTCAGGAATGTCTTCAGGCACACTGACAGGGGTTCTTGAATAGCCGCTAGTCTCTCTAATAGGGAGCAGGAGTTAAATTAACAGTGTCTTTTGGAATTTACCAGAAGGGAGACAATTTGACTAATTGCTTCAAGGTTCATATAATCCCTCCACATCTTCCGGACATGGATTGAAACCCTTGGCTTGTGCTCCTTTTTTGTTTGCAGTGGCATTCCTATTTTTATGGCTGCAGTTTTTCAGCTTTCTAGCTGGGCAAAGTTAACAAGTTTTGAAACAGAAAAGGGTGGTGGCCTTCCCTGACTCCAACTGTTTTAATATGGTATATGAAGATCCTACTGCTAAAGCAAATGGTTGTTTGTTCCTAGGCAAATTCAAGAGAGTCTTTCAAAGCTTCTGCACAACCTGAAGTGCCTGATCCTGCCTAATCTTGAAAGCTAAGCAGGCTCAGGCCTGGTTAAAATCTGGATGGGTGACTTAAGCATTGTGATCTTCCCAGAGTGCCTCAGCTATGGGTGGTATGGAAATATAACCTGATAATACTGTGTAGGTCAACATGTCACTTGTTTGTTTCCCTTACGGTTGGAGTCAGCACTTGTATGTTTCTGGGTTTTATGGAAAAGAATAATGCTGTGCGATGGCAAGTCTGCACAAGGAACCGGGGTGTTAAGCTTATCAGTCATAGACCAGCTGACCTGTGCTTGAAGGTTCTCTTGCATTCAGGCGGCAAATGCGACTGCACTAAATGTGCTTCCAGAGTAGCTGGTTCTGGGTTTTTCTAAGTAGTGTCAAGGCAGGGAGTTGTGGAGGGATCACCACTGAGATCACCTTGTCCCCAGTACCTGCCAATTGAATGGATCTTGCTGGTGGACCAGAAGGGATTACCCTGATGCAGATCCATCTCTAATAGCATCTGTGTAGGTGGCCCTTCAGGTCATGTGGTCCCAAATCATGCAGGGCCCAGAAACTAATAGGTAGCCAGTGTGCATGACACAGGGTAGAAATCACGTGATGCTAATGCCTGCCTCCCACAAGCATAAACAGCTGCTGCCTTCTCTGGTAAATGAAAGGTAAATTCCAGTCAGGTTTTGTGCATGCTTAACTCACTTACAGGTGCAATTCACCTGAGATCAGACTGCCCACAGAATAAGCAGACTGATCCATCTACTGCTCTACAGGCGTTGCTCTATACAGAAGAGGGTGATATGAGGCTTTTGTTCCTGTTTGCAAACCGCGTGAGCCTGTCCCTTGTTCACAACCTACTGAGCCTTGGTATTCCTGTACAGTGCAGATATTCCTCAAATTCATCTCCCTATGAGGGCAACAAGCCTCAAATCTAGTCAAATGCTACTCCCACCTTCTGCGATACGGAACGAATATGCCCTCCTCAACCTCATCTCCCCCAGACTGGCTGGCAGGAGCTTGAGTCAAAAAGACACTGAAAGACAGAAAATTGCCTTTCTTGCTATCATGGAGGTATTTAAAAATAGCTCTGAGTGACTGGAAGCATTTTTCCCATTTGCACCAACGTGCTAATATAAAGTACATTATCATCCTGAATTACTAATCCACTTTAAAAGCTTTCCATGCCTCTGCTTATTGCTGCTTGTCAATTATTGTTAAATCACTTGGAGTTGGGGTGGAGGGGAACCAGCACAGGATTTTGAACAGAAACATTTTCCTACTTGCCCCCCACCCCAACACACTATTTCAAGATGCATTTATAATTGTTTGGAGAAGAAACTCTCAACTTTTCAAAGGAGGCAGGGGGCATTAACGGACTTCTGAAAGTGATGCCAATGCAGCAGGAAAAAACGATCCCTGAGATCAGTCGACCTGAGGAATAAACAATTGATTGTAGGCTAGTCTTTGAATGAAGCTCCTCTCCTTGCAGATCTGAGGGGAGGCATGGGAGGCACCCCAGCAGGGCCCCCGAGGCAACGGACCCCTGGAGTGGCACCTCCTCTTCATGATGGCAACCTCTTGTTTTGGCCTAGACAGCAGTGGTGGCGAGTAGATGCTGTGGGTGAATTTTTGACTGGCCCTCTGCTCATGAGGCAAGCAAATGGAGGGAAAGCCATGAAGAGAAGGAGAATGAGGAGAAGTGGGAGCTGCTGAGAAGGCACCTTCATGGAAGGAGGGCATCCATGGAAGGGGCCTTTCCCAAAGGCCCCAAGAATCAGGGCCCAGCACTTCAAGGGGCATGCCACATTTCCTGCGAGTATAAAGCAGGTAGTAAGCAATCGTTTTGGTTGATCAGCCAAGGACCGTTCAAGGCATATACAAAAAGAGAAGAAGGTCAAAGACCGCAAGGCAAACCCAGGAGAAGATGGAGAGACAACATCAAAGACACACAACAACAGCATCACGTGTCAATTGTGGATGCCGCCAGAAGTGCGAGAACCGGAACTTTGTATCTCCCTGAACACCTGTAGCAGTAAAAGAGGAGGAAGAAGAGGAGGAGGAGGAGCAGCTGCCACCAATGTCACTTGACGCCTACTACTTTTTGAAGCAGCCTTCATATATTTGTGGGTGTGGGTGTGTGAGAGAGAGAAAGGGAGAAAGACAGAGACCAATAAAAATCTGATGTCTATTGTCTAAGCATTATAAGTTAAGCCCTGTTACAAAATCAACTGGGCTGCTTGGAGCCAAAGGTTCCACCCATGTGTGCTAGCAAGAAGGGAGTCTTGCCAAACATGCCCCAAGGCTTACAGAAGCATTTCCTCCTTCCTCGCCAATACAGCTGCATCTCTGAGGAGCAGCAACCTCGGTGTTGGAAGACTTTCCATAACCAGCCGTGTGTGCTCCCAAATGCCTTTTATTTATTTCAGTGACAGGCATAACATCCATCCTCATCAGAAAAACTCATATAATTTCCTTAGGCACAAAACTATGGCATATGAGCTGGGCAAATTGAAACATTATTTCGTGTATTTGCGTGTGTGGCTGTAACCCTCTCCCCAGTCTTTTGTGTATGCTTGACCCATTTGACACTTTCCCACAAACTCAAGGTGGATCACAATGGATAAAACACAACTGGGAAAAAAAACTCAACAGCCAGTTAAAGCAAACAACAAAACCTACATGAAATGACCGGTGATTACACTGTCCATCGACATCCAACTCATCCGATGCAGATTGTTCTCCAGACGGAAACAGCTAGCTGAAGCAGAAAGGTTTTGCAGAACTTGTTAAAGCAGAGAAGTGGGTTGCAACCTTGGCCATAATTCCACCGCTGCAGGGCCACCACTGCAAAGATCATGCTTCTAGCAGCTGAGCTCCTTTGTCAATGAACCATGGCTAGAATCATCAAGTTGGAGATGGCCATGTAGGCTAGCTACTCCAAGCCCCTAGTTGATGCAAAAAAGCCAGAGTCCGAGCATCCTCAACAGATGTTATCCAGCCCCCACACGAAGACCTCCAGGGAGAGCCAATCAAGGAACCAACATAAGTCCAAGCCAGTGATATCAAGGGTAGGAGTTAAAGATGCATCGCCAGCAACCTGCAAATCACAGTTAATTACACTTCAGCATTAGAATCAGCTACTGTGGTCTTACATGTGTAGAGTGGACATTGGATAACGGGGCTTTAAACTGTGATTCATTCTGCCTTCCAGTGTTAGAAGGACAGCATACTCAACTAGAACCTTGTTGACACCAGGGTGGTCAACCTGCTCCTTCAGGCTCATGTACCTGAATGCTTCTCCAGCACAGCAGACAAGGTGCGTTTTGAAACAACTTGAAGGAAACGTTGCACACTTCCCTCTAAAAGCACTGCTCCCACTCAGGAAAAAGAAGAGCAAAAGCATAAACTGGGCACATAGCTGATTACTCATACCTGCTTTAATTGACAGGAGGGAGGTGTTAATTTCTTAAGTAGCTCACACTTCTCCCAACACAAACTTTACAATAAGAGATACACAAAGACATGCTGAACTGAGACCTGTTTACCTAAAAGGCAACCAACTTTTCGAGATTACAATAAACCTGCTTCACCCCAAGTCCTAAATTGTTCTCCTTTTTCAAAAGGGCTCTAAATTATAGGGAAAGGCCCATTTATTTCTTATGCATTTGTGAGGCTGATCTGCTTATTCATAAGTTTGCCCAGTGGGTAGAAATTAGGCTCTGATCTCTCCCACGGGCTGGGATTACTTTGAGAAGTGAGCTGCAATATTTTTTTATTAAAATTGAGCCATCTTGATTCAGTTAACTGCTTTATGGAGCAACACAGAATTTTGGATTTCAGCACTGGTCAAGTATTCTAAACTCATAATGGAAAATATGTCCATAATAATTATAGTTTCTTTCTAGGAAAGAAACCTCTTAAGACCTTTGCTCAGTTCATCTTTTTAATGTAAGAAAATTCATGTTTTATGTAGTGCAATGATAGATCCAGGAATTTAAGAGCTTTACCATCAACCCATTTATCTTTCTGATCGCTCTGTAAACAGCTCTTACAAACACTCAGCATTCATCATACCTGCCCATAAAATGGAGCAAACAGAATTGATAGATGAACTTGTATAATCTCCTTTCAGACTCTGAAGATAAGGACACTTTTTTTCTGCGTGCCTGCTTTTGGTTAAAAGAGTGACTCTTGAAAGAAAGGGAAGGGCCCTAGCAAGATGGCAAAGCAACTCTGAGTGCATTCAGTCACACTTTGCATGCCTTTTCCTTCGGAATACCGTGCACAGTAATACCAGTCATTCCAAAAACTTTATTGCCTGGAATCCAGATGTCCTCATGTTTGGTCACACCATGTCACGCTCAACGGCAAATTATTTCTGATCACAGATTTCTTATGCCACACACCATTCCCAGACTAGGCTTACCACAGGTGACTCCTATGAAATGCAGAATAAATTTGCAGTTACACCGGCGTCACCATTCTCCCTTTGAGATGCCATTTCTCAAATCTGAATCACCCAAAGCAACTATTAGCTGTGGAGAAGAAATGTGGCAGGAACCCATATCTGATCCACCTTTTCCCTCCTCTAATGCCAGCTTAGGCAGGGAGGAACGAGGCTATTTGGGATCTGGAGGAGAGAGGCAGAGATTAATTCTCATGCACGCAATCACGTTCACCTTTCAAAGTATGTCCCCCCACCGTCCCCCCTGCATTCAGAGGACACTAGGGAGACCAGTGATCTGGGCACACAGTGCCACTCAGCAAGGGCACGTACAGCAGGCCTTACGAACATATGGCGGCGCCTGTCCTCGTTTGCCTTCTCCTTGGTTTCCAAGGACAAACCAAAGTGCTGGTTAGGGTTCGGAGAGCTCTCCTGTACCCTGAGGCCATCTGCGGAGGCCTTCCTCAAAGAGCCTACACGGCCCTCTAAATCCAATGCTTGGCAAATGGCACCAAGAAGTCGTTCTCAGGTCTGTTCCCTCCTCCCAAAAGGGCACATGTTTCAAGGACATGCTTGTAAAAGGTGGCTGTGTTAAGGGAAACTGCATATAAAATATGCAGGAATATCCATGCTTCCTAAGCCCCTGCCACTTCGGCAAGCCAGTGCAGAAACAGTGCAGAACACGCATATGCTTGATGTGACAAGAGTGGGACAAAAGCGAAGGAGTCCGGTCTGCCTGTTCCTCAGTGGGGCAGAAGAACACCAACTCAGTAAAATGCTGAGCAGGAGAAGGGTCAGATGGGGAGCTCCTGATGTCCAGCCACTTAAGCAAGAAGTGGAAAAGAAAGATTTAATGGAGCAGTTCAAAAGACTCGCCTGGCTTCATAGCACTGGTGACTTGGAGTATTTCCTTATCTGCTCTGGAGACAGTAGTGCTCGTTCCTCAAAGGGACAGCAGCATGTTTCTGAAATGTGGAGGTGGGGATGCAGGTCAAAGGGGAAGGTCTTGCTTTCCATCTTTCTTCCCTTGGATTTGCTGGATGGTTGTTGCATAGTTTCATACACCCAAGGGACATTTATGATCTATCTTACTGGTATAATTGCCTTTTAGGCATTCTGCAGCATAGCCTCTGGCAAGTGATTTAAAATGTTTAAGTGACACCTAAAGTATGGTTAAGCTACTATGTCTCATGAAGGCATCTGGATTTAATTTCTCCCTCTTTACCTGGCTACTTGGAAGAAAATGTACATTTATGGCACTTTCCTCCCCACTCCCATTGATATTTACAAAATGAAGTGAAAGGCAACCCCTATAAAACCCCTAAAAGATTCACAGCCAGTTTACTGTAGGCCATATTTATTATATAGGGTACTAGGAGAAGTAATGAGGGAATGCTATCCAGTCTGTTCCCATTGACATCTACCATAATGGAAAGATGCTGATACAGTCAAATGTTATCATGCCAGGAAAGGCATGATAATATATATGTTTAATTGCACAGAGAATGAGTGAACAAAAAGTATCAATAAAAATCAACGTGTGTGTTTTAAATGCTTTTGAATTTCAATTTTTCAAAGGAAGCAAATGAAGTTGTAAAGTAAAAAGTGATGAATACTTGAGCACAACAGATGCAGTGGATATCTCCTGTCAGTTTTAGGCCACCCAAAGATCACCAAAAGAAACATGCAAGTTTTTGAGATCCCCAGATTTCTTCATCGAGCAACATGTTATAAAAGACGGGTGGTCCGGAGGGTGGGGGTGACAAGAGGGAAAGTCACTAAATAGTAGAGTCTTGATGGCTTGGTATGTGGTGAGAACCCAGACTGCAGGGTGGCCTGTCTAAGGGCGACAATTCCCCATGGCAATTCATGCATTGCTTTAGGAATTGTTCCCACAATGGGCTGCTCTCTTGGTTGGACCCAGAGGGTTGAGCCCATCAAGAACTGGGTAGTGTCTTGCTTGGCAAGAGCAGCAAAAAGCCTTGCTACTCTTGCCCAGCCTACCTGGCACCTGCCAGCACTACCTGCCCTGCAGGTGCTGCAGTGGAGCTTAGGGGCAAGTGGCCTTGCCTTGATCATGAGCTGCTTTTGGCTCGCCACAGCTTTTTTCCATTAACACTAGTTATTTTTTACCCATTGCAAACTGCTGGGTTGACATCAAGCTGTCCTGATCTCCACTTCGACAGCTACTGACAGCCTGTTCAAAGTGAGTAACACTTTGAGGGGACTGCCAGCGGCTGGCAGAAGCTTTAAAAAGAAGAGCTGCACTTGGTATAAATTGTGCAATACCTTTTACAAGTGGGGGAATCTGAGGCCTTGGCTATAGCATAGCCCTGGAGAGGAACCCCGCCCCCCCGGTAGATCACCCAGAAGAAGTTCAAACAGTTTTTGATTCCTCTTGATAGCTGTCAGATATGGATCTGTCAAGAGAAACCAAGTCTTTGCACATCCCCTCTGAGGGAAGATTCTCACTGGTTTTTCATCCTGTTAGTCCTCAGGTGCAGATACATTTTGTACTTTTTTCTGAGTGCTCAGGAATGCTTTCCCTCTGGGTTTTTTTCCCCTTGGGAAGATGCGTTTTACCAGCTTGAGAGATGTCATTGTCAAACTGACTTTTGTGATAGTCAGGAAAAAGGGCTTAAAGAAGAAAAAAAGCCAGGCACAGCCAGGTGAATGAAAAGGGGTAGCAACTGGCGTGGGGAGGGACAAGGATGAGGAGACAAGACAGACCTGCTGCAAAGGCCAGCTGAAGGACTGTGGGGGAACGAGGAGGGGGAACCCATCGCAGCAAGCCCCGTCATCTGCCAGGAGTACCATGAGCTGTTTGGTGAATCACCAGTTCACTGAGGCTAAGTGGCAGCGAGGCTCACTCTGACATGCTAATCTGCCCATGCTTGTCTTCAGGTTCAGACCAGCCACAAGGGATAGTATCGGGAGAGGACTCTGAGTGCAAATTAGTGCCAATGAGGCTCAGCATCCCCGAAAACTAATTTTGTTCAAGGAGGCTTCTGTCATGGCAGCTGGTCAGTTCTCAAAAGGTGTTTCAGATCATCCTGGGGTGGGGCTAATTGGCTGCTGCTGCCTTTTCTTTGATTTTTAACTGTGTTTAAAACCTGCTGCTTCACTTAAGATTTTGTTTGAATTATTATGATTGTGAGCCATTCTGAGTGCCGTTCTTGGCAGAAAGGTGGCGTGTCAATTAATTATATAGGTACAGAGTGAAAGAGGAAATGGTGTGGCTTCATAACAGCATTTCTGGAAGCAAAAGTCCTGGAGGAAAAGAAAAAGCCACCCTGGCTGCTATTTCTGCCAGGGAAGGAGCAGCAGATGGACCCTCGGAGCAGCAGTCTCCTGTGCAAAACTTTTGCAACCCCTCCCGCCCTCCATGCCCTGCTTGAGCCTCACCAAGCCGCATCCTCTAGCTGTGTCACAGCACCAGCTGGCTGGCTGTACTGCAAATGGGGCAGGAGAAATGCCTGCTTTTGCTTCTGTGACTCCACAAAATGTGGCCATATCCAGAGAGCAATCCCAGGATCCCTGGAAGAGCCCCTGGCACACAGGATTGTTCAGAGTCCCCACTCCAAGGCCACAGGAATGGCTTTGAGGTCTGGGATTCCACCCCCGCCCCCCAAGCCCCCTCACAGCCACCATGCAAGGAGACACTGGCCGCTTCACCAAGGCGGCCTTGGAGGGAAGGAAAAGGAGGCGTCTCACAGGTTGGACAGGGAAAGGAAAGAACGGGCCAGGAGATGAGGAGTTCTATGGCCCCTCCAGCCCCATAGCCGCTACAGGGTGCACCTAGAGAGGGCAGCTGGAGGGTGCTGGGCTGGGGCTGGAGGGAGCAGGGGGCTGAAGGGCCCACGTAGAGGAGAAACATCTGAAAGGAGGGCAAAAATCCCCTGCCGCCCCTTCGGCCCTGCCAGCAGCAGCCCAGCAAGGCGTTGGACATGTGGAAGCCTCTGAGATGGGAGCTTTCCCTCTAAGTGCTCCCACACTTGTAGTCTCTTCCTAACAGCAAAAGGGATGCCGGGATGGCATGGAGAGTGTGCCACACCTTCCCCCTTCCCATCACTTCTCTTCCTACGGTGCCCCGCAAAAAACTCCAGCTCAACTGGAGAAAGCCTTCTTGGAACCAGGCAGCAGGAGGCATGTCATAGACAGAGGAGGGCCCACACATGAGTGCCGTGCTGCCAGAATTTGATACCCGATGCAAACTGATCAGGGCCAGATCCGGGCCAGATAGGCACACAATAGGAAGATCTTGAACTAAACAAATTCTCATCGGCTTTACACTCTGCCTGGCACTGTACCCACACATTTCAGCATTTGGATGAGTTTTGAAAAATGCACATATACCCCCTTCAGAAATGGTGAGGATTTCTATGCAAGGCTGTCACTCTGCTGTACCTATGCATGATTTCATCACAGAAGAAAACACTGAGCTCTACACAAAGAGTTTTCCGTTTCCTGCTTTTGCACTCTCCCCTGGCATTTAAGTCTTGAAGTGACAGTTCTCACTATCCTCTGCCGTTTTAACACTTCTCCAAGTTTCCAGCTATTTCTGTAAGGGGAGATGTTAATTCCCCGTGCAGTTCTCCAAGTACTTACAGCTGCAGTTATTTCGGGTTGCTGACAGTTTCAAAGAAAACTGAGAAAGCAGATGAATGGGGCCTAGTGAACAGTGCCCCATTGGGTGTAAGTACGGCTAGTTCTGGCATCCAATTTGTTCTGTCCCATGCAACCTCCAAGGTTTTTCGTTTGACTGCTGGGAATATTTTGGCTGGCAAAAATTCACAAATGTAATAGCTGGGAAGAAGACTGAGGGGAAAATGTGCACCAATTTAAGAATGGAGCAGTGAAAAGAGGATAAATTTGCACAACTGGTGCAGTTACTGCAGGTGTGCAAATATGCCATCCCTTTACTTCCCAGCCATTAAATGTTTGTGTGTTTCCCAGGCACAAAAAGTCTCATTTTTAGTAGTGTCAGGAAACCACAGGAACCACCTCAATAAGTGCTTCAGAAAAGGAAGCTCAGAAAGTGAAGAAGCATCACCAAAAAGAGAACTTTGATTGGCACGCAATGTGCAGATGCAAATTAATATGGATAGACTCTGAGATACCATAATTTGAATAGAGTATGAGGCGAGACTGAGGGAACTGGGTCTCTTCAGCCTGGAGCAGAGGAGACTCAGAGGGGATATGTTGGCGACATACAGGTACGTGAGGGGATGTCACATGGAGATGGGTAGAGACCTGTTCTCCCCTGCAGAGGAAGGCAGGACACCCTCCAATGGAGCAAAGCTCAGGGAGCCAAGGTTCCATTTGGATGCCAGGAAGCACTTCTTGACAGTCAGGACCCCGAGGGTGTGGAATGGGCTTCCCCGGGAGGTCGTTGAGGCCCCATTGGTGAGGGTGTTCAAAGATAGGCTGGACATGCACATGGTGGGCATGTTGTGAGCGGAGCCGGCTAGTGCCGGAGGTCAGACTAGATGGCCCGGGAGACCCCTTCTGACTCGCTCTGTTTCTATGTTTCTATCACATTGTAATGAGGAAGACTGTGGCAAAGTGTCCTGTGTGCCTGTCTACTCAGTTTGATATTCAACTGCGATGGGGAACTTCAAGGCCCTTCTGTAGGTTCTTGATCTTTCAACCAGACTTGGACTTGACAACTGTTCAAACAGAGGACTGTCCCCACAGGTGCCCTTCAAATAAACCGGTCGTCTCTAAATTAGGGCACATGGCCACCCTACCCTAGCCACAAATTACTCACTTCCTGGGGCAAAGTACCATTGTTGCTTTTAGCCACTCCCAGCCTCCAGTATTCCAGGAAAAAATATTTTTGTATGCAGCAACAGACGCTTGATGCCAGTCAGCTCATGGAACTTCCAGCACAGGTTCCCTTTTGAACATTCCAGCCAAAGTTCTTTTCACTTGCACATCCATTTATAAACACTAGCTTCAATGTTTGAGACAAAATACTGATCACATGGGGGAAATCTCCCTCCAGAGTGGCATAAACAAATGTGCTTGGGCTTCCCTTGTCGACCATACGACAGTCCCATTCTTGGGTGTGTGTCTGTGTTTGAATGGCAGGATTTACTGGACTCTGTTTCTTTACCATTATCCCCAATAACCTTGTAATAAAGTTCATGTGGAACTAGGTCACGGGAAAAACCTAACATGTGTTCAGTATGTGCATTTGGATTTCTTATCATCACAAAGCTTGTGTCCAGCATACTTTGTGATGATAAGAAAATACTGTGTGTGAATCAAATGGGTGTGTGTTTGCCTAATAAACCATAAGTGAAAGATGCCTTTGATAGGCCCTGGGAAGTGTGTGTCCATTCTGACCCCAAATAAAATGGTCACAACAAAGACCTTGATGCAATAGCGGTTCTTTTTATCTTCAGCCCTCAAGGTTCCCAGCTAGCCATTAATTCTTAGGAAATGCTTTACCTTCATCTCTTTTGCTGAAATAAGCCATCCTGTTCTCATTCTCTTGAGCTCTGATGGACGGCAGGACTCTCTAAACACAAGCGAAAGGAGAAGTGCTGGAAAATATTGCATCGCCACATTTATTTCCTGAACTACGCACTGCCTCTCACCATTACCTAAACATCAGGTGCTTCAGCCAGTCATCGTACCATCACAACACTCGCAGTTGCCTAGTTTTTGTTGTGATGTCACAGAGTGTTCACACTCTGGTCTGGGGAAGGTATACCAAAAGCTATTGCTCTTGGAGGACTAGTCGGTTGCTTCTTGGTGATCATTTGTTAAAGGGTTCAGAATGGACAGGTGATTCATATGAGCTGGGTTGGGCTGCATTGACTCCAGCTGTGGTGTTAGAGGTCTCAGATGGGGTGGTCTAGCGGCCACTCTCCAGCGCCTTCCTTCTTATGCCTTTGAAGCAGCCTCGCTCCTGAAGGAATTGCGGACTGGGCATGACGTGCACAAGAGCCACTTCAGCAGCAGCAGCTCAATGCTTACTAGCTGGTGAAGCACACAGTCAAGGGACTGGGATGGCCTCTGCTCCACTTTTCACAGGACTGTCCTACTTGAAGAGTGGTCTGCCCCAAGCCTGGTTTAAAGAGAAAGAGACTTAAGGGAAAGCATGTGAATAGCTCTGCCCTTCCAAACGTAGCACCTAAGGATCAACTACACTCTACATGAAATGCATAGCATGCAACTGATCACAGCTTCTCTCAAACCCTCTCTTGGATGCACACCTTAACATGGCGAAAGGCTTCGAGAGAAGCTGTGAGCAGTACCTCCAGGAGGCCAGACTCTCTTACTAGGCTGGTCTCCTAGCAGGGACACCCAAGGCAGGATGGTCAGAGCTGAGGCACCAGACTAAGAAACATCCACACTCTTGTGGAGTGACAGCCACATCCACAGAAGAGACTGGATCTCTCAAATGGCAGAGGGGGCAGAGAAACTCCTGAAGGGCAGCTACTGGGCAGCAGCAGTAGCTGAGGGTGGCACTGGTGGAGGAGTTTTTCACAGGCAATGGCAGTAATGCTTAAGCTTACTCTGGTTAGCACTGTGCAGAAGAAGGTAATGGTAAACGATGTCTGAATTTTCTGTCCTTGCAAACCCCATGATGAAGCATCCAAAATGAAACAGGAGATGGAATGCCCAGGTCAGAAGGTCACTGAGCTACTGGGGAAGAGCAAAGGACAAGTGTGAGTCGTGTTGCCACTAAGGATGCAACTAGATCGAAGCCAAAAGGAAGTCTAGTGGCTGCCATGCACAGAAATGAAAGGAAAGTCTAAAGGAAAGGAAGGCTCCACAACACACATCGTTGAAACGTGAAATGTGAGAGGTATGAATTAAGGCAAACTGGAGACTGTAAAGCAAGAAATGGAGTGGTTAAATATCACAGCAACCCACATGGTGTGAACTCAAAATAAATGGTGCAGCTCTAATACTGAGACAAGTTGTGGCACTGGCACACACACAGTGCAAAATCTGACCAAATCACATCAGTCAAAATTGACTGATAGCCTCTCAGCATAACTCTCATTCGAGTCTTTGCTCCAACCACAGAGGCTGAACAAGACATTGAGAACTTTTGTGCAGGTGTTCAAGAGGAAAGAGATACCCCACCAAACTAAGAGGTGCTGATAGACTAGAGCAACGCTTTTGACTGTGTGGACCACAAGAAGTTATGGATGATTCTGGAAGAAATAAGTGTGCTTCAGGGCTTGATATTTGTGAAGCATGACCTGTTTCATGGACAAGTTCACTCACCCTGCTTGAGGGATCGTGTGGACAGTTGGTTTGCCACCATGTAAACAGAGTGCTGGACTGAATGGGCCATGGTTCTGATCAAACATGGCTTTTTCTATGTTCTTATGTCCTGTTAGGACTGCATATGAAGACACAGAATGGTTTACTATAGGCAAAGGTGACAGACAAAGGTGTATTTTATTTCTCTATCTGTTCACTCTGTACACAGTACACTGTACACAGAATATAAGGAAATCCAAATTAGGAAGAAGGAATGAAAACTGGTGGAAAACACATCAGTAAGTTAAGATGAAACACTACTGGCAGAAAGCAGCAATGAACTAAGTTACTCCTGATTGAACTGAAAGAAGAAAGTGCAAAACCAGGACTGCTGCTGAAGATTAACGAAACAAAACAACAACTACAGAAGAATTATAGAACTTGGAATTGAAAGTTGAAATTGTGAAAGATTTTGCACACCTCAGCTCAGTCATTAATTCAAATGGAGATTGCAGCCAGGACAGAGATGTGGAAGGGCAGCAATGAAGGAACAAAAGATCATCAAGTGTGTAAGGACCTTTTTCTGGAGAACAAGGACAAGATCATTCACGCTATTGTATTCCCAATTACTTTTTGTGGGTGTGAAAGCCGAACAGCAAAGAAAGTTGACAGGGAAAAAAACTGATGCATTTGAAACGTGGTGCTAGAGCAGAGTTTTGTGGACTGACGGAAAGGCAAGCAAGTGGGTGGTGGATCAAGGCAAGGCAGAACTTAGGAGCAAACAGCTCTAACTGAGGCTGCGCATCATGAGAAGACACAACTCCCCAGAGGAGGCAATCATACTAGGAAAAGCCAAAGGCAGAAGAAGAAAAGCAGACCAGGTATGAGATGGATTGACTCCATCAAGGAAGCCACAGCCTTGAGTTTACAAGAACTGGGCAGGGCTGTCAAGGACAGGCTATTTTGGAGGGCTTTCATTTATAGGGTTGCCATGAATCGGAGAGGACTTGATGGCACACTGCAAAGAAGCTGATTTTTACCATTTTATTTAATTTATAAGTACACGGGGCCCCAGTCTGACCTGAGACCATGCACAAGTAGGGGAGGTTTAGTTTTTCCTACCCAGCCAGTATTTCCCCCAAAATTCACACACCCAGCTGAGTGAGATGCAGAAAAAAGCAAAAGGAAAATACTCCATTGGCATCGCTGCTTTAACATGGGCTAAGTCAGTTTACAGGGAGAGATTTTACTTCAACAGAAAAATAAGAATAAAAACTCTATCCAAGCATTAGCAGAGGCACAGTGAGACTTAAGGTGCAATCCTATGCATGTTTAGACAGGAAAAACCTCTCAGTATTCCCATCAGCCTGAGTTGCAGGATGTTTTTCTGTCTAAAACTGTGTAGAATCACAGAACAAAAGGATCTTCACAGCACATTGATTCTCCCACAGACTTACAGAGGAGATCTTTGAGGGGGTCATGGGAGGTGCTTCACTTTGTGAGGTAAAAAGCAGATTTCAGCGTCACTCTTCCGTGGAGGCTCTGCAAGCTGGGCCTCTAATCCCTTGATGAAGGCATAGCCCTTTTGAAGCCTCCCACTTCAAGGTGTTGCCACCAAATATATGCTTCTAATTTACCTCCCCGTCCTCAGTTATAGTACCCTAAGGCAAGGGTTGGTGTTGAGTTTGTGAGAAAAGCCCAGCGCTGGTGTTTATCTGATGACCTTTTTGAAAAGGGTCATGTAGGAGCTGCGTTCACAGAGCGAGCGAATGAGCAAGATTGAGACCACATGTAAGCCAAGCTTTCCCATCCTCTCTCACAGTTCCCCTCGTAACATCCCTAAGACTTGGGAGTTTTGGTCAAATGCACCAGACAGCCGAGCTGGCTGCGGCTCTATTTATTAAAGAGGCTGAGCAAAGAATATTTCACTCTAGACCTGGGGCAGGCAAATGGTGCGCCCTCCCCCCGACCCCAGAGGTTTTGGCTGTAATTCCCACCAGCTGTAGTCTGCAGAGCCAAAAGTGAGGGATGATGGGAGCTGCTGTTGTCTACTCTGCTCCAGAATTTGTCACATGTGGAAAGGGTTTTGTCTTTCTTAATAGAGCTCAAGATCCCCCCACTGAAGCTAAATCGTAGCTTTGTTGACTTGGCTGATAGCCAAATGAGACATAACATGAAATGGGCCTTTGTATTGACATGCAAGTTGTTGTTTTTGTTACTGTTGTATTTTCAATACAAGTAACTTCCCTGAAAGCTAGGGAAGATGTGAATTGTAGTCCAACACATCTCAGGGACTAAGTTGGGAAAAGGTGCCCAGAAACTGAAATGGGGATGCTCTTTTTGCTAAACATTTCCTCTGCCACGGAACTGCAGCCTCTCCCAAGGCTATAATGTAATATTCAGCATTGTTTCCTTCACACAACTACATGTGCTCCCACCACCACAATGACCTGCATGCCTGGCTTCTCTTCTGAGGATAGCAGAGTGTTGGATATGTGAGAGGAAGCAACAGAAACAAATGACTTTTTTCCAAAAAAATCCCCTAGGGAAAAAAATCTGTTCACTCCTCTGCAAATGTTTCCATTCCCACCACCCAGGCCTGCACATCCAAAGTCCGTGTTCAGGCCTTTTCCATTAATGCTGTGGGGTTTGCATGCAACATACGCCCGGGTTCCTATTAACTTGTTAAGCAGTTCTTCTTTTGTGCCAATGCAAGATGTCATTTTGGCCCATCCTCAAACAATTAAAAGCTCTCTTCATCTGAAGGAGCACTGCTCAGAAGAGAATGAGATGGTAGAAAGGTGAAGGCAAGATGAGAGAGAGAGAGAGAGAGAGAGAGAGAGAGAGAGAGAGAGAGAGAGATAAAAAAGATTTCTCGGCCTAGCTCTGGAGGTGGGGGGAACCAATGCGTTGCACCCCTAACCTAGTGGCTTTTGCTCGGAATCATATGTAGGCAAACATGATGTCAACTGTGAAGTCAGCTGTCCTACGGATATGTGAAGGACAAATGACAATAAAAAACCGTCTGCCCTCTGCTGCCCATTCCTTGACAGAATGATTCTTTTCCATACTTTACACTGAGCTTGCACCAACATGTGAAGATGTATTCTTTTCCAACTAAGCAAGATGAACGCTAGTGATGTACACTTCATTTTCAACAGCACAGTTCCTGCATGAAATAGATGAAAGCCACAGTTGTAATTTCTTAAGCAGGAGTAAGGTGGCCCTTCAATTTCACTGCAGCTTTGAGAAATGACCCTTTCAGAGGGCTCAAGTACGTACAGTCCCAAGGATGGTACAGATGTCTAATGAGCATGCTCACGTTCTGACTCCCAAGAATGAAACAGCCATTCAGAGAATGTCTTGAAATGTACTCACAAAGAGGCAAATTTTTCATTGACTGGGCACCTTAGAAAATTGCATGCTGCATCGAGCAAAATTCTTGCTTGCACCAATAACAGGAAGAAAAATGAGCTGAACTTTCAAATAATTTTTTTTCTGAGAAAATGTCAGCATTTTCCCTTTGTTCCCCCTGTGGCTGAGTGGCAAATTTTGAAGTGCAAGTGCTCATGGTGACAGCCCCCATAGCCAAGCCCCCAAGGAGACTCCAAGACCAGAGACAGTTGTGTGGATCCATAAGAAGAAACCAATTTTATTGGTTTTCATCTCCATCAGGAGCCTCTTTAGTGAAGCTTAATTGCTCGTTCAAGACAAAGTCATTCCAAAGTACTTTGCTTTACAGCAGGGAGCAAAGGAGAGTATCCAGTCACATGGCAGTGCTAATACAGTGCTAATTACGCAGCACTAGCCTAAGAGGTCTCTAGTGCAATACCAGAGCTGGAACAACAGCACTACCTGGAAAACCAGCAGTACTAGTGAATGCTATGGGAATTTCCTGTGCTTATTTATGTGAGAGCTAGTACAAAAGCAGGACTGCAGCTGAATATTAAGAAAACAAAAATCATGTCCACAGAATTTTACTGTTAATAATGAAGGCACTGGAATTGTGAAAGATTTCACATAGCTCACTCATCAAAGTCATGAAATTAGAAGACTAGGAAAGAACTAGAAATGATCATCAAGTGAATGGGCCAAGGTCAAGAACATTGCATCCCCAGTCACAGTGTATGGGTTTGGAAGCTGGATAGTAAAGAAAGCTGACTGGAAGAAAACTGATATATTTGAAACATGGTGCTTCAGGACAGCTTTGCAGATACCCTGCACTGATAGACAAACAAATGGGTCCTGGATGAAATCAAGCCAGAGAGCTTTTCCTAGAAGCAAAAACGACAAAGCGGAATGTGTCATACTTTGGACACATCATGGGAAGGCAAGACTTCCTGGAGAAGACAATCGTGTTAGGGAAAGTCCAACTCAGAAGATGAAAGAGAAGACCAAGCATGAAATGGATTAAATTCACAACCTTGGTCTTAGGGAAACTGAATGGGGCTGCCCTGGACAGGAATGTCATTCATAGGCTCTCCATAAGTCAGAGATGACTTGATGGCACATAACAATAGCAGCATCAGACTGGATGCTACCCAATATATGTTTGCAGAAATTATTCTCATCTTGCCCCACCTCCCAGCTTTTGTGAAGGTTTCAGCTAAACCTAGAGGGAGCAGAGACAGCATTGGTCCCCGCATGCCCTAGCTCCACTGTGCTACAGTTTTTACAGTTCTTCGGAAAAGAAAGCCGCTTTGCAGAAATTTACCTGGATATTCTCTTTTGTATGTTCATTGCCACTACACAGTTCCTTGGAATAAGGGCCAATTGCAATGACACACACAGAAACACTAAGGCAGAAGGAAGGAAGGAAGGAAGGAAGGAAGGAAGGAAGGAAGGAAGGAACAAACCACTGCTAAATGGTGGTCTCACTCCCTCCAAGAAACTGTCAGAGAATTTCTCCTCACCCTGAAGAAATTCCACAGAATTGTCTTTCCAATTTCTCTGCCCACAAGAAGGGTGGAGATTTTGAAAGGCTGCTCGCACTCAGCTTTAGACTGGTTATTCTTCCTGAAAATATTTCACACTTATGAAGTAACTGTTTGAAGAGCTTGGCTGAATAACTCAAAAGTCTGTGGGTGTGAGAAAAATAACAGATACTTGTAGGATTGTCACTGTCCAAAACCTTTCCTGGAGTTTCAGCGCTTCACCCACTGTGACCATACAACAGCCTCTTTGGAAGGGGAAGGCTCCTTTGTAGGGCAACAGCCTTCCTGCCTTGGGTGGGGGCTGATGAGCTCAAGGGACCCAGTCTTTTTGCTGTAGCCACAGCCAGTCATGGATACGGAGTCCTTGCCCTCACTGGAATGGGAGGCTCCCCTGTTCCCTGCCCTGCAATCCACTCCCAAGAGGAGCTTGCTGGGTGACAATTCCAAAACAAGTCTTTTCTGGGATAACCCCATATTAATGGAATATTCTCTCTAAGACAGCTTGCCTGGAATCTGCATGATCATATTTATGGCGCTGCACTTATTTCTCCAGGCATTTGGACAGAATTATGACACAATTGTTGTAGTTTGCTTTTTTTGCTGTTTGTTCTAGGCTAAAATGGGGGAGTTTCTGCACATTTCATATAGACAGTTTTCATATTGTATTGTTATAGTTTGATTTAATAGTATATCTTTGTATTATTCTGCTGATTGTGGTTTATACTGATTCTGGTTTTGTCTGTGTGTCAGTCACTTTGAGACACCTTCTTGCAGTTAAAAGTGATGCATTCCTCACCAGCATCCTCAGCATCCCTTGAAAGGGCCATTTCATGGGTGCTTCAGAAAACTGGGAATAAATCCATGGAACCCTAAAATAGATCCCCGCCCCCACCAAAAAAAAGATGAAAGGAATAGACAGGCATCCTATGAGCCACTGTGGAACTTTGCTGTATAGAAGAAAATATCTGAAGGGATATGCGATTCAGAATGGAGCTGCATGTAGAGTTTAAATTTACCCCATTTTGTTTAGTTGCTTAGTTTAACTTCAGAAATATCGCCTAATATTGGTGAACTCTGAAATTACACATTCCTTTTGTTTAGGAACCTATTGCTGATGCCACAAAGGAGAAAAGCATTTTAAAGTGATGATGAAATAACTGAAGGTTAAAGCTGACCTCATTCAATAACAATCTCATTGTATGCAGATATAATAATTTCCTTGGAAGAATTTTTGATTAATATTAGATCTTTATTTCAGATAAAAGATCGTATTGGATATATAGGTCATTTTTTTAAAAGATCAAGTTTTTAGAACTATTTCCAAAAAAATAACCTTGGATTTCTTAGGAGTTTTTAAAAATCAATCAAATGTTGGTTATTTAGGAAGAAAATTTTCAGGTAATGTGCGATATGCTAAAATGAATGGTGATTTATTGATTGTATTAAAAATAAAGATTTGGAGGGCTGGTGCAAATGGAATTTGTCATGGCTAGTGAGGATTTTAATGATCAGAACGGTGATGCTTTCTAAATATTTGTTTTTATTTATGACATGGGATATTTATTTATTTATAGAGAAATCAAGAATTGGTGCAAAGGCTTTTGATAATTTTCCTGTGATAAGAAATCAACAAAGGATACTTTGTTGGTTCTCCTCCCTACATTCATGTTATGATGCTCCACAATTATTGTGGGTGAGGATATGCTTTTATAAAGATAACCACTGGAAGGGATATCTGTTAAAACAAGAACTGTTATTTTCCCCATTAGTTATCCATCCCTGGCAAAAAGAGAAAGAGAGAGCGGAGCAGATCTTGTAGATTAAAAGTGGATACCTAGACAAACACTGACTGCTTGGAAGAGGTATTGACCCAGATGATGACACCCAGCTCTTCCCTTCTGTTCCATCCAAACCCAGGGAAGCTGTTCTGGTTCTAAATCCATATCTGGTGTCTGTAATAGACTGGATGAGGGCAAACAAACTAAAGCTTAATCCAGACAAGACAGAGGCATTCCTGGTTGGTCAAAAGAAAGATCAGGTAATAGGGATTCAACCTGTATTGAATGGGATCGCCATCTGGACATACAGCTAGTTTTAACCTGGAACCTCTATGTCCAGGCTTCAAGCTGTGGTCAGGAGTTCATTTGTGCAGCTGAGGCTAGTGAGCCAACTGTGCCCATTCCTAAGACATCAGACCTGGCCAGAGTCATGCATGCCATGTGGACGACCAGCAAGATCCCTCCCCTGTATTTAAGACTGTCATTGAAAACTGTTCTGAAACTTCCACTGGAATGGAATGCTAGGACTGGATTGCTGACCGCAGCTGGTCACAGGGAGCATGCGACTCCTTATATGTTTCCGGGCAGAGTTTAGCACACAGATTGTAACCTAGAAAGCCCTATACAATAAGATTAGTCTACCTGAAGGTCCACCTACTGCCCTATGAGCTGGCCCGGTCTTACGTTCCTCAGGAGAGGCTCTTTGTGCCACCACCTCGAGAGCCACATTTGGTGGCGACTTGAAAGAAGGAATTCTCAGTGTCTGCCCCAAAGCTATGGAACTCCCTGCTGAGAAATGCTTGGTTTTCTCCCTGTTTTGCTTTTCTTCCACCAGCAGGCAAAAGAGTCTTTATTCAAGCAGTCTTTGACATGTAAACAGGCTTGGTGCTTGGGGTGCTGTATTTCTTGTCTATGTGAATTATAAACCGTGCTTTCAAGCATTTGCTTTATTATTGTTTTAATAGAGATTTACAACTGTATACCACCCTAAGTGTCATTGTTCTTAGTAGAAAGGTGGGGTACAGATCAAATCACTCTTCAAGCTCAGATATTTCATCTTTAGCCTTGAAAGTAGGGCAAAATAGATCGGGTAATTTATTGAAGGGTTGCATTTCATGAGAAACAAATCTCATAATCAGGACTTGTCCCAGTCCAGAGGGACCAATAGTCTCTGAGACCATTTCTAAGTCAGAGGGGTCACTGTGGCACCAAGCTCAGCCCCGAGAGGTCAGATGCCTGAGAATATGCTTCCATGAAGCCACCCACCTGCTGATGAGCCAAGGAGGGGGAGAAACGTGGGATGCTGATGTGGCCAACTTCCACAGCAGGGAGGACTGTTCCTCAAACTGAGCTGTCTGCCATGAGAACAGGACAGAGGAGGAAGTGTATGTAGGTGATGGAGCTTCTGGCGTATGTCCTAGCCTGCGACATCAACTTAAAAGGTTGAAGTAGACATGGACAGACCCAAAAGTTATGGGCTTAGGGAGTCCTGCTGGACTATTGGTGAAGCGGATTATAAATTCAATTACAAATAAAAATATAAATCAATCCACTGATACATAGCATATAATTGTGAGGTAGGTTGCTTTACCAGGCTCAAACATCTGATTTCATTAATGATCACTCCCCTGTATTTAAATGACAGTAACAAATCATAGCATTTGCTGGACACAGTGACTTCCTACCCTGAAATACCTCCTCATCTTTTTTCTTTGTTGGAACGGTGAAGCAAAACCCCTACAGGCTGCTACCTGCGCACAACCTATCCGTCTTTAAACAGATGGGTTGTTGTTGTTACATGCAAACCAGTTTGATGAGTTGGTATATAGAAGAATTGAACAAATTATTTCTTCTGGTCTTTTATTAAGGTGGTCTTCTCTTACTTTATTTTGGAATAATGTGTTTCAGTTAGCACATTGAGTAAGTATATTGTTAGAGAAGAACAACTGGATTTGATGATATATTATTCTGATAATTGAGTAAGTTTATTATCTATTATTACATTTCTTTTGTATGTTGAAAACTTAAGATGAATAAAATAAAATAATTGTCTCCTGGCTTCATTCTGAGCTGGCACAGAGCATTTTGATTATTTATGAAGTAGCCCAGCAGTGAGCTTGCAGGATGTAAGAACTTTTCAAAAGTATCCCATGCTCTCAATGTTGACTTAACAAGTGGATTATTAAGCAAGGTTGCCACAACTGATATATAACAACTTTCATTAATACCAAGGCAAACGCTGAAAGGGGAAATATCTCTTCTCTGGGCCACCATGGCTGCTTCTTTTCTTCTTTCAGCCACTGGAAAGCAACCTTCTGACATCATTATCTGTGATACTGGCAATATTTAGGACAATTTCACATGTGCTTCCATAGGTGTCCCCTGCCCTTGATCTTTAAAGGTGGCCTGCCCTGGGTACTATAGTAGTCTTGAAGTTTCAGTTATTTCTTCTGAGAAATCTCATGCCTCATTTACTCTAATTACTCCTGGTGGCTTGCCCATCGGATCACGCTGATGTGTTTCAGTGAGAAAAAGAAAGATCAAACCATGGTTTAAGCTCAAGAGGAAGTAGGCATATGTCAAGACAAGCTCCCACCAGAGGTGCTACAAAGAATTCTTGCATGCTGGAATTGTTCAAAGTAGTTCAAAGACAAGAAGTGTAATTAGATGGGCTATAATGTACAACCCAGTGTAGTTAATTAAAAGCATAGCTGGCTAGCATTGTGATTTAGCAGAATGTAACACCTTGCAAAGTTCTCAAAAGTAGAAAACACATTTTGATGTGCCAGTGGCTGAGAGGGATGCTAAAGGATGTTTATTCTTATTTTAATGAACAATTTCAAACAGTCAGACTTCATACCACCATGAAATTTTCATCACATGTGTAACTAACAATCCTGGCATTTTTATTTTCTTAAAAAAAAGATTCCTGTAACATAGTTACTTTTATGTTAAGATATTTGAATTGTGGTGCTGGAGGAGACTCCTGCAAGTCCCTTGGACTGCAAGGCGATCAAACCGGTCAGTCCTAGGGGAGATCAACCCTGACTGCTCTTTAGAAGGCCAGATCCTGAAGATGAATCTCAAATACTTTGGCCACCTAATGAGAAGGAAGGACTCCCTGGAGAAGAGCCTAATGCTGGGAACAATAGATGGCAAAAGAAGAAGGGGACGGCAGAGGATGAGGTGGCTGGATGGAGTCACTGAGGCAGTTGGTTGAGCTTAAGTGGACTCTGGGAGATGGTGGAGGACAGGAAGGCCTGGAGGAATGTTGTCCATGGGGTCGCAATGGGTCGGACACGACTGCGCGACTAACAACAACAATGTTAAGATATGTGATCTGACACACACACACACACACGGGGGAAGGGGGAGAGAAAAAGAGCAGGGTGAGATAGATTTTTAAAAACCAGACAGACTGATAGATGGTAGATATGGCTTTTATTGTGTATTTGCCCTGTTTCATTCCCAGAGGTATATGGACAAGGGGCAGACATCGTGTTCCATTTGTAAACCAACTGTGTTCTCCAGAATTCTTTCACCATTTTTTCTTAGCACAGGAAACCCATTCAGGTTGGCTGGGGGGGGGGGGGTTACATAATAGCTGCTTTGTTTGGTAATATTAGGAACTCTCCATCTGAATGCTCCCTAGATACATTTTTAAGGTGTCAACAAGCCAGATCTGGCCCAGTGTATTTTGCTGCCTCAAATCAAGTAGCTGGGCCACTGCCTGCCTACCCCTGCTGCCTCTGACTTGCTCCCCCAACCTTGTCCACCTGGCCGGCCAGCTGGTCAGCCAGCCACTTCCTGACCTGTGCTTCTGCCACTTGTTCCTTCCTAGTGCCCCAGCTGAGCAGCTTTTGCAAATGATCAGTCAACTTCCTGTAGGAGCTCTGCAGCTCTGGCATAACGTGGGCATGAGGGAAGTGGCCAGGTAGGCCAGCCGGCTAAGCAACTGAGAGAGCAGCTTGTTGACCAACTGGGCAAGGAGGTAGGGCTGCTCTTCCAGACCATCTCACTGTCAGTCTCAAGCTGCATGCCCACCCCCTTAGCATTTTTGTCACATTTGCTGGATGGGGAGAAGAATGGCTCAAAATAGGAGTCAAGCAGTCTGTCCTTTGTCACCTGGTGACCTCTATCTAGCTTTGCTAAGCAGATGATCTACCCTGACTTACCCTTTGTCTACTTTAAACATACTCCGAAGGAGCCATTTTTGTTATTCTTCCCCTCCCTCTCTACCCCAAGTGAAAGGGATGCTCAAAACCTCGGCCACATTCAATATGGCCACTGTGATCCTGCTCGATGCATCATGCAGAGGAGGCTGGGGTGCCTGTGCCACCACAGCATTTCCTTTCAACGTTATAGGAAGGAGTTCTCCATAGTGGTGAACCTGCTTTGGGGGTGGATTTCAGCACTGTGGGGAGATCCTGCAAACCCCTTTGAAGCTGAAAAGAAGAGCTGCAGTGCATGGGACAAAGGGCTCACCAGTGCCCCCCACCCACCAGTGTGCCAGTGGGACCAGTAGCTCATGCAGTGAGGATGGGTGGTCCTCAAGGGACCCCAGCAGTGGACAGAAATCCTCGTTTCCAGAGTGGGCCAAGTCAGCAGAGCGGCCTCTTGGGAGCACCACTGGCCTGCCCCATTCCAGAAGAGTTTCCATTTGTTGGCCATGGTGTCGGTTCATGGGCAGAAGAGGATTCTGCTGCATGACACAGACTAGGTGGGGGAACAGTGAACAGTTATACATATTATAGCATCAGCACAGATGACATTTCCTGAGCTCATGCTTCCTAGAGGTTGCCCATGCAACCACATGGCCGCATGCTAGTGGCTATCTGGCTTCAGAAGCTGGACCCAATAAACTGATTTTCCAAATGCTGTTCCACAGAGGATCCTCTTATTTAAGAGGATGGAGAAAATGTGGCTGGACTGACTTGAGGTACGTGGGAAAGCGTGACTGGTGCAATTCTGTTTTGATTTTCTGTTAAAACAGCTTTTGATCCATCATGATGGACTTCTAAACAGTAACTAGAGCAAAAATTCAGAACTGTGGCACTCATTCTGCCTGTTATCTGAAGCGAGTCCTTCTTTCATCTTTACATTTTTGCTAAGAGGCACTAACCTGATACATAAACAGGTGAAAAAGTGTTTATTAAGTCGTGCTCAAGTCATAGAAGAGTGGAAAGGAAGATCTACAGAGAAGAGCTAATCTCATCTCTGTCAGAAGTCTCAAAGAAAACTGATCTGCTGTTGCCCTCTGCTGGATACCTCATTATACTTCCAAACGATTTACAAATAGACCCTTTCTCAGTTACCATCAATAACTTACTATAAAAGAGAATGCTTTCAGCTTTGTGTAATTACTCAGAGGTAGACCAATTACAGGCAGCTGAATTCAGCCATATATAGTGCTTATACTATGCAGCAATATATGAACTAACATTTGATATTGGTCTTCTTGCGACTCCACTATGCATTGCTGACGTGGGTGTGCTTGAAGTTGCAGATCTTTTTCTATCAAAAAATAACATAAGATTGCACCCTAAAACTATTAATTGTTCAGCTTCAGGCAAATGTCTGAGAACAGTTTAAATCAAAGCTTCATGCTATTGTCCCTAAAGGAACTATAGGGCTGAAAATTGCTAATGGATCTTCAAGTCTCTGTCCCCAGTTCCATGCCCAAAATGGGAAATCCTCATCCTAGATAATCCTTGAATTCAGTTGTCTGAAGTTCTTGGATTTTATGCAGGATTGAGGGATGTGTTTAGGTGTTTGCTGTTTGTGTCTGTAGTGTTTATTTTGCTAAGCTAGTCTGGAACCTACTCTGGTTAAAAGTGGGGTCCTAATTTACAGAAGACAGTTCTCTGTTTATTCTATTTGAAGGACTGTCCAGTCCAGTTTAAAGATGAAGAACCATGAGAAGCTGAGAGGCAAGGACCTTGAACTTGGCCATCAAAGGCTAACCACTGAATGTGAGCTGTGCAGACAGGTACGTAGGTCACCCAGTTGTAGCAGTTTCCTCTGATGAGATATATTGCACTTCTGTTTGAGTTACAATAATCCTTTCTAAATCTCTGCATATATCTTTCCATTAGCAAATGCATATGCAAGTCCTCCTTTTTGGTGATGCATATCTTCTTTTTTGGGAGATGTGTGATTGGGCACCCTAGTTGAATAACACAGATGTGTGTTATGGAACTGGGTAGGATGGCAGGTTTCCCTCATGGAAGAGCCCTTCTTTACATATCTTTCTCAGGATGTGTTCCTGATAAACTCCATCACTCCATTATTTAGGATGGACCTCTTAATGCACCCTCATCTGTCCAGCTCCTTCAGTTGTTCTGAACCCCGTTACCAAAAGAACCTCCTTTCGGCTCAGACCTAGAAAGAAGTCAAAGGAGAGGTGCTTAGGACTTCCCTTCTCAACCCTTTTTGAAATCCTTTAACAATTCTTTAAAGAACTCAAGTGGTAGCTTTGTAAGCACATGGGGAATCACATAGTGAGAAATTCCTTTTAAAGCAACTCAGCCAAACAATCCAATTAAACAAACAAACAAACAAGAAGCTTGGAGTGGGCAAAGAAAACAAGGAGGGGGCAATCAGGGAAGGCAACAATTGCACACACAGACAAAACTCCAAATAAAAACAATAAGTCGTTTTACCATATTTTTCCATCTATAAGATGCCCCCATGTATAGGACGCCCCCCACTTTTCTTACCCAAAATTCAGAAATCAATATTTTAAACATTAAATAGAAGACATTTTTATTTAGTGATTAGGCAATGTTTACATACCAGTGCTATGAGATTATGCATCACACTTAGCTCTGAGCAAATCACTTTATTCAGCCTCTATTTCATCACTGGTTTCTTCATCACTTTCAGTTTCAAACATATCAGTTTCTTCAACTTCTGTTGCATCCCTGCTGCCTGCTGAGTCCCGCTCCCTGTCGCATCTGGGCACTGGCTACACGCTCCCCGCAGCATCGGCTGACGTCAGTTGCATAAGGCTCATGATTGAAGGAAACATGTTAGCTTGTCTCTGCAATCGGAAGTTTCACTCGTGAGGCTAGTTGGCAGAGATAAGGTATCGGCAGTTTCGCAACCACGGTTCTCCTCTTGGCCCCCCGTGTATAAGACGCCCCTCCATGTTTAGGTAAATATTTTTAAGAAAAAGTATCATCTTATACATGGAAAAATATGGTAACTTACTTAGTCATAATACCTACTCCAGCAGAATCAGAACCCAGACTGTATACCATGCTTATTGCAGAGAGGATAGTCTGGGAGAGAGAGGGAGGGCACCCAGTTAGGTGGTATATAGGAAGCTACAGAAGGATCAGAGAAATCATGTTCATGGGGATCTTCACTCAGTAGGAGCCAGCTCTTTTGCAGAAACTGATGGTTGGTCTGCTTGGTAACACAACTGCTTGCATTTCTGGTTTCCACGGCCTAAAAAGTAAATCAGAAGATTATCTCGTGGTTAGACCCACCCTTCTTAATGGCTATAACATGCACTTCAAAAGTGGAGCACGATTGGAACCAACTCAATGAAAGGGAATAAGGTTGTGTTTACATTTTAGAGGACAAAGAAGTGAGAAAAGACTAGATAAAACTACCTGGGGTGCCAACTGACCAGTGCTCTAAGAGCACAGTGAATCCATAGCAGAAGAAGGGATTTGTCACAGTATGTAATTAATAAATGCTACTAGAGGCAGCTTCAGAATTCTGTTTTTTTTTTTTTTTTAATTGAAGCCTAGCCACCCACAAAGGGTCTCATCTAAGAAGGCACTGTCCATAAAGAATGTCACACTTCATCTTTTATCATCCCTTACCCAGATCACACTTGGCCCTTAGAAGAAACAGAACCAATATCCAATGCAACTTCACCACCACTTTGCTATCTCTTCCATACCTTGTTGTAACTTACTTCGTAGATGGTCCCTCATTAACCTCAACATACAACTAAAAGAGGTAACCTTGGAATGGCTCAGATTTGGAAAGGATATAACAGATAATAGGGCACCTGATTTGTTGGCACTGCCTCTAGCCAGTTGGCTGCTCAGGCAAAACAACGAATTGTGCTCCCCCATTTCCAAGTCAAGGAGCATCGTAGTCAAGGCTAGCCAAGGTATGTGGAAACCCGAGGTGAGGGTTTCCAGTGCATCTTCCCTTCCTTGGCTGTGAAAATAAAACAAAAAGTGAAATATCTGAGGATTGGCTTTTTCATGACAGCCAGCTTACCAAGGTGGTGGGACCTCAATGGGAGGTCATCCTGTACTTTGCACTTACCCTTTTCAATCCCCCATACCCCGCCCCACCCCAGTTCAAGGGATCTGGGTAACAGATGATGGGAAACATCCCTGTCTAGGTGAGCTTCTGCAACTTAAAGTGGAATATTGGACTAGAAGGATGGATGGTCAGACTGTTTGTTTGTTTATACCCCTTGGTTTTCCTGGCAGGAACTCAAGACAGCTTCATATATTGGCATATGACATCAGTACAACTAATCCTAGCTAAAATTCCATCATTCAGGAATTTATGAAAGGATGAAGATGGACACATTCTGAGGTGTAACAGAAATAGATGTGTTCTTTGTCTTTAAAAGAAATGCCCCCGATTTCAGTGAATGACATTTTAAAATGCCTGGCTATTTCTACCTTAACTCATATGTACATGCCCTGTGTAAAGGCAAAATCACCCGAGTTACTCCATGTAGGGACATGATCCACCACTATGGGGCCAACTCCATACTATGGATAGCATTATTATCATTTTTCTAACCATGGAGACACGCAGTCCCTGCAAAGAGGCAAATTCTCTTGACAAGTGTTGTTGCAAAAGGGAACTGAATGCCAGGTTCAGGGGAGATGCACGCACAGTGGCTGGGATCCAGACTTTTTCTTCTGTGATTGGAAAGGGGGCTCCTTCCCTCTGGGGTTGGCTTGTGAGCAAATAGTGGGTCTCTACTGGCAGAAAGTGGGACTCCAATTGGAGTTTGTTTGTTTGTTTAAAACTCTTTCAGACAGTCCCTTACTGTGGTCTCGGGACGGTTTAACAATAAAACAAAATAGAATAAAATGCAGCATCCTAATCAAATTTTTTCTATCAACAATAAAACCCCATATTAAAACAATCAAGTCTTAAGACATTGGGAAAATAAAAAGGTTTTAGCCTGGTGCCAAAAAGAATAAAGTGACTCGCCAGGCGAACCTCTCTGGGGAGCGAATTCCACAATCGAGGTGTCACTGCAGAAAAGTTGGAAGACTCTGAAGCAATGTGGGAGGTGTTTGCAGAGGAAGTGGAATCGTGCCTGCTGAGAGGAAGTCCACTTCGGAAGGTCTGCTGCTGGAAGGGGGCGTGTGGCATCCAACCCAGTGGGAGTCAGCACCAAGTGGAACAATCCCACCGCAATCCATGGACAAGGCAACTGTTGGAGCAGCTGTTGGACTGTTGCAGTTTTAACAGCCTGCCACAAGATGGAGATTAGATTCTGTTTTTTCACAAGCTCAACATTCACTCATTGAAATCTCTAGCAAGGTTCAAGAATTAGTTGCCAATAAAGCCCCTCCAGTAAGTAGTGCTTGGATATAGATTTGGTTTGTTGCTTCCTTGTATCTCCAGTACACGTACAGAAAGGCAATGCTTTCTAGCTTTGTTCCGCCATGCATTGTGCAGTGCTGGCCGTGCATTCTTCCTTGTTGCAGAGAGAGCAGCCAAAGGGAGACATTCGGCTTTCCTCTGGCTTTCTGAAAGTTGTCCCTCTTTGCTTGCAAACAGACACAAAGATGTTTTACCGCAAGTGATCAGAACCCAGTTGGTGTTAAACAAGAAAACAGAAAGAAAAAAGAATTATAAATATGATTGGAACAAGTACTTAACTTTCTGAAAAATCAACAATTTTATCCTGTTCAGTGTGGTGCACAGCCATGAACTGGCAGGGAAAATTCTACCGATGTCCGTGTTGCAGACTTGGGCCTCCATGGAATTATTCATCAGTCAGCCTTAGAGAACAAGACAAAGGGAGAAGGGGGGTTATATATCAACTAGTTGAGGAATCAACAGATTTCCATGTTCTGTTTGGGGGAAATGGGTGTGCAGCAGCAGGAGGCTGGACCCAATTACCTTCATAGCCTCTTCCAACTCTACTGTTCTATGATCCTATGACATATAAATTGAGGCATTCCAGAAAGGCATCCCACATGCCATACTGTTTGTATAAGTCCCCCCACAACCTTCAGATTTAGGTTGCTCAGAGCAGATCAGCAGAGAGGCCACTGTGCTAGGGAGGTTGAATGGATGGTGCATGTTCTGCACTTGGGGGGGGGGGGTTGCACTCTGGCTCCATGTCACAATTTCCAGGTCTGTGATGCCGGGCTCCTAGATGGGAACTGGCACCACACCAGCCCATGTTCCTTCCCACACCTGGAAAGATAGCATGTACTGCTTTAGGTTTCCAACCTGGAATGTTTCAGTGAATTGGAGTGAGCTGTTATACTTTATGTGTTTCTGGCATTTCTGTGAATTATATAGCTAGATATATTTTGCAAAAAGGTACAGACAGACAGACAGACAGACACACACACACACACACACACACCCGCCTGAGTGGTGGCAAGCGAGTTCCTGAAGTTGCTTATTCACCACCATTGAATTTATAGTAGCTTTTTAAAGGAAACAATTCCTCCTTCCTGCAATAAATAGAGCCTGGTCAATTCAAGCACCAGAATGAGATGGTAAATTGAACTGCAACACATCGGACTGCAGACAGCAGATCACATTTATTACTGTTCCCTGTGTAAAACTCCCTGCAATTAGAAAGCAACTACAATAAGACTGGGCTGGCCTAGAATATTGCAACCTGATGGATTAGGTTTTTGGTTGCCGGAGGTGTGTGTGTTTAACATGGAGCATTCATTGGTGGCATCCCCTGCCTGCAGGCTGAAATGGCTACTCTGCTTCAGTACACAATTAAACATAGGAGGGAGGGAGGAAGGGAGAGAGAAGAGTGCAGACCTGTTGGCTCTCAGTCCATGTGTAGTTGTGCTTTGCACTGTCAGTGACATTTACCACCAGACTTGCTCTCAAGAATCCATTGTGTTCCAGAGGCAGAACCTTGGAAGCCACCAGAAATGAAAAGAAGGCCTCAGTCAGTTGCAGAGGGCCCCAGTAGTGGCATATGTACGTCCTCCACTGTCCAGAGGGAGTTGCTTCTATGGGGCCACAGAAGTGCCTAGGCACAAAGCCTGCAGCTTATGCATAAGGGTATCTTTATTTCAGCCAGGACCATAGCAGAATGGATCCCCCTGTCTTGAAATACCCCCATCCATCGGAACAGGTCAGCAGGTTTAGATGCCACCTTTGGTGTTGTACACAAATAACTCCCTTCTTTCTGTAATACAGCTCTTCCAATATTCAGCTGCTAGTAATTCAGTTCCTCTCACTCACACGCACCCCATCACCACCTGCATACATTTAACCTCTTTGTCCTGACCCATCTGAGTCCACCTTCAGAGTCATTGAGCCCTGTGTACTCATTGTTCTGAAGCCTAAAGCTGTCTTTCATTTTGCTGGGGTGCCTAGCACATTGTGTGGGTTTCACCTTAGTTCAAAGCTTAACCGGGGACTTGTTTAATTTTCAAAATCATTCCTTGCTTTCTTTTCCTAGCACTATACACCCCTTTTTCCTCTCTGACATGATGTCTAGCCCACTTTTCCATGGCTGGAATCCATACTTTCTTTTATTGAATCTTGTTTGCCTTGTACAGCCATATAGAAATTCTTTGCCTTTGGTGCCCTTTGAGTCCAGTGATAGGCCACACATGTTGAAGTGATGTGCTCTAACTGGACTTCCCTTCCTTCCTCTCTTAGTGCTTCACAAAGGGCCTGAGACCTCCCTCCCTTTGAATGCTGGCTTTTGAGATGGTGGTGGAAGAGTCTAGAATCTAGAATATAGAGAATCTAGAACATCAGGACATCCCTACCCAAGGCATTAACACAAGCATTGCCATTTTGGCCTCCTCCTAAAACAAGGTGCTTGAACTCCAAATAGCCTTACCTTTTTTCTCCTGCTCTTGTTCTGTCTTTTCCATGGTTTTATTTTGCTTCTAGGGTCTAGTTACAGGCAGGATGAGCTTTAAACTAAGGTATGCTGGTAATTCTTGCCCCCACTTGCCCTTGATCCCATTCACCACTGGAATGTGTCCCCTAGGACCTTCTCCAAAACTGAATTTTGCCTACAGGATAGAAGAAATTTGACACCTGTTCTAAAACCTTTTTGCATAACTTGTCTGCTGGTATGCTAAATAATGGATCGAGTGACACAGGTAAGCACTTGGGCTGATTCTTGCCTTGTCAAGTACCATCAGTTATAAATCTGGCCTAAAATTCTAGGACAAACCCACCAGAACTCCTTTGTAGAGTTCCCAAATGCTGCAGATGGTTAGAGATACATTGGCTACTTTGGTTTACAGAAATAGCACTGCAAACTACCCACTGGTGCATCTTCAAACAAAAAGCATTCTAGATACCCGGCACCACCTTAAAGCCACCAACAGATCATGTTAAAAGTAATTTTAGGACAAATGCAGCCTGGCACAAATAGATTTGCAGGATGTCTGTAATGCTGACTGGGAACCAGAGTGTACAGAACAGGGAAGATATTTTTAAATAAGCTGGAAACATTTGGAGGATGCCTTGGAGCAGAGCAAAGTTGTCTGTGATGGCAGAATAATTTCAAGTTCAGGTGGTGGAATGACTTCAATGAGCATACGCTGCGTTGAATGAGCAAGTTAGAAGGCTGCCGCTGGAGAGTAGCTGTATTTATTCTTGGTTCTATAGATCTGGTTTGTAGCAGTATGATGACCTTCTATCTTTCTCTCCCTATGAGAACATGTTCATTTTGGTGGTAGAAAGGGGGAAATAAACCAGAATTGATAGAAAAATCTG
>NW_025336480.1:25444236-25500299 GCF_004798865.1 Varanus komodoensis | reverse complement strand
CAGAATGTGAAAAAGGAAAACAGGAATAAGAATTGCTCTGGATCTACAAGAGCTTACAGAATAGGATACAGGTCAGCACTGTCAAGCTGGAACCTGGATCATCCATACAGAGGAATAATATAGACAAGCAGCAACCTGAGGATCGGGAGAACTCACTCTTGTTACAGTGACGTGAGATCCTGCTTCATATGACATAACCACCCATCATGGCTTAATTTACCCATGCCACTCCCTGAATATACCATGTTTTGCAAGATGCTCATGGATGCCCAATTTACCAAGGTTTGTCATGCCATGCAAGCCCAGGCAACAAGGGTTGCATCATCAAATAACCCTAAAACCAACCAACGAATAATCCTAAAACAAGCCATGATTTCTCAGGGTTGTCTCAACCTCAAGCAGCCCCTGCTACCTGAGTTCACATCACACAGCAACTAGGACACGCTGGCGGCATGCTATCATGTGAACCTGGCCATTCTTGCACCAGGATTACAATGAATACCCAGCAACTCTGGATTGTGCATACCGACTCAAGAAATCAAGGTTAAAAATAAGCAAATGTGTAAAAACTGACCCTGAAAATAAACAAGGGTAAGCCAAAAAGGTTCAGGCCATCTTTTGACACACATTGCCCACAATTATACAGCGGTGAGGATTTTTTTTTTTTTTTCAGTGCCAGGGCTGCATAATGTCATGGTTTCATGCCAGTGGTGGATTCATCCAGAGCCATGCCTCCCCTTTCTCTCACACAAACTTCCTGGTCCCAATCCATTAATTCCCTTCCTCCCTTTTGCCCAGCTGTGCTGTCACCAAGTTGCCCCTCCCCACAGGACAATTAAGCTGTTGAAAAGCAGCCACTGACACCAAATTGCCTCAGGTGAGCAGACCCCATTGACTGCTGGCAGACCATAGGCCAGAGGTTCCCCACCTCTCAGACACAGTCATGCACCGCTAAAGCTTGGCCTCCATTATCCATTTTCCCAGAATGCCATGCATTTCAGTATCTGGCATGACAGTCAGAAGCAAGAGAGAATGGAACACCAGGTGCATAACAGCTATATTTGAGTCCCTTCTCAATCCTCCGCACCAAATGTTGCTTAACCTAATGGTTCCCTCATATTAATCTCACTTGCAGGCTCTTCTTTCTCATCTCCTACTCCAGTTTGCCCCATTATATTCCATCTAAAGTTTGCACCGTTCTGAATGTGCTTGTTTATTCTCACCATAAGCTTGTGGGGTTATTAGAACACCATCTGGTGGTAATATCTCATGATGCTGCATTTGACATGTGTGTGTGTGCACGCATGTGTGTAAAATGTTTTAAGTGCATAACTGACCACAATATGCTGAAAGTGGTGCGGTGCTGCAGTGCAGCCAGAGGGCTGTCAGCTTCTGAAGCAAGTATCCTTACTTCATGCATTTCTGTACTGCGTTACACTTAAAACACCAGGGAAATACTTTTATTCTCCCCACTAGTAACAAAACGGTATGATCCCATTTCTGATGTACATTCTTCTACAGAAACAGTAAGCAGAAAATAGACTGAGATCTACCAGTAGATATCGAGGTGACTTTATAGTCTGTTTTGACAGCCACTGACAATCCCCAAACGGCACATCAGAGGATTTGTCAATGGTTGGGAAAAAATTTGCACATCAGCATCTTCCTTTTCTGGAATGCACAGTTATCCTTTTCCAAGTAATTTTGGGAAATGCAATTATCTTCCACCTTTCCAGACCACAATCAGGGGAGAAAATGCACTGTGCACACCTCCCGAAATATCTGCCCAGACATGCACATTCCAGTTTGCTCTCTGGCTCTTGCAAAGCCATTCAGAACTGCTTCTGTCTCTTCCTGAATTTGGAATGATTTCACATAACACCTACAAAACTTTGGTGCATGATGCAGTGGAAAAAACAGCAGTCAGTGGCTGTCACACAGCAGCCAGGTCTGTGAGGCGTGGCACCCTGCCAGCTCAACCATTCCTTCTCGGTAGATCCCTCTCCTCTAGTTGTGCATCCTTTGGCAACTTTAAAATGGTCTTCAGCCTTTGCCACTTAAGTGTACAGAATTCTATTATTTTCGGCCTTATTTTTCCTGTGATAACTTGTTTTTGCTGCTGGTCTTGTGCCAGGAGCAATCTTGCAGAGCACAGTCTGTCAGAACCAAATAAAAAGACATTTAGTTCGAAGCTGACATACTGGTTCAGAAGAACAGATTATTTGTTCTGACTAATAGTTCAGGCGGAGAACAGGAAGGCTGCGAGGGAGACAGTGCCTTGACTTCTCATTAAAATACAGATTGTTTAGAACTTGAGCAGAACGTGCGGCATTTCTTTATGATCCTACTGGAGACAAATGTGCCTGTTGACATTCAGTAGTTCCTTCGACTCTACAGAGCCCTACTTCGGTAGCAAATGCCTGCTGGTGGGTTTGCTCTGTATAAGACTAACTTACATTAATACTGTTCATGTTACAGAACTGCCATCAGTTTGAGAGGGGGGTGGCTGATTTAAAAGGGGGGGTGGCTTTTGTCTCACCGGATGTTTTGACTTGTAACATCCAACAGCTCTAGCCGCAAGAGGCAACAGTGAGGCCAAATGTAGGCTAAAACATCTGAAGGGCCACAGGTTGCCTACTCCTGATGTAGAGTCTTCTTGAACAGTGAAGAGTCCTTAGGACACTTAAAGGCTAATGGGTTGATTGTAGTGTAAACATGTTGGCGTACTACTAATTCAGAGTTAGCTCTGAATGGTCTGCTTTGAAGGTGCATTTGGCCTCACTCTAACAGATTCTAACATCTCAGTCAAATTTATCCTTTGAGAAGTTAACATGAGAATACGTATCCACTGATTTTTGTTATCTGCTGTTGAGTCATCTCCAGCTTATGGCAACCTTATGCATGTCCTGGATAGCCCGGCTCAGCTTTTGTTAGGTTCTAGGCTGTGGCTTGCTTCATGAAATCAAGCTATCCCATATGTGGCCTTCCAATTCTGCTGCTGCCTTTGACTTTCCCTCGCATGACTGTTTTCTCCAGTCAGTCTTACCTTATCATGATGTGTCCAAAATATGACAGCCTCAATCTCATAAATGTTGCTTCCAGGGAAAGTTCTGGCTTGATTTGATCCAGGACCCACTTGTTTTTCTGTCAGTCCAGGGTATTCACATCCTTTTTTCCTATGAACTCTCTTCACTGTCCAGCTTTCACACCCACAAATAGTCATTAGGAATACAATAGCCTGGATGAACTTGACCTCAGTCTCCAGTACAATGTCCTCATACCTGATGATCTTTCCTGGTTCCTTCATTGCTGCCCTTCCACAGCTCACTCTTTTTCTAATTTCTTGGCTGCATTATCCCTTTGAACTGATAACTGAGCCAACATATGCAAAATCTTCTACTACTTCCATTTCTTCATTGTTGACTTTAAAAGTTCTGTAGTCATGTGTCTTTTTTCTTAATGTTCAGGAACAATCCTGCTTTCATCAGGTTTTGTTTCAATTCCATGGTTTTAAATATATGCCACCTGAGGTAGAAAATCCAACAAGTGTATCTCTCCCTGGCAGGAGAGATATAATAAACACCTCTGGGCTGCCCTTCCATGACACCCAAAATAAGTAGCGCACCTAACCGCCACTGGGATGCAGGACTCTTGCCGATCTACTGCAAACGGGAATGACACATCCATCAGACAGAACCAACACTGGGCAGCAGTGCACCAGGTCTAGGTACGTTCCCCCAAGTTTTAGCCAGTTGATGTGTGTGGGGGGGGGGTTATTTCCATGAATGCCATTTGCCTTGAGTCACTGGGATGTTGCAGTGAGCTCTCCAACCTTCGAGACTGGTGGTGTCTGCGATCAGCATGATTCTGGTTGGTTTCTGGAACGGAGTGCCTTCGTAGGCCCCGTGGAGATTGCCACCAGCAGCGGAAGGTTTTGGCATGCTGAGGTCAACATACTGAGCAGTGCTTCTTCTATACGTGATCTGGTCTTGGATCAATAGGAGGAACCATTCAGAGAGACTAGAATTCAACCTGGTCAATGGGATGAGGCCTAGGCATTATTTTGGTAGGCCTACCAAGAGTGCTACGTCCATGAGATTTGTTGCTTATGGATTTTGTTGTTTTTTTATAGATTTTGGAGTCTCAGCATTTTTGTTTGTAGGTTTTTTTTAAAGGGAGGAATAAGTATTCCAGGAGGGTTTGATTAGCACTTATTAGTGTGAGGAGATTGTCTGGGAATCCAGTTTATTATAAATTATTGACAGTCAAGGCAGCTGAGGGTTGGATTCAGGTTCTGTAAGGCTTCACAGCTGGAGGTCGATGCCAGATTGCCTGGTGTGGATGGATTGCAACTCTGAGACTTCCAAAAAGGCAAGGCGTTTTGATACTCCTCGGAACTGGCAGCAAGGAAAGAGAAAGGCTCAGCAGCACTAGTGCCAGCACCAGAGCTGCTCACACAGATTACTTGCTCAGCTGCCTATCAGGTCTGCAAATGCTCAGCACACGTGCCAGGGAGGCGTGCCTTCTTGGGTGGGCCCTCCCCACTTGCCTCCTTCTGTCAAAACAGTGTGAGGTGAGCATTGAGTTGCTATCCTGGTAATTCAGCACAGTGCTGCATTCCCACTGTGGGTCTGAATGACAACCCAAGGCTGCTTTTAAAGAAATGCTGATCCTCAAAACTTTCCCACTTTTAAGTTTCCTGACAGGTTGCAACTTTACCAAAACTAAGACAAACAAGCAAGCAAAAACCCTCTACTTGTATTTCAAGTAATCTTCACTCTTAAACCAAGGGGGATTTCTGCATATGTATCCTTCACACATGAATCACAAAATATTGTGGCACCCATCAGCATTCCTGTTTCTACACAACTAATGTTCCACTTCAGCTTTTGCCATCTCCTGCCTCTGCTCTATCTAAAAACCCACCCCCTTTTAATCTTATTCACTTCCATTAAGCTACTAAAGAAGCCTTTGTCGAATCAATAAAAATTGAGTGTCAAGAAACACAACAATGCCTTCAACTCCCTTTGTAGTCGAGTTTCTTAACAAGGAAGGTTAGTATGTTTTTCTTTTTAACATCACACATCAACACTAACATAGGAGTGTAACACTCAGCTCACAAAAAAGAAAGATAATCACTTGCAATTAAGTAGCTTGTCTTGTCTTTGGCTTGACTTCATTTGATCAACATTTTAATTTTGTATCTCAAGGAGAATGCCCATAATTCTATAATTAGTTGTGAAATCTTAGGAGTTTTTTCACCACAAACTAATTAACTACTTTTAGCCAACTAATAGAAAGACTGAGGGACAAGAAAGTTTTAACATTAATATCCACATTCTGTTCTCACCTCTATGCCTTTGCAAATAGGAAAAATGAAAGAAGAGGACTAAAACCAAGATACAGTGAAAATATACACTCAAAGCACACCCCATACTTTAAACAGAGCAGAGAAGTGAAACTAGATATTATGTGCTATGTCCTTTTTGAAGATATGATTGTGCTAAAGAGTCACTCTTTCAAAAATATTCCATTGTTGCATTCTTACAGTACCTTATAGGAAATTTCACCATGATAGGAGAAAATGTCAGCCTACTTGGGGTTTGCCCAGAGTATCTATTTTACTGATCTTTGCCCCTTCTTTTGAAGAATCTGTATGCATGAAGAAATGGGCAAGGAGATCCAACCCTCTTCTTGATTCTCAATGGATTGTAACTCTCAGCCATTCAAGTCTGTAAATTTGTGTGATCAAATCACTTTGTAACACACAGCTAAGCAGAATGAAATCCACACATATGCAGTGAGTCTGATATTTAGAGGAGCAGCAGATTAAATTACAGCTGCAATTACAGTCCTCAGAACAGTTCAAGTACTGTATGTCAAGGTGAAGAGCTTACACCAGCAGCCTTCCCCTCCCTAATCATAATTCCTCCAGATGCTTTGGATTAGTTCTCATCCACCCCAAGAAGCATAGACATTTGTGATGGATGAGAGCTTAGGTCAAAACATGTGGCAAGAACCAGGCTAGGGAAGGCTGCTCTACATCAATATGCCAGACAAAGGCCTCAGTCTGACCCAAGATTGCATAGTGTATGGTTTTATATCCAGTGACTGGTCATAGGAGTCTAGCCTCTTCTCAGTCACAAGTGTTTGTGACACAGGGATCAACCATCAAGATTTTTTTGAGACCAAATATTTGGCACAGAGAAAACAGAACGAAGAAATGAAGATGCAGCCAGCAAACCATAACTCATATGGTGTACACAGGGTAAACTGAAACCAGTGAGTTTATTTAAATCAGATTCTTTGATTTAAAGAGACTTCTGATTTTTAAAAAAAAAACATTAAAAATATGTTTCACTGAAAAGTTTTAATTAAATCTCACCACAAACATACTAAGTCTACACTTAGTTTCATGAAAGTGAAGTCATCTCCCAAACATGGGCATTAATTTATTTTTCATCTCATGAAAGTGACGCTGTCCACTTAACTATCAGCAACTGCTATTTGAACGTTCTTGGCTTACATTATCACTGAGTAAATTAAGACGTGAAAAGGCACAGGCTAAATAGGATTGATTTTCTGTGTTGCATGGTGGTCTAGATTGGTCAAGCAAGCTAAGCTAGTAGATCCGGACAGACAATATAGCAGGGTGACTAAAAATACCTTCCCAAAACATTGCCCTTCTTATTGGATATTTGCTGCTCAGTAACTATCAACTCTTGCTCTAACCTATCAGTCGTGGCCATTTTATTTGTTTACCACTTTGTTTTTTTGTGAGAGCAATAATGCGACAGGATGGAGTGAAGCATAAAAGAGCAACAATGAAAGGAGAAAGATTAACAAAATTGTGCATCTTCCTGTGTTTTCATACCAAGGCTGAAATCATAAGCAAGTAAGCACCATTGAACTCAATGAAATTTATTTGTGAAAGCATGTATAGGATTGTGCTGCTTAATGTGAAACAGTCATGGGTGCTGGTCATAAGACAGTCCCTACAGGGAAATGTTTAAAAGACCTGCTTTCTATAAGTAAAAGAAAACATGCAAAATAGATACAGTGAACCAAAACTATAAATTAACATGGCTTAATGGTAAGGTCTGCACCATTGCTCATAAAATATGAAAACATTCCAGTGCGAAACTTAATTCAAATCAATGGTTTAAATTCCTTTGATTTAAATCAACCTACTCTTGTGGCACACCTGCCAGATCACTACCTGCTCTTTGCCACTGCAGCAGGGCAGTGTTTCAGCTCATCCTGTGATCATGAGACAGACACGGTGCATGCTGAACCACCTGCAGGGACCTGAACTGACGCCACTTACAGCTAAGAAACAAATAGCTTCCATAGTCAGTGAAATATCCAGAAGACATATTAACATACAGGAACACAGACAAGGTTCTATGAAAATGCAAGAATAACTATTTCCCAGCCTGCAAGCGACCAAAGCTGGGACCAGAAGGGAAATGAGATCCACTCATGAGATGGGCACTTTTTATTTTAAACCGAGTGAGTAGGCCAAAATCAGATGGGTTTTGTGCTCATTTATCTTTGTTTTAACTGGTGAATCTGAAATTACAATTTTGTTTACACAATCACTGAGGGAACTCAATGAAACTAACAGGCTAATAGTGATTTAAGAGCAGCTGGATTATTCAGCAACAGTGTGATGTGGCAAGGATTCTGCCAGTCACTGAAATATTTTGTACTCAAAGACTACCAATAGTTGTAGGGCAATTTTTTCCTCAATTCAAACATAAATTAAAATTTTTAATGTTTTACAGTATTTTAAAGTCACTCCTGGCAACTTACAAAACTCAGGATTATCATTAAGTAAACATTATGCTAATTAAGAGCATCACACAAGCACTCAACAGGTTAACACTTTAAAGAAACAGGAACCTGACAGTAATTATGTCTAGTGTACCACTAACTCAACACTTCACCAAGCAGAGTAAAACCTAACAGTGAGGTAATATGGTAATCTTGCTTCTATGTTATTAAAAATAGAATCTAACACTGTCATATGGAGATTCCCCCCTCCCCCATATGGACATTCTATGTAGCAAATGGAATAAGTTAATATCGTCCCATCTTGTTTTGTTGCACTTCTGGCAATTATCAGTTTAGCTACAGCTTATTCTTAGCAGTTAAAGTGATTAAGCTATAAATCTCACAGTTTGTAGAATATCTGTGCTTTAGCAGCAAAGGATAAAAAGAAATAGTTATGGGCAGGGCAGAGACCAAGAAACTGCAAAGTATTATTGTCCAGAACAGTCTGTGAATGTAGTAACCATGTTTCCTCGACGCTGTGTGACAGTTCTGCAGTGCTTACTAGATCCATGGAATTTATTTTCAGTTCTCATTGTGTGCCTCTGAGCATTGTCAAACTCACTAAATGAAAACATTTTCTCCATGTCTTCAAACATGTCATCAAACATTCCTGCTCCTCCAAATGAAAATTCTGGGAAAGAACGTCTTTGCCGGGTACTTGTCTGCTGATGATTCTGGAAGTGATTTTCAAAATGTTTCTTTGACTGCGTGTTGCCATTACGACCAAAAAAGTCGAAGTCTTTAAACAAGTCATCAAAATTGAAATTAAATGGATGTTGGAAAGTGTTTCTTCGCCCTTCTACATGGCCAAATTGGTCATATTCTCTTCGTTTATTTTCATCAGACAATGTTTCATAAGCTGTAAAAGCAATGCAAGAAACACATTTTAATCCTTATGTTAACACATACTGACAAGGGGAATGGATTTAGTTCAGTCAAGCATGTACATTCACATGCATGTTCAGTTCTCAGTCATTTCAGGTCAAATTTTCAGGCCAGATATCAGAAAATATTTCCTCACTGTCAATACAACAGTGTCTAGAGAGGCTATGAGCTCTCCCACACTAGAGACATTCAAGGAAAAACTGAATAGTCATCTGAGTGAGATGGTGAAAACTGGTGCCGTGCAACAGCAGGGGGTTTGACCGATGGCCTTCATGGCCCGTTTCAGCTCTACTATTCTATGAAATTCTCCCCACTAACAGGACTGGGAAGTGGCAGAGAATAACTATGACACTCTTGATGCAGGCTACACAGAAATAGAAAGCTACTTCATACCAGCTCAGACCTTTGGTTAATCTAGCTCTCACTGATTCTGGACAGATCAGCAGGAGCTCTCCTGGGTTCTAGTCAGTAACTTTCCCAACCACACGAACAACTTTAGCATGCAAAGACTATTTTCTACCACTGAATTGTAGTCCTTCCAGGCAGTTCCATTTAAAATTCTCAGGAAATACTAAAAATAATTTAAGAAACTGATTTTGGCTGCAATCCTGTACACATTTATCTGGGACTTAGCTTGCTTTCTGAGTATATATAGGCCTGTACCCTTTGAAAACATGTAACAGAGCCTCCTTATGTTAAAGTTTATTCATTAGACTCCTTAAAAGTCTAACTAATAAAAACTACACCAATATGGCACAACAGAAATGTATTAATTTGGGAATTCTAGCTGCTAAGACAGAGCACACTATATTTTCCTAGTCATGCTCTTCTATATTAATTTCTAATAAAATCTAATTTAAAAAGGCTAACCCTTCTCCTGGTTAGTCCATTTACTCTTGCAAGTTCACTTCCAAAGATGATCAGAATGAGCTCTTTACAAAATGTCTAAGCCTTTCTCAATTTCCACCTTAAAACTCCCTGCTCTGATCACTCTTTCATTTTTTAAAATTCAGCCTTTAGACTTAATTTTACTATAAACTACTGTTTACTGCCCACTCAAGAAGACAATCATGCTAGGAAAAGCTGAAGGCAGATTAAGTACAGCAAGACCTAACATGAGATGAACGGACTCCATAAAAGAAGAATTTACAAGCGCTGAGCAGGGCTGTCGTGGACAGGACACTGGGGGGGGGGGGAGGCTTTCATTCGCAGGGTCACCATAAGTTGGAGACAATTTGACAGCACATAACAACAACTTTTACTGCAGGAAATCACCTTGAGAGGGCATTGTCCTAAAGGGCAGGATATAAATGTCAATAGTTATAAAGGGGTAGTTATACAAGTTTCCAAAGGTAACTGAAAAGACACTACAAGTATATGGTAGATGAATCTTTATTCCCTGAAGTACAGAGTAAAGATTCATATTCCTCTGTTACTAGTTCCCTTGAGCTTTAAGAGGTTACAGATATACAATTCCTTACACAAGTAACTACATATCTGTATCTGAAAAATGCAGGTGATTTTACAAATCAGATATCTAGCCTTGTTCTCTCCTCATTTATTCAATCAGTACTGGATATAATTTAATAAGATTTAACTTACCTTCTGCAATTTCCCGGAATTTTGCTTCTGCCCCAGGACTTTTATTTTTGTCTGGGTGGTATTTCATTGCTAATTTATGAAATGCCTTCTTGATCTGACGATCAGATGCATTTTTGGGAATGCCTAGAACATCATAATAACTCTCTGCAGCCAGGATCAATTCTGTTATCATCAAAATACAAAGTGCGAATATGAAGACAGACTGTGTAGTTGCCATTGTAAGATTCCTGGGAAGAAGAAAAAAATCAGTTATTATTTTACCATATAGAAGTCTTGCTACTCTACTACATACTCAATTTAAAATATGTGGGGGGAAATAGTTTCAAGTCTTTACTTTAGGGAATTCCTACACTTAACAGCTTTCTAGTATCCACAAATGTGTGCCACTTTCCTTCCAAACCTTGCATTTAGCTCCCGCAAATCAGATACAAAAAGCAGCCCTTTTCAGAATAATGTTTTTTTAGATGGATAGTTTTTTTTTGTGATAGTAATTTAATTTTACTATATGACTACATTAAATATCGAGCCAAATGTTTAGATTACTATCACTGGAATCCATGGGAATTGTGCTTCCTTTTGGTAGAATTATACTGATGTTTCTATGAATTGTTTATGTATGGTTTTCATCAAATAGGTTTTATTTTTAGGATATATACTTATATTTGTATTAATAAAAGTATCATTATGGAAAAGATCTGGCAGACTTAAAGGATGGAGGTATCACCTAATTAGTGTTTACTGGGAGACATGATTTTCCATTCCCACTTGAAATGGACAACATGCTCCCATTCAATTAAAAGGTGATATTTGGAAAACATTTCTTGGAAAGTGTCCTATAGGAGTAAGTTTAGAAACTGTGCAGGTTAAAAAATTTTTAAAAACTAGGTGTATTTTCTGTTGAAACATATTTTCTGCTCTCCTTTGTCTTTATTCAGGATTCTCATGGTACATGCATTTTTTCCTTCTTCAATTTTTTATGGTAAGCGTATAACTATTTCTGAGTGAAAAAAGAGAATAAGGTTTCTCTTCCCATAGGACTACACCACTCAGGAACATTACTTGACTCTTGATCTGCCCCTGGAAGGAAAATGTTGCCTGAAGGTGTCTGAGTAATCTGCACCTCTGTCACCATGCAACAACTCCTCCCTTCTGAAGGGAGATCTGGAAGGTGTCAGCAAGAGGATGTTGCTGGTGAGAACCTCCCAATTATGGAATGTTTTTACCACTGAGGTCCAGCTCATGTCATCCTTCTAGCACCAGGTTAAGAGAATCCTGTACTCCCACATATTTAACAGCACAGAATAGGTTTTTAATGTCAAATGTTTGTTAGGTCCTAATATATTACTGAAACTTTTATTTAGCACTTTTAAATTGTTTTTAAACTTTGAATGTGAACATTTTTTATGTTTGTTTTGTGAACTTCCTGAAGAGCTTTGGCTATTCAGTATAAACAAATTAATGAATGAATATGGACTAAAAAGTGAGAATGCACATCTCTTAAGGCTAGCAGCTCTCCTTGTAAACCAAGTTTACCTGCTGTTTCACTGAACTTTCTTCTGATGTTTATTAAAATATAGAATAGCTGAAACCTGATTCACAAGATAGGAAGTATTATAATAAAACTGTTTTCTTGGTTTAAAGAAAACCCTGCCTGCCAACAACATAAAAGAAACTGAATAGAACTGTTATGACCACTCTTGCTACCTGTTGCATCTGGTTCCCCGCCCGCCCCGCTGCATCCTTTCATAACAAACCAATTAAAAACTAATTATACTTTGAAAAAGATGCGAGAGGCAGTAGTGGTTTGTTGTTTTTTCATTTTCATGTTATTCCCCCCCCCCTCGCTTTAGTTGTATATTTGTCGTCCAAAAATCAAAGGTGATGGTAAATAAAGAGTATATTAAGAGAGCCTTATTTTAGGGTTAATGAGTGTGAAAGCAACTGGAAAGAGTTGTTTTTAGTTAGCTTGCCTTTGCTCTCAAGGCATCAAAATTCACCACCTATGACTTCTGGGGAGAGAGATTCTAATGAAATTGTTATAGACCACTTTGTGCCCACCAGATAAGGCAAGATATAAAAGCACAATTAGTTAAAAACAAAGCTATCTGCTTTTCATAGCTACCAACTCCCACTGCAGCCTCTGTTCTCTATAGTTGAGAACACTTGCACAGATATTCATCATCTCATAACACTGGTAATTACAACTGCAGTTTGTACACAGGCATGCATCCCTACCAATACTGCTTTTATACATTACATATGCAAATTATCACACATGCCTGAACATGCCTGTTTTGTATCTTATTCCCAGAAAGAAGACCACAGAAGGAGAGACTTGGAAACAAACAAGTTGGTTCATAGTCAACACTCTTAGAGCTTTGTGCCCTCTCCTCCCCACTGTTCTTTTCTGTTAGGCCCTTCTAGGAGACCAGAGCTCTGACAGATCCACTGGAAAAAGACTATAGCTATAAAAATACAGCAGTCTTTTTTACTTGAAGTGTTTGCTCTTTATTTTCAAAGTTCAAAGAGTACCACAGTATAATGCATGAATGAAGAAGGCAACTGCATAAAAGATTGAGTCATAAAACATCCTATTCTGCTTCTACTTCATAAAGCTAAACTGTGATGTAACAGAAAAGCTGACAGGAATAAGCAGCAGTCGCTACTTGAGCATAAAAGAGTCATAACAATTTAGTTCAAATGTGCCACAAGACCTTAAAAAAAAGGTCCTAGCTGCAGACATCTAAACCAGGGTTGGGCAAAACATGCCTATGAAAATGAAAGTAAATTGTTCATACATAGGGTCAGATCCAGTGTTAATTGCTTAGAACAGGCTCTTTGAATTAATAGTTACTGAAAATTAAGTTTGCTTATTTCAAGAGGTCTGCCCTCAGTATGAGTGAAGCAGGATACAACATACACACTCACTCTACACCTTTCCTCAGCAGGAATTCAAGGTAGTGTAGAAGGGTTCCCTTCCCCAACATTTTATCCTCATATCCACTCTGAGCTAAGATAACTGCTTTTAAAGTAATAAATAACTTTTTTCCCTAATCCTATATATGGGCTTCTCTTAGTTCTGCAGTCCCACGAGAAAATATCCAGTTGGACTAAGTCTGTCATTCATCTAGACATCAGAATGAGTTCTGTGGAGTGTATAATTGGCAACTTCTCCACTGTGTATGAAGAGGTGCAGGGGGCATTTGTTGCCAGGAATGGTTTAAATGGTTTTTATTAGTTTTGGATGACTCAGCAGCTGTGGTCCAATTTGGATGACCCAGCCAGCCCATGCCTTGGTTAGATTACTGCATTGCAATGTCAAGCCATACTTAATGGTTTGGAATCTTCAACTGGTACAGAATGCAGCAGTTAGATGCTTGTGGATACTTGGTCCTCAGATCACATTAGTCTGTATCAGTTACACTGGCTGCCTATTAGTTTTTGGGTGAATTCAAGGTGCCTGTAAAAGCCCTAAATGCTTTTTGACTATATTACTTGAATGTCCAGCTATTTTACTATGCACCTGTTGAAGTATTAAGATCAACTTTAGAGGCCCTACTTTGTGGCCCACCAGTGAGAGCCATTAAGCTGATAGGTAGTAGTGACAGGGATTTCCCAGCAATGGTCTGACAGCTTTGAAACTCTCTCCACAGGGAGGTGAAGATACAACTTTCCTAGTTTATTTCACTATACTACACTACTAACAAGATGCGACTCCATACACAGCAGTTTGTAAGCAACTACACACAAATCCCCTTCAACTTTCCTCTGTGTAAGAAACTGGGGAGAGACAGAGCAGAGTCCAGCAATGACAGATATGTAAGTGGTGCTATCAGTCTGGATCATTGAGTGTTACTGATTGATAACATCCTTGCAGAACAGAAAAACCAAGAAGATAGGGTGTGACATCAAGTAATAGCTAAGTATTGCATGCATATGTAATTAAGCATATAGTAAACAAAGTGGCTCAGGCATGTTCAACTATATGGGACTGCTGGAACATTCAAGAGAAGTTGTGCCAAAACTTCCTTCACCTTCTAAACTTCATATCTCAGAGCCAACTTTTAAAGTTTAAGAATCTCAACCAGTCACCAATTAAAACATGATTTCATTTGACCCACTACTTGTGAACACATTCAGTGCTGCTTTCTCTCACTGATCAGCAACTATGTGTCCTTACACAGATAATTTGGGGGGGGGGGTAGGAAAGCCCCAGCCTTGAATAAGATTCTCTCTTTAAAACGCAATACATAAATAGCCAAAAGCCCCCTTACAGCTGAAACAGAACCTGTTTCCTGCCACAGAAATCCAAGCCAGCTTCTGCTCCTCTCATGTATATCATCACTTTTATATCCAAGGTCCTTCCCCCATCCCAGCTTTCCTCTTTTACCAAAAGTAAATGCTCCTCAAAAGTACATAGCCCTTCCCACTAATTTTTGCTCTGATAAGAGTCCTTCTGGAATACATAACATTCCAACAAAGGAAGCTGCCTCCAAGCACACACAGAATGCTACTCTTGTCAATGTGCAGCGGTCGTGGCCTAACCTCCCGCTCCTGCCAGACTTAGAATTAAAGGGGAAGGAAAAGCTGCTCCAAGGCAGATGCCACCGCCAGAAAGGCCAGTGAGGCACGACGAAAGCAGCGCTGACCCAGGACCAAGAAAACTTGAGTTCATAATCACAGTGGATGAGTCACTAAGCCAGTGGATGTCACAGAGCTCTTGGGAGGTGGGACGCCCTGGGTTTGTTACACATTCTCACGGCAACTTGCACTGAAGGAGGAGTTAAAAAACAAAAACCTTCTCAAGGAAAGACAAAACTAGTCCTACTTTATGGAAACCCACTTCATTTAACAACTGACCCTGTAGTGACTGAGGGGCGCCCCGAAACTAACGGTTTAACTTACTTAGAATAGGAAATGAATGGGCCCTAAACTAAAACTGCACATAACGCAAAGGGGTTCCTTGCGCCTACATCCCCCCGCTCCCGCTGTTGAAGAAGCCTCGCCCTTTGCCTCTCAGCCCTGCCCCTTTCTCCTCAGAGGGACCAGGGGTCCCCCAACCGGGGAGGCAGTTCTGGGGAGGCCGCCTAAGACGCGCCTGGCCGACGGCGCCCCCACCCACCCTCACTCACCAGCCGCTGTCGTCGGGGAGCCGCTTTGCTGCCTGCGAAGCTTCCCTTATACTGCCGTCAAGAGGCGCGGCGCGAGGAACAAGGGCGACGGTCCTCCACGAAGCGCTCCCCGATTGGCCACGCGGCGTCACGCGGCCGTCCGCTTCGGCGCACGTGGAAGGCTGTTGTTGCCCCGCGCGGGTGACGAGACGATTAACTGACTGACGCCGCCAAACGGAGCGCCCCTTCCGGCTATGGGGGGAGGGTCAAGCGCTCGCGGAAGCGGAAGTGCGTCGTATTGGTCACCCTTCGGGCGCATTCTAGGATTGCTCGCCTCGGCGGAGCGCCTGCTATGCCTCGGTACTGTGCAGCCACCTGTTGCAGGAACCGAGCGGGACAGAGCGCCCGCGATCAGCGCAAGCTCAGCTTCTACCCGTGAGTGCCTCGGTCAGGAAGGCCGAAGGGATGCCCTTGTCCCTCCTCCCAGCCCTCATATAATGTCAGGTTGACTGGGAAAAGGTCCCATAAATTGGGGAGGGGGGGAGTTCTCTTTCAGGTGAGCGTGCTTATTCAGGAGAAGCCCGTATGGCTTCACAAAGAGCTTCGGGATGCTCTGCAAACAAAAAAGGACACGCATGGGAAGTGGAAAGAAGGCCAGGCTACAAGGGCGGAATAAAGACGGGTAGCACGGAATTGCAGGGATGGCTAAAGCTAGGAATGAACTTAGGCTAGCAAGGGATGCTAAATGCACCAGAAGAGCCTTCTGATATGTCCAGAGGAAAGAAATGGGTTCAGCTACTCAGAGTGGATGGCAAAATGATAACACATTACGAAGAAAAAGAAGTGCTCAGGTACTGCTTTGGCTACGTCTTTTTTTTTTTTTTAATTGGGTAACCTCCCTGTGTGGGAATGCTGTGGACACAATCCATCTTTGGCAAAGGTTTTAACAGAGTGCCCCATGATACCTGATTAACAAGCTAGCTAAAAGCGGGCTAGATGGAAAAATGATCAGGTTGATCTACAGTTGGCTACAGAATTGGATTGAAGAGTACTCATCAATGACACCTTCTCAAACTGGGGAGAGGTAACAGGGTTTTGCAGGGGTCAATCCTGGTCCCAGTGCTCTTTTATATTTTTATTAATGATCTTGTTGAGAAAGTGCAGGGAACAGTTAGCAAATTTGCAGATGGCACAGAACTGGGTGGGATAGCTAATACCCTGAAAGACAAAAATAAGATTCAAGGTGATCTTGATAGGTTGGAGTGCTGGGCTGAAAACAACAGAATGAAATTCGATAGGGACAAAGGCCAAGTACTGCACTTCAGGGAGAAAAACCAAATGCATCACCACAAGATGAGGGATACTTGGCTCAACAATACTGCAAGTGAGAAGGATCTTGAAGTGGTTGTAGAACACAAACTAAATATGGGCCAACAATGCAATGTAGCTGCAAAAAGGGCAAATGCTATTTTAGGCTGCATTAATAGAAGTATCACTTCAAATCCTGTGAGGGACTAGTTTCCCTATACCCAGCACTAGTCAGACCTCATCTAGAGTATTGTGTCCAGTTCTGGGTACCACAGTTTAAGAAAGATGCAGACAAGCTAGAAAGTGTTCAGAGGAGGGCAGCAAGGATGTTCCAGGACTGGGAACAAAGCCCTATGAGAAGAGATTGAAAGACTTGGTTATGTTTAGCCTTGAGAATTGAATACTGAGAGGAGATATGATAGCACTCTTCAAATACTTGAAAGGCTGTCACAAAGAGGAAGGACGGGATCTCTTCTTGATCATCTCAGAGTGCATGACATGTTACAAGAAGCTCAAGTTACAAGAAGCCAGAACTGCTAGATATCAGGAAAACCTTCCTGACTGTTGAAGCAGTATGACAATGGAGCCAATTACCTAGGGAGGTTGTGGGCTCTCACACTGGAGGCATTTGAGATGCAACTGGACAACCATCTTGGAGGGATGGTTTAACTTGAGTCCTGCGCTGAGCAGGGGTTGGACCTGATGGCCCGCTCACCCATACGGATTCTACTGTTCTATGAGTCTTCCTATATTTTCCTGGAATGAAGCACCAGAGATACGAAGGGGGCTCACACTCTAGGGCAGTGTGCAGGGGATGGGTCCCATAGTTGTGATAGAATAAATTAGCTTTCCCCAGTCTGGTGCCCTCCAGATATGTTGGATTACAGCCTCTACCTTTTCTGATCATTGGCCTTGTTAGCTTATCAGAGCTGAAGTCCAACACATATGAAGAACATTAGCAACAGTTGGAGCTGCAGCAAATGCACCTTTTCTATATGCCTTTTAAATGTGAAAGCCAGATCCTTTGCATTTCTTCTTATGCATCCATACACCTTACTATGAATGTATTACTCAGGTGTTAGGTTAGGAGTTACTGTGTGAGATGTGGATCATGTCTGTAATTATATCTAGTATATTATAGAAGACAAGCTGCTCAGGAGCATCAGTACAGATGCAAAGAAGTCACCAGAAAACAATGGTTTTCTTCCCCAAAGTTTATTAGGTGCATTCAGAGTCCAACTGCATTTACAACCCTCTGCCCATTTCAAGAGTCAGTATGATGAAGTGGTTAGAGTACCAAATAGAATTTGAGAGGCCTGGCTTCAGATCCTCAGTCAGTCATGAAAGTCACTGGATGATCTACCTCTCTGCCTATCCTATTTAGTGGAATTGTTGTAAGGATAAAATTGGTTTGGAGGGGAGCCGCACCATGGTCAGTGAAGTAAAATATAGCAGGTTGGTTAGGGTTGCCAGAACAAATGAGTAACTTTCATTTCCCTTTCTGCAAAAAGTGATTAACAAGCAAGCCACAAAATACAAGTCCTGCTGCTAGTTCCATTACATGTTTGCTTGGCAGGACATAAGCCCAGAGACTACAAAATTATCATTTGAATCAGCAGCCTCAAAAAATATGGATTTTCCTACTAGATGTATTTCAGGAAGTATTTGGCTTCAGTGCGATGTTATCATAGTATAATTAATATTCATATTCATGATACTAGTGTAAAATTGATGTTCTGGGCACAAAGGAAATCCCAACATAAATGGGGCTTTCCAAAGTTCAGTCCTAGAACCCATTTCGTCTGGCAGGGATGAGGCCAGAAAGATAAACAGAACAACAGAGCACATTTAAATTTCATTTTCTTTGCCACTAGGCAACTTGCATCCACTCAAGAAAGCATAGACAGTTCTTCTGACAGTAAGATTTCTATGTTGTTTTGTTCCTTGAAACTTTCCTAGTGGCTATCATGAGTTTGACTCTGTCCAGTAAGTATAAAGCTTCCAGGAAACTTACGTAGTTTTATAGCATATGTAAGCCATCCTAAATAATAAAAAATAGCTACAATTATTTTAATAGTCTTTAAAATGGCACAAGGTTCTTTGTCTATGTTTTTCAAGTAAACCAAAACCAATACCCAGAGAAAATCTATAGCCTCGGTATAAAGGTATTGGGAAATGACAGGCAAAGTGAGTGGACCAATTGCAAGGCATTCTGGCATCTGGCCCTCAGGAGCAGGAGTCACTCTGTGTCTGGAGTCAGAAGTTTTTCGGAAATGGACGGGAAGTTTCAGGTTGGATTGAACTTTTTGCATGGGTAGATGCTTATCTCACATCTCAAAGCATGCCACATGAATTTGTGCTGCTTTGTAACTTGTAGAGCTGTAATAAAAGGACTGTGCTCTGAAGTTTCATTTGAGTCTGCTGGAGTGAAAAAGAGGGAGGGATATCGCTGATGGCAATATCAAAGTTCTTTGGTAATGATGTTGAAAGAATAGCTATTGAAATAGAATCCTGATATTTCAGTAGATCTTTTTAATATAAACCAATCAATATGAATGCAGAGCCTATGACAAATTGCAGAAGTAATTCACAGGCATAAAAATTGCACAAACTATTGTTAAATATACCCTGTTCTTCGGTAGGAAATTTCCAGAATTTGTTAGCTGTTTCAACACAAATGAAAAATAAGTGAACATTCACAACAGTTGCACAAAAAGCAGTTGCATTTATTGATTGATTGATTGATTTATAATATTTATATGCCATCCTTTCGCAAAAGCCTATGTTAATGTCAGGTGAAAGAAGTAGACATAAAAAAACCTTTGAAACTCTGGTTTCACCTGTTGCTACCATAGAAAATAGCTGACTTTCCTCTGGTTTTGGTGGCATTCAGAAGAGACTGTGGGATAGATCTTAATTCATGGGCAGATTCATGTAAGTGGAAAAAGTTTCTGAGATACTTCTAAGCCACTCAATAGCTTGACAGATCAATACCAACTCTTTGAATTGTGGTGATGATATCACTTGGCTGAGGAATTATACAACTCATTTAATTTTTAAGAGAACTCTCACGCTTACTGGTTTTTAGTAAGCTTGCTAACACCACAGATGCACAGGAATGCCAAAATGTTACAGGCAGAACATGAGCTGAAACATAACATACTGGGGTTTTTTTACAAATCTTTTGTCACAGATTTCCTCTTCATGATAAAGAAAGATTGGAGAAATGGTTACGAAATATGAAATGTGGCACGTGGACTCCCAGTAAGCATCAGGTCCTCTGCAGTGACCATTTTACACCAGATTCTCTTGATGTGCGGTGGGGTATTCGATATTTGAAAACAAGTGCAGTGCCAACTATTTTTTCATCATCTGATAATCAGGTAACGCATTGCAAATTAGAAATGCCATATGATTCTTGCCCCACAATGACATGGCAAGTATTTCCGTTGACTTCAATGGGCTTGGTATTAGAGTCATTCCTGAATTGTTCATGGACCTCCCTTGCTTATGGGGGTGGTGGGGGAGTAAGAAGGAGAGAAAGGAGGTTTCCACTTTGCTGATTTGATTTGGTCCCAATTATCCAGTGCAGTGTTGCAGTTAAGCTGAAATTTTACAAAAGCCCCATCTGCAACAATCAGTGGATTGGATTTTCCAGAAAAAATTCCATTGGCCTAAATCATTGGGATCCAGTATAGCATATTTGACATATATTTAATAAACTAAAAAAAGATATGGCAAGTTGATTTTACACACTGTATAAATATTTGATTTTTTATTTTTTTATTTTTTTGCCAGTAGCTAAGAAGTTGTTGAACTGAAATACCTGGACAAGGGGAAAATTTAGTAAAGTGGGCCTACTATAATTTAAATGTCACAGAAAACTTATGTAAAGCTTTACTGGGAAATCATTTTATGACATGGCAACTCATGCCTGCAGAGCTCTAAGTATGTGCACTTCTTGGGCCTTGTCATCTGAAAACAGTTACTTACAACATCAGTTTTAGATTTGACCAGGATTGTTTTAATGTTGAAAATAAAATAATCCTGGAGAGATGCCTCAAAATTATTTGTTAGGGTAGATCCAGATTCACATTGGATTGATGGCAGATGGGAGAGGACTTCCCTGCTCACTGCTTCCCATAGCAACCTCTCAGCCCCTTGCAAATGGTGCAGAGTCATGCAGCTGTTAGGGTGGATCCCCATGAATCAGGCAAGCGAGTTCCCCTCCTTATGGGAGGCAGATTCTGGGTCAAATCCTGAATGCGTGAATTGTCTATCATAGGGGGAAGGTTAATAATGGACCCTGCTTAAACTCAGTTTGAATAGCACAATTGTGGTAATGAATTTAAGGCTGCAGGCCTATGCGCAGAAGGAGTAAGCCCTTTTTACCCAGAGGTAAGTCCCATTGTGGCCAATATGCATAGGATAGGACTGCATAACAGAAAGAATTACTATGCAATGTGTAACACTCAGGGGCATTTTAATCAAGTGGAACATTTCTCCTCTTAGGAAAAGGGACTTTCCCAGAAAAAAATGCAGGAGAGAAGAACAGAAGATGCTAAAGAAAGGAACAAGAGTGTAGCAACTACATCTCTTAAATCTTGTTCACCAAAGAGAATTATAATTGAAGAAAGCCTATACCGAAAAGCACTTTGTACAACTCCCAGCAAGTCTTCAGGAAAGGAAGAACTACTTCAGAATATAGTAAAAGCTGAAAATAACATTGCATATCCAAATAACATAGTTAAGCAATATATGGAGCAAGCAAGATCTGTGTTAGTAGCAGCTGATGTGGAAAATACAGGAACTGCTGATTTGAACACCCCAGAAAATAGTTCTACTAACTCTGTAGAGAACCCCTTCCATAGTACAACCACAATTTTGCAAACTTCCGTTCATGATCTTCATTTGTGTCTTGATCATGTCTCAGATTCAGAAACTACAGTTTTACAGGCTACTCATCCTGAACACTTGGAGTCCTCTCTGGAAATTAACAATGTCACTGTACCAATTCCAGATCTTCCATCTGATCGTTCGAACACTCATATTGCAGACTGTTCAGTGGAAGTACAACAAACTGATGAAAATTCTGTGTTACTCCAAACTGTGTCACAAGCTTTAGAAGAGTTCAGTGGAAATAAAGAGTCTGTTATTACCATTATAGTTCCTTCTGAGGGTCCTAGAACTCCCTTGTTGTTAGAGGGTTCATTCCTACCCACAGAACAGGAATTGAACGTAGAAATTGAAAACTCTATGTGTATCACCAGTGGCAGTGGCATTGAAGTGCTACAAACTGAACATTCATACTGCAGGCAAGACACAGACAAGGAACAACTCTGGCAAAAAATTGCAAAGCTGCACTCCAAAATAGCACTTTTAGAAGTACAGGAGAGAAAGACTTTAAGCAGACTCAAATCCCTAGAAGCACTTATTGCAAAACTGAAGCAGGAAAATCTCCTTTCTGAAGAAAAGCTGAAAATAGTTGAAAACTGTTTCACAACATTTGAAGTTACAATGATACAATAAAAGCTTTAAATTGATTTTTTTCAGTTGATTACTCCATACTTCTCCAGAGACACCTACTTTTTAATTAATGGCTTGGCTCCAGATTTGTATGCAGTGGAATTCCACTAATTGAACTGCCAGGGAGTGGAAGTGGGACCATCTTCACAGACTTCCCCTTTCCTCTGCAGCTACCTTTGCTCTCCCCTAAGGAATCTGCTCTGGAGCAGCATAGGCAGCAGCACAGAGGGCTGCACAGGCAAGGAAAAATCAGTGTCAATGACATTCCCACTCCCCCTTGCAGCAGGAGACTCCACTAAATCTGGGTCATTTCTGCACATCAGACCTTTCCATTTATGGAGCAGCATGTCCAGAGCCAACCCAATGTTATGCGTGATTGCTCTGCAGCATGCAGAGTGCGTTCAACAGGGCACACTCTTCAATCATTGTGTGTGGGATTACAGCAATGAAGCATCAGACTTTGCAATTTACTTGAAGGTGCACTGAGTTCCTTATTACTCCTGAGGAAGTGTACATAGGACAGTAACTTCAACATTCTAGTGGTTTCAAGGCTGCAAACTCACTTCCTCAGCTTGATGGTGTTACATTAATATTGCAATTCTAGGTATGTTTACTTGGAAATAATTCCACAGCACTCTACAGGATCCGTTATGCACTTAAGATTGCAGCCCACTTCTATTTGTTTTAGTGGATCTTAGCATCTACTTAACCCATGTGGAACCAAGGGTGGGGCTGACTTGCTCCCTAACCCATTGCACCCAAATAAAGGGTTAAGAGCCGGATGCGATACTGGCCTGGTTCACATGTACCAGCAAGCCACCATGGGTGAATTTCCCTGTGGGATTTGCTGTTCTGCATTTCTTGTTATGGGCAAATCTGGTGAGGGTGGGTTGCTGAGGTGGTTAACAAGTCCCCCAGAACCCAAAGCCTGTTCAAGCGTTGTCAGCGACTTGTTAAGCACCCCAATAGCCTGCTCTCACTAGGTTTGCACATAAAGCGGTGCAGCACACCCCCACGACAGCCTGAATTTTCAAGTAGCACTGGTTACTTCAACAAAAGCCCCGTGGAGAAACTCACCCACAGTAACTTGTTACGTGCAAACTCGCTCAATTTGTCTTCAGTTAATGTTTTCTCCCAAGCATGTATCAGTCAAGTTTTATTGTCTGTGGCCCATGGCTATAGATCAACTGCCTGCCTCACTCTAATGGCAGGGCTACCCAGCCCTGTGTGGTTGCCCATTGCCTAGCTAGCCTTGCTATGGACAGAGTATGCTGGTGGCATCCAAGCACCGTACCAGTAAGCAACCTGTTGCTTTGCTTGGAGCTGACTAAGGAGGTGCATCTTCAGTGCCCGATAATGACAGACAAGGACAAGGACCCCCTTTTACACACTTGATCACCTTAAACACTGTGTCCAAGTAGCTTCCAAGTGTGCAATGAATACTTCCACTGGTTTTCAAGTGTGTGGACTTCGCCTGGGGTAGGGAGCGGGGGGAGGGCAGTGCAGGGGATCAGCAATAGGATCTCTCGCCCTGACAACTTGCTTGTGGACATCCTGTAGAAAGCCAGTTGGCCACTTCATGCCAGAATGCTGGACTAGAAAATGCTTTCATCTGCTCCTTCCTATATATACTATAAAATGTGCAGGTTTGGGCCTGGAAACCCTCTAGTGCAGGGGTGGACAACTTTGGCCATCCAGATGTTTGAGCCTATAATTCACATCACCCCATAGTAGCATAGTCAGTGGCTAAGGCTGATGGCTGTTGTAACTCCAGTTTTGGCCTACAACACCCAGCATCCCTAACCACTGTCTATGCGAGGTGTATGTGTGCTGTGCTGGGAGTTACAGGCCCAAATATCTTGAGAGGCAGAAGTTGCCTTCCTGTAGCATATAGCATAGCAAATGCAAGTTGGGAGGAAGGAATAGCTGTCCTTTAACACTTCCGTGCACCTGAAACATTACATGTATAGGATCTCTTAGGCTTCTGGTTATCCAGTGCCTTGCCAGACTTCTGGCAGCAGGGCGGGAGAAGCAACAAATGTGATTTTCACCTCCACCTTCTACTTGCAAAATTTCCCCCTAGGTGGGCCTTTGAGCCCACTCCAGGGGCCCAGCCAGGCTGGAGAGGGCATAGGATTTCTTGTATCCTTCCCCCTGCCCTCCCACTGGGTGCTTGGGATGTGGCTGGTTCCATTCTTTTCATAACACCTGCAAGGGGATGAGGGAGGAGGATCCCCAAATAAGGGTCCAAAGTTGTGGCAGTGTCTGTAGCCTGTAGACGTGAGCAGTTCTATAATTCCCCAGATGCTCTCCTAGTGACCAGAGGATCGCTCTGCCCAACAGTTGGTTAAAAAAAGTAATTTTTATGTTCTCCTTTATTTTAAGAATTGATCTTTGGAAGTTTTGTTATTTGATACTGTATAATATATGTGCAATTCTGGGTCTGGGTGTTTTTAAGCAGTGGTGTGTTCACATAATGTTAACATGGTAACCACACAGCATGATATTTTACCTTGTGTCCTATGTTGACACATTCACATGTTTTCTATGCATGTATGATTTCCATGCTTCTCCATCTTCCCTCCAAGCGGCAGTGTGCACCACTCCTTCCTACTTTGCCTGCCTTTCCCACACTTGCCTGTTTATTTACTTATTGGATTTATTTCCTGTTTTTTTCTTACACTGAACTCAAGGCAGCTTACATCATTCTCTTCCACCTGCTCTGTCTTATCCCCACAAGAACTCTGTTGGGCTGAGAGTCTGAGACTGGCTCAAAGTCACCCAGTGGGCTCCATGGCCGAGCGGGGACCAGAACCCAGGTCGCCTGAGTCCCCGTCCTGCACTCTTAACCACTACACCGCACTGGCTGTCTCTGGCTGGCCCACCTGCTCCCCTGGCCATGGCCCCAGCCAGTTGCTCCTGCTTTTGCTTGGTTTTGTTGGCTGCTCAGTGAAGCAACAGCCTACTTGCTAGAGCAGCACCGTTGCTGCAGGGTAGCACAGCAGGAGAACTCGCTGCTGCCGCCACATGCCATGCCCATGCATAAGCACACCCACCCCTCTACCCCATCCCTGCATGTGTGTCCAGACTCACACATGCTGCCAGTGGCTGCCACACACACACACACACACACACCGTGGGTATCCACACTGGCAGCCAGGTCAGGAATGGAGGGATTGCATCCTGCCAGGCAGACTTTCCCGATGGTGCCAGGACTGTGACCTTCAAGATGTCTGGGCATCTGCCTGGGAAAGGTTGCTGGATGGCTGGCAGGACAGTGTGGTAGGGGACTGCAGGCTTGCAGGGGGTCCTGAGGATTGTCCAGGACAAAATGGGAGCAGGGCTGAGGGCGGGAGACACGGGCTCTGTGGGGTGCTAGTCCTGTTGGTCAAGTCCCATGTGCTGTGCCCAGGAAGAAGCCCAAGCATGGGGCCACTTCAAAGCATCACTCTAGTTGAGGGCAGCGACCAGGCCGAGTTGCCTCTGTGGACGCTGCTGCTGGAGGTTGGTAGGGAGTGTGGAGGCTGCCAATCAGAGTGCAGCTGCCAGCAACTCAGCAGTTGCTAGGCTGAATAGTAAACCGCCATGAGAGTCTCTGGAACAGCGTTCCCCAACCTTGTGCCTTCCAGACACATTGGGACTGCAGCACCCAGAATGTCCAGTCAATGGCTCTGTTGGATAGGAATTCTGGGAGTTGCGGTCCAAATGCCGCTGAAGGCTGCCAGGTTGGGGAAGGCTGCTCTAGAATAAATAGAAAAGTCTTAAATGTATAAATGGGTTAACAAAAAATGGAGATTGGCGCATCCGCTGCAGCCATGGCCTCTCTTGCTGCCAAATTTGCTAGTGGAAATGCAAAAACCATGCAAAACATTACTGGAGTCACATGCAAGGGCAAGTAATGGTGATGCTTGGAGACCTTAAAACACCATTGATTCTCCATGGGGTTTTATGGTAACCAAATGGACTGCATTTTGCCATCAATGCAGAATTCACACATAACCACAAGTCCTGCCTGCGCAATTTCCAGTTGTCGTTATGTGTGAATACGGCCAGTGTGTTCCCATTGGTAGGCTCTGAAGACTAAATCAGTTAATTGAAAACATTGCCTGCTTCTTTCTGCAGAAGATGCTGTCAGGTGTGCCAGGCTCAAAGGAAGCTGATCTTTGTATAAATGAACAAGAAGCTGGAAGTGGTTTGAGCTTTAGAGAACAGCCAGGACTGTGACCTTCAAGATGCACTAGCCTCCTCCCCAGAGCAGACAATAGAGAGTCTTGTGGCACTCTAAAGGTAATCATTTTATTATCACATAAGATACCTCGCAAAAGCTTATACTATGTGCATTTGTTCATCTTCAATGTGACATGAGACTCGGTGTTGTTTTTGCTGCAGCAGACTAACACAATTGCCTCTCTCCAAAACTGATCTGGTCCTGAGCTCTCCTTTTTAATGTAATTCACATTAATAATATGTGATGCCCCAGGCCAATGCTCAGAAAAAAGGAAAATGAGCCACTTACAGTGTTACAAATTACATTTTGGGCAGTTAAACTGCTTGGTACACTTAATGATCATTTATTGCTATGTAAAAGCACAGTGGGCATGAAGGTTAAACAGTGTCTCACCAATTGGTCTGAATGAAAGTATTGACTAGCCTGCACTAATTAGGACTACATAATAGTGTGACATTTTAATGATACCTCTGGTTGTTTGAACAGATGCCTTTACTTATACGTGGCAGATAATTTAGGCATTTTAAGACTTAATTCCCTTTAACTAATGCCCATTGTCCAGATCCTTGGCCCGATGAGCTTGTGATCCCCAGGTGACGAGACCTTGAGTGCTGCACCAGGATGGTTACCTCCCAGGCTTGATGCCTTAGCGAAGAACTCTCATCAGCTGCATTCTTCTAAGAACAAAGAAGCCCCCCTCCCCCTCCCCTTTCTTTTTTTGGTAATTTGTGCATTCTGAAATATTCCTACAAGTATAGGCAGCTATTAGTGCATGTGCAGTCATACGATCTTATTTATGAGAATAATATTTTTAAAAAGGTTAAAGAGATATTCCTGGTGCATTCCCTTTTATTTGTGTAAATAGAAATACATAGAAACCTTTGAAGATCACAATGCTTCTGGTCATATAAGACTGTGCAGAGAGAGAGAGAGGAATCTTGTATACTAGAGGTATGGTTTTGATATTTGGTTATTGTTAGGGGATATTATTCTTTTCAGAATGGATTTATGCTTTTCTGAGGTACCATTTTATTTTATTTTATTAAAAGCTTTTCTAACCTGTGCACCACTAGCATCTCAGAACAGCTTACAATAAAAAAAACAAATGGAATAAAACAAAACATCACAGCATCCAACAATTTGAAATAATAAAAGTCCAGTTAAAAGCACTTAAACATTAAAATGATGGGAAAATAAAAAGCAGTTTGCCTGACACTAAAAACAATATAATGTTGGCTCCAAGGAAACCTCTCTGGGGAGCATATTCCATAGTCTGCTATTATATTACTGCTATCTGCAAAACTCTTTGCCTAAACAAATGTTCTTACTCTATTGTTCAGTTTAAGAGATGTTCAAGAGGAATTAGACTTCCTTTATTAAGATTTGGTGTGCCACTAATCTTGGGAAATGAGCAAGATTCCCTTTGCCCATGCTGTATTACAAATACTTCATCATGCTTTCTGCAGAAGCAGTTTTGCCACAGTCAAAAGCACTAGCTAGCCTCAAAACAATCAAAGCACAGAATATGACCCAAGCACATCTTTTAAAAGCATCAGGAGCTTTCCATCTCCCTGAGACTTCTTTCCAGGAAGGGAGATTTGTGCAAAAACAACACACTGTTGCAGGTCAAGCAGATGCCAGATTGCCTGGTGTGTGTGAATTGCAACTCTGAGACTTGCAAAAAGGCAAGACGCTTTGATACTCCTCGGAACTGGCAGCAAGGAAAGAGAAAGGCTCAGCAGCACTAATGCCAGCACCAGAGCTGCTTGGGCAGATTACTTGCTCAGCTGCCTATCAGGTCTGCAAATGCTCTGCACATGTGCTGAGGAGGCATGCCTTCATGAGTGGGTCCTCCCCACTTGCCTCCTTCCATCAAAACAGCATGAGGTGAGCAATGGGTTGACATCCCAGTAATTCAGCACAGTGCTGCGTTCCCACTGCGGGTCTGAATGACAACCCAAGGCTGTGGTTAAAGAAATGCTGATCTTCAAAACTTTCCTACTCTGTAAGTTTCCTGACAAGTTGCAAGTCTACCAGAAGAATGCTAGCATTTCAAATAACCTTGAATGTCTCTATCAGTGCTCAGGGCTGAAAAAGGATTAGACACTTGCACATTTAATATTTCTGTACAATGGCTTGTCTGTTCCAGAACAGAATTTCCCATAAGATATGTTCACATACTGAGTGGATACACAAAGAAGATATTTGCAGTACTATAGGCCAAAAATACAGGATGGCTTTTGAGATTTCACATCCCTGAACAAAAGATTCTGAAGGCCAGGTAAACAAGCTACCATACTGAACTCCATCAGAAGCTCTGGATATGAATTATGAATCTTTGTAAGCCACATTCTTGAGGTCACTTATGGAACAAAATGATTAAAAGTGCTTATGTATTCACTTAAAATTAGTTTAGGCCTTAGGCTGCCCTTAAAGGATGGGACTCTCTCAAGGCTTTGCACAAGATAAAAAGCATTCAAAAGAGATGCAGCAAAAATTCAGCAATTTACAAAGCTGAATGACATTGCATCAGATCTGATTAGCTGACTTCAGATATTTACTAGAATGGCCTTCCCAAATTCTCCACTTTATTTGTGGGCATAAAAATTGGAAGGACTTATATCATCTAATATACTCTGTAGCAAAATTGACTTTTCCAACAGTTGTGGGAGAGGAAGAAAGCAACTTTCAAGGCAATTTTGCTTCTAATATATACTACATTAATTATATTGCTAATTTACATGGATGGTTCAGAAGTAGTAGTAGACTAAAAAAGGATGGCTGGAAGAACTAAGCACTGAATCTATTGCTTCCTTCAAACCTATGAAATAAATATTGAAATAACATTAGAGCTGAATCAATGGTTGCACTTCAAATTCTCCACATTCACAGAAAGAGAAATTGAGATGGTCATTTTGGTAAATATTTTCCAGTAGCAGAATGAATTTCTTCAGTTGTACCAGAGGAGCTTATAAAAAAGAAACTGACAGGAAATATTTTTTCCAAGAAACTGCAGCTCAGTTCTCTGGTGATCCACTGGTCAGACCTGACCACCAGCTGCCACAATCTGTGACAAATGAATCATAGGCAAACAAAAAGATCTTCTGCAAAGTAAACCCACTCTTCTTCTTCTCGCTAAATGAATGTTCATTACCACTAAGCTATAAAATAAGTCTCTAAGCATTGTTGTTGATGTTGTTAGTCACGAAATCGTGTCCGACCCATTGCGACCCCATGGACAACATTCCTCCATCCTCTCCTGTCCTCCACCATCCCCCGGAGTCCCCTCAAGCTCACACCAACTGCTTCAGTGACTCCATCTAGACACCTCATTCTCTGCCATCCCCTTCTTCTTTTGCCATCTATTGTTCCCAACATTAGGCTCTTCTCCAGGGAGTCCTTCCTTCTCATTAGGTGGCCAAAGTATTTGAGTTTTGTCTTCACTATCTGGCCTTCTAAAGAGCAGTCAGGGTTGATTTCCCCTAGGACTGACTGGTTTGATCGCCTTGCTGTCCAAGGGACTCGCAGGAGTCTCCGCCAGCACCACAATTCAAAGGTCTCAGTTCTTCGGTGCTCAGACTTCTTTATGGTCCAACTTTCACAACCATACATTGCAACTGGGAAAACCATAGGCTTGACTATAAGCACTTCTGTTGGCAGGGTGATGTCTCTGCTTTTTAGTATGCTAGCTAGATTTGCCATAGCTTTCCTCCCCAGGAGCAAGCGTCTTTTAATTTCTTGGCTGCAGTACCTGTCTGCGGTGATCTTGGAGCCCAGGAAAATAAAATCTGTCACTACCTCCATTTCTTTCCATCTATTTGCCAAGAAGTGAGAGGACCAGATGCCATGATCTTCGTTTTCTTAATGTTGAGTTTCAGGCCAACTTTTGCGCTCTCCTCCTTCACCTGAATCAAGAGGCTCTTTAGTTCCTCTTCACTTTCTGCCATTAGAGTGGTATCATCTGTATATCTGAGGTTGTTGATATTTCTCCCAGCAATCTTAATTCCAACTGGTGATTCATCTAGCACCGCCTTTCTCATGATGTGCTCTGCATATAAGTTAAATAGGCAGGGTGACAGTATACAGCCTTGCTGACCTTCTTTCTCAATTTTGAACCAATCGGTGGTTCCATGTCCAGTTCTCACGGTTGCTTCTTGACCCGCATATAGGTTTCTCAAGGGACAAATAAGATGGTCTGGTACTCCCATCTCTTTAAGAACTTGCCACAATTTGTTGTGATCCACACAATCAAAGGCTTTAGCATAGTCAGTGAAGCAGAAGTAGATGTTTTTCTGGAACTCCCTAGCTTTCTCCATGATCCAGCGTATGTTGGCAATTTGATCTCTAGTTCCTCCCCCTCTTCAAAATCCTGCCTGTACTTCTGGTAGTTCTCGGTCCACATACTGCTGGAACCTAGCTTGTAGGATTTTGAGCATAACTTTACTAGCATGTGAAATGAGTGCAATGGTGCGGTAGTTTGAACATCCTTTGGCATTGCCCTTCTATGTGATGGGAATGTAAACTGACCTTTTCCAATCCTGTGGCCACTGCTGAGTTTTCCAAATTTGCTGGCATATTGAGTGTAGCAGTTTTACTGCATTGTCTTTTAAGATTTTGAATAGCTCAGCTGGAATACTGCAACCTCCACTAGCTTTGTTGTTGCTCAGACTTCCTAAGGCCCGTTTGACTTCACATTCCAGGATGTCTGGCTCGAGGTCAGTGACCACCCCATCGTGGTTATCAGGGACGTTAAGGTCTTTCTTGTATAGTTCCTCTGTGTAATCTTGCCACCTCTTCTTAATCTCTTCTGCCTCTGTTTGGTCCCTGCCATTTTGGTCCTTTATCATGCCAATCTTTGCATGAAACGTTCCCTTCATATCACCAATTTTCTTGAAGAGATCTCTGGTCCTCCCTATTCTATTGTTTTCTTCTATTTCTTTGCACTGTTCATTTAAGAAGGCATTCTTATCTCTTCTGGCTATTCTCTGAAATTCTGCATTCAGTTGGGTGTATCTTTCACTTTCTCCCTTGCCTTTTGCTTCCCTTCTTTCCTCAGCTATTTGTAAAGCTTCCTCAGACAGCTATTTTGCTTTCTTGCATAATTTTTCTTTGGGATGTTTTTAGTTGCTACCTCTTGTACAATGTTGCGAACCTCCGTCCATAGTTCTTCAGGCACTCTGTCTATCAGATCTAATTCCTTAAATCTATTTGTCACCTCTACTGTATATTCGTCAGGGATATGATTTGGTCATACCTGAGTGGCCTAGTGCTTTTCCCTACTTTCTTCAATTTAAGCCGAAATTTTGCAACGAGAAGTCCATGATCTGAGCCACAGTCAGCTCCTGGTCTAGTTTTTACTGACTGTATAGAGCTTCTCCATCTTTGGCTGCAGAGCACATAGTCAATCTGATTTCTGTGTTGACCGTCTGGTGATGTCCATGTGTAGAGTCGTCTCTTGGGTTGTTGGAAAAGAGTGTTTGCTATGACCATCGTATTCTCTTGACAATTCTCTTCATTTTGTACTCCAAGGCCAAACTTGCCTGTCATTCCAGTTATCTTTTGGCTTCCTACTTTAGCATTCCAATCCCCCATGATGATAAGGACATCATTTTTGGGTGTTAATTGTAGAAGGTGTTGTAGGCCTTCATAGAAATGGTCAACTTCAGCCTCTTCAGCACCAGTGGTTGGGGCATAGACTTGGACTACTGTGATGTTGAATGGTTTTCCTTGGATTCGAACTGAGATCATTCTGTCATTTTGGAGACTGTATCCCAGTACTGCTTTTCCTACTCTTTTATTGACTGTGAAGGCTACTCCATTTCTTCTGAGGGATTCTTGCCCGCAGTAGTATACCTGATGGTCATCTGAATTAAATTCACCCATTCCTGTCCACTGATTAGTTCACTGATTCCTAAGATGTCGATGTTCAGTCTTGTCATCTCTTGTTTGACCACATCCAGCTTGCCTTGATTCATGGATCTTACATTCCAGGTTCCTATGGAGTATAGATCTTTGCAGCATTGAACTCTCCTTTCACCACCAGATACATCAGCAACTGAGTGTCCTTTTGGCTTTGACCCAGTCGCTTAATTGTTTCTGGCGCTACTAGTACTAGCCCTCCGCTCTTCCCCAGTAGCATACTGGGCACCTTCCGACCTGAGGGGCTCATCTTCCGGCATCATATCTTTTTTCCTTTTGGTTCTGTCCATGGGGTTTTCATGGCAAATATACTGGAGTGGGTTGCCATTTCCTTCTCCAGTGGATCACGTTTTGTCAGAGCTCTCTGCTATGACCTGTGTGTCTTGGGTGGCCCTGCACGGCATAGCTCATAGCTTCATTGAGCTACGCAAGCCCCTTCACCACAACAAGGCAGCGATCCATGAAGGAGAGTCTAAGCATGTATTTATCTAAACTATAAATATCCAGGATGTAGAGCAAGGAGGCATTTAAAAGGTTTGCTGTTAAGAAATGCGTGTTTTCTTAAGTGTTGAGAGCATAATAAAACCCCTTGGTTCAACTAGAACTGAAGTTCTCTAGTGACCTCAGTATTTTACTGTTAGTGTTTTGAATACTTGAAACTTAGCACAAAACCAATTCTCTCCTGCAGTGGAGCGTTTTGAAGAGAACGATCACTCCAATTATTTCCCAAGCCACAAGTATGCTGACACAAAATTCAGTTTTCAAATACAATTTATTACATGTAATTAAATAGCTTGCTTTGTGTTTGGCTGGACCCCAGATGCTCAGGATATTAATTTCCTATTACAAGTAGAATGTCCATAATTCTATAATTAGTTGTGGGATCTTATTTTTTCCAGCAGACTACTAATTAGACAATTGTAGCACGGCAGTTACTGAAAGTCTTAGGGCCAAAGAAGCTAGAAAATTAATATACTGTTGTTGATTGTATTGTCTTTTGAAACAGAGAGAGCAAAGGGGGAAAGAGAGCTGAAAACAAGATACAAAGCCATTTTTCAAAAATGCAATTATGGCTTCACAGAATTTATCCTAGATAATTCTGTAATAGCAAGCATACCCCTGATTTGCCAGTGCAGGGAAGAGGGGAAGACACAGAGAAACTGGGTTTCTTGCATTCTTACAGGGCATGCTTTGCCTTTTTAAAAGTAGCATGAAAAGAAATGGAGATCCATACTTAGAAAGAAAAGCCAATAGTTGTTCACTTACTATCTTTTGTAGGAATGTCTGGTATGACTGAAGACTGATTTACTACCTCAAAAGGACTGGGGGAGTTATTCAACAGTTTATACTCCATCCAAGGAATGCCCACCTTTGCATTATGAAAATTGATGTTGTAAGCCGCCCCGAGGCTCCGGCAAGGGGCGGCATAGAAATGTTTTAATAAATAAATAAATAAATAAATAAATAAATAAAATCTTTGCACACAAGCCCAGAGGTCCTGCGTTTCCAGCGTCAGCTCAAACCCAAATTTCTGTCTCCAATCCCACAGTGAAATATCTGTGGTATTTCCATAATTCGCATGAGCTGGATTGACTCTATAAAGAAAGCCACGTCCTTGAATTTACAAGAGCTGAGCAGGGCTGTCAAGGATGGGACATTTCGGAGGGCTTCCATGAATAGGGTCACCATAAGCTGGAGATGAATTGATGGCACATAACAACAAATGTCTGGCCAAGCATCATATGTAATTTCCGTATACTGGCTGGTGATTTTGCGTGTGTGCTCAACAAGCTATTCATATGGTGAGATCTTCAATTGTATTGCTATTCCATGATGTACAATCCTATCTCCTACATAGCATGGCAAGGGAGCATTGCCTTCTTACTGTCCTGTACACAGGGCCGTCTTAACAGCATTATGGGCCCCGGGCAAAGCAGTGTCCTGGGGCCCCTACGACAACTACAACTACTGGTAATTTTGGAAGTTTTCCCATTTTCCAAGGGTTAACATACACAGATTAGTATGGGGCCCACGGGCAAGTGCCCATCAGGCCCATGCGTGAAGACGGCCCTGCTTGTACATAACCTGCAGTAAACACATCTGATTTTTGCCATAGCTTTCAAGTAAGCAAATTACTGGAAGCAGTGCAGTGAGCAACATCCTGACTATTGCTAACATAGGACATTTCACAACAGAGTCAGAGCTGTAGTGAATTGCGGGTTTGCATGGCAATTAGATTGAGCAGGGATGCGCAGAACATTTTCTGTAAGATATTGCATTCCTCTTGTGCTAATAGATTTAATGCTTTGGCTCTAAGCATGCTTTTCTCCTGCAAATCCCTTGTGTGAGGATAAGAAATAGCCTTCTGTTAATGGAAAAGTTCTGCAGCGGTAGAAAGGTAGCGCCATATACAATTCTATGGTCTTATTTCATTGGCATTTGGTAAAGAATGCAGGCAATGATCAGAAGAAATGTTCTCCCTCTGTCTTGGAAGCATCGTTGGAATGATTTTCTGGCTAAAAATGGGCACAAAGCTATAAAGAGCAACAGCTTCTGCAATGAGAGTTCGGCCGATCCAGTTACTGGAGGATGGGATTGCTCCCCAAGAGGCAGACCATGTAAAGCAAACATTTGTAAGCCGTCCAGAGACTTTAGTATTGGACAGCATATCAAAACTCTAAATAAATAAATAAATAAATTTGGATTGTTATTACGGCCAGCAGCTGATGAGCTCCTAGGATGCCAGAATATCAGCAACTGTGTCGTGACACCAGTAAAAGTCTGTTCCGGTATGATGAGTCCAAGGCTTCCCTCAAATCTGAATGTTTGGCATGGACAGTGGGCTTTAATTATAATTCTGTGCCTGACAGGGCTAGTCCAAGAGGCTCCTGACACTCAGCCAGTAGAAGAAGCTAGCCAGCACCAGAGAGTTAAATTGGCCCTCCTTGCATATTCGCAGTTTAGCGGGGATGTACAGAAGACACCTCTGCGATGTACACATTGCTGACAAGCCCCGGAGAGGATAACAGTTGTGATGGCTCAGGCCCACCATTCATCTGACTCACTCGTTAGCAGATACCCATTACTAAATGCTACCTTGCAGTCCCACCACATACTACCTGTAACTGGCCACACTGTTTTGCTGTGCACATGAACAGAAATGTCATCATGAAATTACATTCAAGTGTAGAGGGTCTGAGGGATGGCGAGGGGAAAGAGCAAGGACTTGTTCCAGGGCAAGTCTTCCCCTTCTCTAGCCCAGCCTGGACTGCAGCGTTACGTACTTGGAAAAGAATCACAGCTAGTGAAGTCAGGTGTGCCCAGGACTGCAGCATGTGTGTGTCCTTGGGAGGACAGAAATAGCCTAGCAACAGAGGGGGGAAATCAGCGCCTTTGTGTTCCCACTCTTCCCTGTTCTGCTTGTGGGGCCAAGCGGGTTGATCTGGTTATATGCACGCGGCAGAAGTGGTGGATATTTAAAGCCCTTCCCAAGCCCACAGATCAGTCCAGCCAACCAAAACACCCACACGGCTGTTTGCAAAGTAAATATAATGAGCTGCTAGAGATCCAGAGAGAGCACTCCACTGGCACGTGTGTTCCTTCATGCTACTGGGGGTGGCGGGAGCCGAAGTCAAAGCAAAGCAGAGCTATGCAGGTGTGGGAGGCGGATGGGAAAGCTGTACCAGAAGTCATCTTGCTCTCAGCTGGGAGCCATCCTGTCCTCGAAGAGCTCTGAAGAGGTGAGTGTTCAACTTCTGCACCCCGCTCTGTATCTAGCCAGCTGGAAGCGACACTTTGCTTGCAATCTGGGAATATGATCCATTTGGGAGAGCACTGAGGGCTACTCAGGGAAGGTAGGAGAAAGGGGAATTATAAATACCATGGTATTCCTGAGTATCTGGTTTGCAAAGACCATGGTTTGAGGTATCAAAATGATGTGTATTGGCTACAGTTTGATGCCACAGCTGAACCCTGGTTTACATTCACATGATGTGTTTTGCGTACAGACAAAACTGTCTGCTGCAGCCTCTTCGGGTATTATTTTCCTGTGCAGGCTCCATGTTAATGCGTGCACTGAAGCAAAGAAGAAAGCGACCCCGTGGGGGGGGGGCGGGCTAGGGCTCAGCAGCATGTCAGCCAGCATGGCAGGGGCCTCTGGGCGCAAGTGCAGGCATCGCTGGGGACATTACAGGCGCATGCCACTTGCCTACCTCACCCGGGCCGAGCATGGCTGGGGAGCAGCTGAGGGCCACTGGACTGCCCTGCGGAGGATGCAGAGGAGGGCAAGAGGGAGGCAGCACAGTGAGCGGAGGAAGCGGGGGCTCCTGCAGCCACGGATGTCCCAAGCCTCGGCAGCAGTGCAAGGACCCAGGAAGAGGGAGGCCACCTGGAGAAACAGAGGAAGAAGCATGTGGGCAGCGGGCAGCAAGGCAGGGGGATATTCTCGGGGAAGGAGCTGACGTTAGCAACTCTCAGGATCTGGAAGGTCACGTTCTGCTGGGGTGCATGAAGCAACTGCACAGAAATCTGTGAGCTGCTCCGCCAAAAGGAGGTGAACTAAGCCATGCCCACCCACTTCTGCTCCCTTGCTAATATAGAGAGAGGGCCTGAGAAGTACACCAAAAGTGTTCTAGGCCCCCACTCAGCTGTGCAGCTCACTGGTGACTTTGAGCCAGTCCAGACTTGCAGCCCAGCCTACCTCACAGGGTTGTTGTGAGGATAAGCTTGAGAGTTGGAAGAGAATGCTGTAAGCTACCATAAGTTCCATGAAAGGAAAAAAGGCTGGATAAAAATATAATATATGAATAAATAGAAATCCTCATCATCACTGAAGTACATGTTTTCACTGTGAGAAATGCCCCCAACATCTATGGGCTTCCTTACATTTAAATGATTCTTCTGTTACTTTGCCAAGGAGTTCTAATCTTGTAAGTGAAGGATGCCTCCCAGTCTACTTCCATGGCATTCTAGATGTGCAGCATTAAAACAAAAACCCAAGCCAGCCTAAACCAACTCCCTCATGGATGCATACCTTAATGCATTGTATCAGCTCTACTGGGGGAATAGCAAGGAAGCTTTGAAAGTTCAACCAGTAGTGTAGTGAACTTGTCCAAAAGGCAGGATAGTTTCTTGAAGGCCTGCCAAGGCCTTTGGCTTGTTCGGAAGTGCACCAGAGATAACTGCCTTGCGGCTGCCTGCCCCAACCATTCCATAGATAAGGACTGCTTTTGCGGTTCGCCCAACTGAAACCGCACCAGGCCTCCCCAGAAACAGGGGCGGTTACAGCCGGTGTGTACAGACAGCTTCTGAAAAAGAGGGAGAGCTTTCTAACATTCAGGGCAGGAGGAGTTGTCTTTGATCTTGGCCTGGGGAAGAAATGGATGCACCATGCACTCAGATAACTTTCAAGGACTGTACAGCATCCTGCGGTCTGTTCAGGGAGCCAGTATGACCACAGCTAAAGGGAATGTAAGCTTTCTTTTGCTTGTTTACAGTTCTCATCCGTATTTGATCACTGCAACCAATAAACTCTAATGCATGGGGTTTGTTTCCTCTTAAGTATTCTCAGATCTAAAGTAAGATGCCATGGCTGGACAAGCCCCCTGAGTTAAAATAAGCCCACCTAAGATGATGAGGTCAGGCGCACACCGATCCAGATCTATCACATCAACCTGCTCAGGGAATGTCAGGAACAAGATGTATTGTATTCTAGTGTAGGGCTCAAAGGTGATTGTTTTGATCCTGAGACTGTACAAGCTAAAGATGTCATGAAGTTAGTCTTCAACCTTTTCTTGACCTTACCAGCTAGCTGAGCAGGAAAGGGAATTAGAAACTCACTTTTTGGGTGTATTCGCATGCCAGCCAGGGCACATCCATCTGGCATGGTTTAGATACATTACCTTCTGAAGGGTAAAGGCCAGTGATGTATCAAGAGCAGCAGAACAAATTAAGAGTTATAGGTTATGGGTCTAGAACACTTTCTGCTGCAGAGAAGTGAGATAATTTTGATTCAGGAAAACTGGAGTTGTGAGCTTTGAAACAGGCAACTGCAGACAGATTTAGGGGACCTTTTTACTACGCTTCACCATCAAAACCATTTATGGAAAACAACCCATTGATGAATTTAACTCTGCTAAAATCATACAAGAGGACAGAGGTGGTAGGAGAGCTGGCAGACTTTAATTTGAGTATGAAGTATTGATGCGGAAGGGTGGGCTGGGTTTGCACGAGACATTAAACAACCCTGCATTCTTTCTGTGGTGTGCTGATTTTTGCCCTACTGGTCAGAGGATTCTGTGGTTTCCCAGGTAGCACAGTTTCCGCAATCCCCACTCCATCCTCCAGACCTCGCCATACATCCCAGTAGCCCTCATGAGCAAGATCCCTGTCATTTTCCTATTCTTGGCTATGAACAGCAGCAGCCTCCTCCTGATTGGTCTGTTATGGTCCTGAACCCCCCCCCCGCCCCCAAGTCTGAATGTCTGTGGCACTTTCCAGCCACAGGCCCCCGTGGAGATTCTTATTAAATGAAAATAAACAGGTTCAGCACAATTCCTCCCCTTCCACTTCTCCCTCCATGTATTTCAATGCTGTCTCCTTGTTTCCAGAAGAAAACAGGGAGAGGGAAACATTGCTTGGCCAAAGGGAATAAAGCAAACAATGATGGGTCTTTTGCTAGGGAGCTGAGGGCAGAAGAGATGGGTGGCTAGACTGGAGCCACATCTGCAGCTGCTTTTGCCAGGGGACTCTATGGTCTTTCAACACCAACAATGGTAAAATGGTGGTTCTGGGTCCAGATGATCTGGGAAGCCACAGTGAAGCATGGAAAGTTTAGAACAGACCATTGATTCTTTCCATGGTTTCAGAAAACTTAATCTTCCAATACAGGAATTCTGGAACTGGGTCTGAACAACCCAATAGATCCACAATGATAAGATTTCACCATGACTTCTCGTATCATGTAAACCAGCCCAAAATGTGGATACTGATATTCTGTTATGCATCCCTTCGTGGAGATGTCAAATTCTGGAATAACACTCAAGGTTGTGAGTGCTGTGCTGAAGCCTGGAAGTCACATGATCTCCTAGATTAGCTGTTATTACAATGAACACAGCAGCATTAGAGAGGACTATGAGATCTCCAGGATTACAGCTAATCCCATTCCATTGCAAGAATGACAGGAACCACTGGATACTGACAGAGGCAAAACTGGGATCAAGCCTTCCACATTTCTTTACCTCAGCATTTTCACAGTGCCATTTAGTAAAAGTTTTCCACTGAGGAGCCAGTTGCAATTTGTCCTCGTGGGTGGGGTGGGGAATCTCAATGTCATTCTGTTATGAGTCACTTTAAAAATAAAGTTCTTTGCATGGCTTACAACTTGGACTCCACAGTCAATGCAATCCCATTAATGAAATCTGGGCCAAAGAAGCCAGAGAGATCCACACTCCTTGCATTCTGTTAGCCCTACAGAACCATTTCAGCTGCTTTCAATGTATCACCTACATCTACAGACATGGTGAATGGTGCGATGGTTATGGACTATGGGATCAGCTGGGCAGCAGTGGCTGGCTGTGTACTGCATGGCTCAGTGGATTCCCCCCACTGACCCCCCACATGGGACTGAGGGGTAAGAAACAGCTGAGTGGCCCAAGCAGCTCCTTCCTTCTCTCTGCTGCATTTCAGGGCTAAGCCCTATTTGTGCAAGAGAGCCTGTTGGAGAGTCTTGCATTCATGGCTGCAAAGAGGGAAGCCTCGCTGCTCCACACGATGTCTCTTTGAATACCACCAGGAGGCCCGAGAGAGAAGGAGAAGGCCGGAGGAAGGGGAGTAGCCAGCATGAGCTTGATTGTTGGTCAGGCACACTGAGGTAAAAAACCACAAAGCACAGCAACCATGCAGAATTGTAAGTTGTGATGTGTGTATCCAGCCATTTACATCCTGAACTTCTCCTTATCAACAAGGCAATGGGCAGATGGAACAATTTAACCAAACTTTTTGGTGGGTGGAGTGCTGAGACTGTCTCCAAAGAGTGAAAAGGCATTAGAAGAGAACTAGTTTAAAAATCTGGTTTATGCTTACAACTGTGCTCTAATAGCATTGTATTTTATTCTCCCCGCCCCCCACTCTCCTTGTTGATGTTCAGGCTGCTGGTGGATAATGATTTTGGGGAAACAGTGATGATTATGTGACAAAGCAAAACATACAAATGAAACTGGCCTTTGATACAGTGAATAAAAATGTAAAATGAACAGCTCTCCAGAGAACATAATAATTATGGCTTATACTAAATATGTTATTAAAAGTGGTTACATTACCTTGGGCACCATTTGTGGTAGGCAAGGCAAATATAAATCATAAATAATCAGTGGTTCACATCTGCGGATATACGTGCTCTGTTTCAGAAATGAATTCCATAAATGATTTCTGTCCAATTAGACAATTGTTTCTTTTTGTCTCCCATCTGTTATTCGTAGTGGTCAGTGTAAGGGAAACTCTGGAAGACCGCGAGCTTAACCTGGGGTACAGAAATTGCCCCTTCCATGCCTGCACCTTCTTTTAGACCCCCCCCCTTCAATGGTCTCCAGTGCTCCTTCCCTTTTTTGTATTGTTCAAGGTCAGTTGCGAGGTTAAGTAATCTGCCCGAGACAGTACCTGCTGGTCAGGCACCTTTCTTGGGAGCCTTGGATTCATCCCAATGGCTGGGTTCACACTCAGAGCAAGTCACTCTGCATGGTTTGTTTTACCTTGATGTGCCTGAGCATGAGGCTCACGGTGGGAAGTCCCCTCCCTCCTGCTATCTTCTTCCCTCCACTTTTCCAAACAGAGATGGTCTCACCTTTAGCTTTATCTCTGTTTTTTAAAGCCCCCTTTTACCAATTTATATACACACAACACACGTGGTTCCTTTCTTTTCGCATTGTTTTCTTCACTCTGCTAAAGAAGCTATTTCACAGCTGTAGTTTCTTACAGCATACATGAAAATGATGCCTAAACCCTTGAATTGTGAAGTCTATTACACTGCAGTATTGTGTGAGTTTCTCTTTCCTAGGAGATCTAAAGAACAAGAAATTCCTTGAATTTCAGAAGCTGAGTCCCATCTTGCCTGGGACATTTGATAATAGGACTACCGGACATGCTTCATTCTCTCCTGCTCTTACACCTTGGAGGAGCGAACAAGGGATGGACTTGCATCTCCAGCCAGAAACAAAACCCATCCTTTGCAAGCTTAATCAGATGCAAGCTTCACTGAGTGCCAGGGATGTAGAAGTTATGCTAAATTTATTCCAAATGTGCTTCAAGGCCCACCAGGTGTCCTTTTTTCCATCTTCTCCCCACTGACAAAATCAAAACTTTTGCAGGAGAATTTCAGTCTAAATGTGTGAATGTACTGATCTGCATTAGTACAGATTAGTGGGGAAGACTTAAAATGTGCAAAACCCCCATCTGCATTTTGCAGTTTAGGCTATGGAGGGAAATGCACATTTGGGGCTGGTGGGTTTTTCGCCCTTTTGCAATTTTTATGCAAATTTGCACACGCCCAGAAAGTTCAAGGAAACTAAGAAAAAACTCTTCAGATCAGAGAAACCCATGCAACTCAGAAAAAGCCCGTCCAGTGCAGAATCCATGGACAGGGTTCACAGAAATCCTAATTCGTTTGACTTGGTTGCATTTTTCTCTGACATCCTACCAGGTTCAATGGAGGTTACTCACAGACAGGTTCCTTTACTTCTATAACTATGCTGACTTTCCTAGAAATAAGCCCCCTCGCGATACTAATTGAGCCCTAATCCAAAGCTTGACCCCATCATGAAGTTGCCTTACAGCACAAACGTGTATTTGCTCAGATCTAAGTGTGTTCAATGGCATCTACTCACAAAGATGCGTGCGATTGCAGCTTGAGACATACTGTATGCTTACTCAGTGCCTCATTTCCTCCCATCCAATGTGGGGCTCATACTACATTGCAGGAGGCTGCTGGTAAATCTGGCACTGTAAAGTGGGAGTGCTTCATTGGCAAAGCTTGCCAGGTATTTCTTAATGGCTGTGTCACCTCTTTGGAACACTCCACCTCAGGAGATCTGCTCTGTATGCTAATACCTTATTTCTTTCTAATTACATTTGGTGCCTTTATTTGCTCTAGAAAGACTAGATCTAGCAAATAAATAAATATGTGGTCAGGGCACTATATATAATCCTGAGTACTAGTAAGGTCCCAGGAGGAAGGGGATCAACTTCATTTGCATACTAAGACTTCCTGAAAAAAGTTTTCTTGCAGCTGGAAAGAGAATCCAAATTTTTCCAATATTCTGAAGGGAAAGGATGGTGAAAATTCCTGCAAATCTGTACAACTTCCTTTTAAAATGTGGCCACGGTGACATAAGAACACTGCTATATTGACAGAATTTCAAACTTTTCTTCTAGCCTGTTTTTTTTTTTTTTTTAAGATTCCCAACATAAGACCATAACAGGAATGTAGCACTAGTCATATTTACACTGTTTCTTCTGACTAGGAACATTAATATATGCCATTTTGCTAATTATCTCATCTTATTTACAGCAAAAACACTGGGCCGGTTTGCATGACATGAGAAACCATAATGAATCTTCTTCATTATGTGTTGGCTGTGTCATCCCGAACTAGTTCTGGAGTTCCTGTGTAGCAGAATTGGTTTTCTGAAACCAAAGAAAGAATCAACAGGCTCTCTAAGGGTTTCATGCTTCACCATAGCTTCTATAGTCATCCAGACCCAGAATGGTCATTTTACCATTGATGATATGAAAACATCATAGAGTCCTCTGGCAAGAGCCAGTACAGAAATGGCCACTTCTAGCCTTCAATCTCTAATGCCCTCAACTCTTCTAGCAACAGACATCTCATTGCTTGCTTTACTCCCATTGGCTGAACAATGTGTCCATCTCCCTGTTTAGTTTAGAAACGGACAGAGTACACAAATACGCAGAGAGAGAAAGGAGGAATCATGTTGAAACCGTTTATTTTCATTTAATAGAAATGAAATGGGGAGCTGGAATCGCTGGGAAGTGCCACAGACATGCAGACATATTTGGGAGTGAAAGGAGGAGTCTGCCTCTGGACCGCAGCAGATCAATCAGGAGGCAGTGGCTACAGTCTATAGGCAAGAAAACAGAAAAGATGGGGATTTCACTCATGGGGCTGTTCAGATGTGTGGCGAGACAGAGGAGGCGGAGTGGGAAGAGTGGAAACATGCAGCCCATGCAATCATGTGGTCATCTGACCAGTAATTTGGGGCAAAAGTCTGCATATTATGGAAAGAATGCAGGGTTGTTTGCCTGGTCATGTGAACCTGACCACTTTGTGTGGGTGTGTTAGAAAATCCTTTATCAGAATTCTTCCATTACCATGCCTTAATATTTTTTACCCAGTTTTTAAAGGGGACTTGCTTTGTTCTGTTGTAAGCCAAGGTCCCTCAATGGCAGAGAACTTCCCTAGAACATAGCAGCACTTTTCCTGGCTCCTGCATGAAGCAAAGTGAAACAAGACACAAAGCAACGTATTTTGGAGTGTTGCTAATTTCTACACGCTTCATCTGGGGAACATCATGGAATTCTCACAATGTTTTCCACGCTAGAACAAAACACACCTTTATCACTTTGTAGCAAAACTTTATAAAATTTAAAGTGTACCCAGAGCATAGTCACAGGAAAGTATCAAATTATTCTGCTGTCTCTTGGCAGGCACTCTGAAGTTGCTCCTAAATTGCTGCTAATTTACACTGCACTACATATTTATTTGCTAATGAGACCCAGAGAAAAAACACTGTACAACTATGATACAGTTCCTCATTTATCCCAACTAATTTACCTTCCAGAAAAATGAAATATTTCACAGTTTTTGTCTAGTCATTTCCAAAGTCTTTTAACCAGAAACTTTGGTAACAGTTCCGCCTAAGCAAATGAATAATTTGAGATGTGTCTGATAAATCTGAAGTAGATTTATGAATTTGCAAAATGTATATACCACTTCTCATTTGAATAATTCCCACGCAGTTTACAAGAATAATACAAAAGGTACATGATATATACTATTAGATGGTAGTTCAAAGATAGCTTATGGCTGGAAGAAAGCCAAAATTAACAGGTCTACCTTCAACAAGTATAGAAAACATTTTGGTGTTGTGGCCTGACATAGCTTAGCAAGAATAGAACATAACAGAGGTTTAACAAATTGGCAAGAATTTTAGAGGCAGAAGAACTGGCTGGAGAAGCTTTGAAGAAGGAAAGCTAATGGAGAAGCTGGAGATGCAGTTGAAAAATAGCTGTGAGGTGTAATTTTGATCAGAGTCTTAAAATGTTTATTGCAATGTAATCTGGCCAACCAGGGAGTTCACAGAGAAGTTGTTACAAAAAAAAATAGGATTAATCTTCGAACAAGCAAGTGTCTGTGGATGCCCTGTGACTTTTTGCAGGTGTGTAATTCCTTAAAACCCCCCAGCTGCTTGCTACCAAGTTGGTTAGAAAACTAATGACTTTTCATGATATAGTAGCAAGGCACTGCCTTGAGTAAATCCAATAAAACAAAGCAAGCCTGAACCTTATAGAGGATTTTTATTTATTTTTTTAAGAGAGGAGATGGAGATTGCGCAAGCAGATACCTATAAAGCTTAACAACAAAGTCAACTGCAAGCCGTGGTAGAACTGCCCATTTAACTAGCAACGCGCCAGACTTCTACAGCTTTTACCAAGCCATCGCTTTGGTGTTCCGCCATGAGAAATGGTCCAGTCCTCATCACATTGTACAGACCCTGGAACCTTCAGTTGGCCAGGCTTTTTCGTGGCATGCTATTTTGTTAAATCTGTAATTGCATGTGAAGGAAGACCTTCCTTTGGTACTAGAACTCATTACGCGTATTCCACTGACTATGTTGCTGGGAAGGATTGATGGCAAAAGGAGAAGGGGATGGCAGAGGATGAGGTGGCTAGATGGAGTCACTGGGGCAGTGGGTGTGGGCTTGTGTGGACCTTGAGGGATGGTGGAGGACAGGAGAGCCTGGAGGAATGTTGTCCATGGGGTCGTGATGGATCGGGCACGACTTTGTGACTAAACAAAAAAATGTTGACAGGTGGCCAATCTACCCTTGGGTTTTTTTATACTCTGGGAGAGGCTCTGCTACAGCCTTCACCAGCCCCACTTATTTAAGCAGGACACTAGGGAATAGATGGGAATAAATGGCATGCAAATAAATACATGCAAACAAATAACATGTAAATACCCTCTCACCAAACTGCAAGCATTTTACCCATGAAAGTGATAAAGCTGCATTACAGCCCCATAACTGTGTTTCTCCTAAGCAGCCCCATTTTTACTGCAGGCCGGATTAATGGGGCTGATTTATTTGGATTACCCATACAGGGAGGTCAAGATGGAGAAAGGGGCCTCTCCCTGCCTCTGCTGCCTAGAAATAGCAACTCTCCTCTGTGAATAATCAATGGCCGTTTATCTTGCTGATATATAGTTCTTATATTGCTAAGTAGAATTAACTATAGGATTTAGCATTCATAAATATGCATTTATTTGCCTCTTAAGTTTGTTTCTTGTTTCACTGAGAGGTCTGATATTACTTTCCCCTTACTGTGCTCCCCATCACCATTATTAGCATATCAATTAAAAGTAAAGCTCCCTAAATAATCTGCCTTGCCACGGAAGTACTCAGTATCATTCCTCATTCTCTAAATAAGTAATTTATTAACAAATACCCACAGTAATACTGCCCTACTTGTACCAATTTTTGAACTCTAGCCTCCTCTAGCCCCTTCTACCTATTCTGTTTCTCTTCTAACCTATCAAATTCCTTCTCCCTTTAAAAAAGAAGCATCCCAAATTCCTGAGATGCTTGTAGTAGACGGCCTATAAAAGTTTTTAATGAATGAATGAATGAATGAAACATAGGTTTTAACTTGTGACACTTGTAGCACAATCTTATTGTTTGTGTACTTGGAAGAAACTCTTATGGGTTCCATAGGAAATGCATCTGCATGGAAGTGCTGCTTTAGAAAACCATTGGCTAATGGGAAGGGTAGAAAAAATAAATAATGAAGAAAACCTGCATCCAAGAAAAAGCCATTGAGGCTGCAACTTCAAGAACCCTTAGGAAGAAGTAAGACCCACTGAGCTCAATGGGATGTACTTCTGAGTATTTTTTAGGATTTCAATGTTGGTCAATGAGAATATTGGCAAAATACAAGCAAACCCAGTAATGCCACTACCAAAATATTGAGAAACAAAAATATGGAGGGATGTGGAGAGGGTAATGCATGGCATTTTGGGATGAACGGAGCCATCTGCCATTGTAATCAGCAGAAGAGAACAGTGAAAAGACAAATATTTAGAAAGGGCAAGGAAAACAGTAAAGGTGCATCTTAATGTTAATGTTAAACATAGCATTAACATTAACATAACAATGTCAATGTTTTAACTATATTCTGTTGTTTTTATACTTCATTGTAAACTGCTTCAGTTACAGGTGGTATAGAATTGTTGTTGTTATGATTATTATTATCGCCTACAGCTAGCAACACCAATGCCCCTTCCTCCAACCGGAAAGGGTTGCTAAGCAAAGCTTAACTGCAGTACTTCCAAGCCAGGTGAAAGGAAACTAAGGCACCTGAGAAATTGTGGGACCACAATTCGCATCACCTGATCATTGCCCATGCTGGCAGGGATTCATGGGAGTTGAGCAAGATGCCGAGGACCCACAATTAAGAATTAGGAGGTGGGTCTTCCTAATTCCACTTTGGTCCTAGAATGTGTAAAAGCAATACATCTGAGCGTGTACAGGTGATGCCCTGCCTGCTGCCTAACGACAGGCAACCTCAAAAGCCTGAGATTAAGTGTCACTTCCAGGCAGTCCTTCTTATCATTCCCTCCCCTTCTGAAGCTCCAGGTCCAGGATGAGAGCCAGAGCAGCAGCACCCACACACAAAAGGTGTGTAGAAGTGCAAATGATCTTAGTGGGGAGTTTTAATGGGCATGTCCTCACCCCACAACTCCCCCACCCAGTCCAGTGAGGACTGAGCATGCTCAGAGCCACAGAATGCTGGCTGACTCCGGGAGCTTGAAGAACAGAAAACTTGCAGAAGAGGAAATGGAGCACAGTCTTTGTGAAGAGGCATAGTTGGTTGGAACTCTGAACGAGCACACTCCATACCGGAAACTTCTGCTGCAGGTTCTAGATATTTCATTATCTCTATATGCTCCTGTCGATCACACCAAAGACTCTTCCTGACAGTGTGGCTAAGAGTCCAGAGACCCTGTGTGCACTAACAAGGAAGAGGATGGTCAACAGGGATCAGCAGTGAGTTCCTCAATAGTCTGAGCTCAGCAAATGCCTGACCCAACACAGTGTGCCTCATCCATCCAGCAGCCTCATCCATCCCCTGCCGTTGTACACAGGGCAGAAGGAGGAGGAAAGGTATGTGAGCAACCCGGGGCTGGCAGTGGGAGAAAGAGTGGCGTGCAGCAGGCCTTGCTCAGCTCGCAAGTTGGTCTATAATTATTTGTAATCTTTTAAAGCAGGGTCAGGCAGATGGTTTGGATTTCAGCTGCCAGAAGCTCCTGCCAACATGGCCAGTGGTCCAAAACGTATGTAAATCTACTCTCTCTTCACCGCCTCTTTATGCTATTTGCTGTTCTTATTCAGCTTGGTAAAGTCTCAGAGTAAAGTTGTGTTCTGCTGATTTTAGCGTAAAACACATGGCTGTTTATAAAATTTATGAATTTATTTTCCTTTTGGAGACACATCTCTAATTAACTTACTGATAAATTACAGTTAATATTTAAATTAGTAATTTCGGTAAAAAATGTAGTGATAGAAGTGCATGCAAATTATTCTGTAGCAGAATGTGAATTGTGAGGGTTTTTTTTTTTCCTTGAGAAATCTTTTTGCATTTCTTGTATTATCTGGAATTAAAAAGTGGAGGGGGGAAGAACAGAAAACTCTTTATTGCTTATGTAAGCACTGGCATTGCTGCAGAGGTTTAACAAGTGAAAAAAAGATATTGGCAGGATACAAACCATCCCTCAGAAAAATGTGCTAAAAAGACCTCTCCAGAAAAACTATGGCTATCATTTGCATTCTTAAATTAATTGGTAACCCTGCTAATTTACAGCTATGGACTGGACTGATAGTGTTTGCTACACACCTTTCTGGCTGCAATTGCAAACAGTGCTGTTCTCTATGCAACAAGCATCTGGATTAGATAACAGAGCATGATTAGTACACCCTTTGAGATCAGCCTCTGTAAGAGGCGTATATCGCAGAGAGAAAAAAAATCTCACTATTGGGCCATTTTAAGCAGAACAAGACAGTGCTCAAAAGTCACATTTCTGTGTGTGAAAAAGGGTATACAAGAATCCTGTTTAAAAAAAACCCCTCTCCATTATGCCCAAGATACACACACTATACCTGTGCAATAAATTGCCACTTTCCAACCTGGTGCCTGCCAGATGTTGCCAGCAACAGCCCTCAGAATTCTTGAGAAGGAGCCACGCTGGCTGGGACTGATGGGAGCTGAAGTCCAAATCATCTGGAGGGTGCCAGGTTGGGAAAGTCTGCCCAAAGTGAACATTACAGCAGCTGCCCCTACCTAAAGTGTGGCATTTCTGGAAGTGTGAGCCTTGCCAACACCTTCTTTAGGGAAGGGCAGGTGAATCATCTCTCTGTCACTCTGTTCCGCAATTGTCCTTGATTAATATAAATCGCTCCCAGACACCTTTCACCTTCTTTGATTCCAGTCTAATTGCTTTTTGAAAGAAACATAAAAGAGGACCTTCGCATTATTCTTCTCTGCACCTTATCAGCATTATTAAAACCTGTATTTAAATGGAATTATGAGAACGTCTCCACCCCTTTCTGCACATTTGCGCCAGCGCAGACACAAGCCAGCACATGTTTCTAGCTGCGCGGCTGGTGGACGGCAGCACAGAATCAGGCGGTAGCACTGAACTCTCTCAAACACATGGCAAAAGCACACCATCAAGGCATCCCTTCCAAGATGCTCTCGTAGCCAAGACGTAGGTGTAACCCAGTGCAGCACAGCATTCAAAGGCCTGGCGTGCAACTCTTTTGGCCCCAAGGAATTTAAAAAAATCCCTCATTTTGAGCCCCAGAGAGATGGTTACTTGTTTTTATCACAGAGGAAGCATGTGAGTTTGCTTCTTGATTGGAGAGGGAGAGAAGAAAAGGATGGAAAGGGAGGAGGAGGAGGAGAGATCTGCTCCAAGTTACAGAACACCAAAGGGATGATCTAGATATTTCTTAGCACTCCTGAGTGCCTGGAAACACGCACGTTCTTATTATCCAGCTCTGAATAACGTCTAACACTACTGTTTTACACAAGAAAATCTATGAGCACTCCGCTGATGCTGCCATTTCAGGAGCGGCTGAGAAATGAAACTGCTCTGAAGCCAAATTATATTAACATTAATGCTGGCACTTCAAACTTCAGCAATATTATGTGCTGCATGATTTCAGTTTTATGCTCAATGTGTAAAAATATGAGTATGCTTCTTTTTAAATATGCCTTTGTATAATTTAAGCTAGTGTTTCCCATGGGGACTGCAGTGAGGGAGCCCAGATTTTCAAGGGGCTCACAGGTGTCTTTACTTTTGGTGAATATGAACTAAGGCCATATGATATCATAGTAAAATATGGGACAGGGAAGTTTTAAATTACGACAACCTCCTGGGCTTTAACTTAATTTTATATATTTGAAATAACTACATTTACAACTCCTCATCTCCTTCTTGCAATTTTCTCCAACTTTGTTAATTCATTTCTCAGATGCAACATATCCATATTCATTGATTTCTTGTGTATCTCGTAGTCCCAGTCCTTCAACTGATCCACTATATATTGCAGTACAATCCCATATATATCTACACAGGATACATGTTTGTATTATTCTCAAAGACTTATTGATAGGCTTAGACCAGCAACTTATCTCTCTGTAATCTTGGTCCTTCATTTGCACAGAAATGAGAGCCAGAAAGCAGCTTCTTTCACAACATCCAGTTAGCTGTGGTCTGTGTTGACCCAAAGGAGCTCATTGGCCCTTCTTCCGTTTTCCTGTTTGTTCATTCCCTGGACAATCTCCTATCTGAACTGCTCTGCTGCTTCAGGGCCAGTGGTCAAATGTCTTGTGAGCCGCATCCGTTTGGTTTTACCCTTGCTTTGGGGATGTGGCACTCTTTGTGAATGGGGTGGCCGCTTCTTCTGCTGTCCCCCTTTCCTCTGCTGCTGGAATCAGTTCTTCTGCAGGCTTTTCAAGCTGCTCTTCTCCAGATTCATCCTCTCTTTCCAGGACGAGCCCCCACCCCCTCTTTTTCCAGCATACCAGTGAGGTGAGGGACAGACTCTCTTTGCCTCCTCCCCCAAGAAAGATCAGAAAGAAGAGTCCTCTCAGGCCCACTGGGGGTTGTTCTCCTGGATTTGGCCTAGGCCAGCATTACTGTGATGATCCTCTGGGAACAGGTGGGAGAAACCTCCTCTCTTGAGGGCCAATAGAGATCCAGCTCAGACTGCATTTTCCTAGGAAAAATAGGCCAGGCTTCTTCCCAAGTGATGCAGCCCACACCCTTATTTTAAAGAGGGCACCCCTAGGGCCACATAGCCCATTAAAGGCTCAGCCTGCATTTGTCACAGCAGAAGGAAAAGACACTACGTTGCTCGTACGAAAGGCGTACGCAGACGGTGGACGTGTCCCAGGAGTGGAGAGGGCAGCTTTTGATGGCAGCAGGGGCTGATTCACAGGGCATATCGCAGTTCCCAGAGTCTCTGTACAGATGGCATTTTGGAGCAAACCACCATCTAGGGAGCATCTGGAAGAGCTGCAGATGGGATGCTGCATGGCTTGGGTGCAATGGATAAGGTGGACCGTGCAGCACAGGGCTCAACTCGTCTCGACATGCTGGGAGACAGAGGAAGAATCATGGGCTGCAGAGCGGCCAGTCTTCATGGCAAGAGTCCTTCCTCTCTGGAGCTGGGGCAAGGCAATCCTGCCGTCAGTTCCATCAGGTCCCTCCAACTAAAGTGGGCTGCCACCACCTTGTCACAGATCGGCATGGTGCACAACATGGCCCAGAATGCTGCTTGTGAGCTGTGATCTCCTTAAATGCTTTCTTCAGTCTGCGAAGTTTTCCTTGCACTGCAAGGGGGAGCCATGAAACCTCATAGCACTATCTGCCGTGGAAAGACGCTCAAGCCTGGTGCTCTGCAGGCACACCTGCACCTCGGTACTTACCTAGGGATCTGCGCTTACATCAAGGCCAGCTCCCAACCAGAATTGTCCCTGCACTTTCTGGCACTGTTGCTCCCTCCTCCAAGGTGAGGGCCCCAGGTGCATCAAGAGCCACTCTTGCATTGAAGAATCTGGATTGGGGAAGACTCAGTACAGGATTCGCCATGGGGTCCAATGAAAAGAGCATCAGACCAGGGGAGGGTGGTGCAACCATGCTGCTTACAGTCCCTTCAGCAAATGCCTCACTGGTTCCAAGCTTATCCTTCTCTAGACTGGGGCAGAGATGATGGGACATGGATTTCCACTCACAGACAAGGCTATGCGGGGGGGAGGTGAGGAGGATAGACTCAGCCTCTGTGCTATATTCTATATCTACTCATCTATATTTGGAAAAGGTGAGCAAAGGTGGGAAGACATCACAAAAGGGTGGGATGTGTTCTCAGCACAGATCCTTTGCACAAAGGAAATGGCATTTTGCACACTAGATTGCTTTAATGGATTCCACAAGATGAAGAGGCAAAGTGCTACGTACATTGCTTTCGTTAAAAAATTACAGGTGTCTTGTCCAGGAGCCTTTCTGGAATTTTTCTGTAGATATGTGGAGACTGGGCGCTACGAAGACAAACTGCAGCCCCCCCCCCCAAGGTCCCTGGGGAGCTTACACACAGCTGCCTGAAGAGCAAAAGAAAGAGGAAAGGGTCACTGACAACTGAAGCAGCCAAATCACATTGGGAACCACAATGAAGGGCAGAGGCTATGGTAGACATCTTTTGCTAGGCAAAGTTCAGGAAGCAAGATTGCTCACGAGGAGCAGCGTTTTTGGCCACATATGTAGCCCTATTCAAGAACCCATGGTGAAATCACTCTTCCAGATGTGGACAAAACAGCAAGCCATGGTGGGTATGAAGTATCAAAACAAACCATGGGTTTGAAGGGTGGCTAGTTCTAGAAGGATTTGGGTGGATGACATGACAGCCCACCTACAGCCCACCTACTCACCTATGGTGGCTTATCCTGTCTGGGTTTGCATGTCACAAGGGGAAACACAATCTCTCTCTGCCTGCAGGTCCAAGTTGAACTGCACAAAATGCACACCTTTGGTTCTAAAGAACAGTCTTGGGCAGTGTTTGCATTTTTTTTTTTCTGTTTTACTACTCTTTCTGATCACCTCCATTAAACCTCTCACAATCTGGCCAATAGATACACAAAAACAGGCAAACAGCTTTTCATAAATTCTGTGAATCATGAGCTAGAGCTGGGCCTTATTTTTTTTTTTTTCTTTTTGGAATTAATTTTGGGGACAGGGTCTTGGTAAGGTGTACTTTCGTCACTACTGCTGCTCCTAAACTAGGGGACTCCCTGGTCCCAATCTCCATTGCCAACACCATGTCTGAAGAGGAAAAGGCTTGATTTTGACTGGCTCCATGCATTTGATTGTTTTCTAGGACTTAGAAAATTGGCTTTGAAAGAGTCAGCACCCATTTCCAGGCTAAAATTAAGAAGAGATTGTCAAGCAGCCAGGGCTGATGGAGTGTCTTTTCTTCTTCAAATTTTGAAGGTACTAAATCACACAAAGAAAATTGCACATTAATAACCCCTAAATTTTAATTAACACTGTGTCTCATTCATGTGCAAAATTAAAAGTCCATCCATTCTGCAGAGACTCCCTTTTTAATTAGGAGGTTTTGCTATGGTAATTGTTACATTTGTTCATTCCTTTCAAATCATACTAATGATGGCCAGATGGTCCCCCCAACTTTTTTTGATTACTTATGAAGGGCAAAATTTTGCTCACACAGAAGAAAAACAACCTTTGCCTGTCATGAGTCTTCCTACATTAGCAACATGGTCAGTTTTAGGAACTGCAATTATGTGCAAGGTGTTAATAGAAATAGATCTTACAGAAACTAGTTAAAACATCCTAATTAGGACCTATGCAATCGTGACCTATGCAATCGTGACCTATGGAGAATTGTAATTAAATATTCTCATTATCATGGCCCCATGGTCCTATCTGGGCTTTGAAAACACAGCCTGTACACACGAGCAAGGGCTATGCCATGTAACTCTGGCTTTGATGCTGTGTGCATGACACCCCCAGCCTTCACCCCAGCTTGTGCCACATGTGCAAACAGCTGGAGGTGGAAGATGTCCTGTATGCAAAGCAAGAACAGGGTCCTGCTCCCATGTGAAGGTATCTGGTTTGCTGAATGCCCACATAGGGCTTGTAGGTTTGCCCCATTCACAAACACATTCAGTGGGAAGGGGGTGAGGTGGGGAAATCGAATTTGTACACAAAGCAGAGCCCACTGATAAGAAGGGTAGCATCCTTTTCTTTTCTCCCCCTTTCTTCTTGTTTCTTTTGCCGCAGGCACTTTTCTCATGGACCAGCAGTACTACCAGCAGCTTAGGGAAAGGTGCTTGGACATGTGAATGGGAATTACATTACTGGGAGAATGTAGATCCCTACATTTTCTGTAACCTTTTGGTATAGAAGTCAGAGACTCCTGATTTACAGATGGAGTTAGACACACGAATAATGGCTGTCCTGGCCATGTCTAGTTTGTCACCTATGATGATTTTCTCTCACTCCTTTTTTAGCCCCATGAATGTGGGTAAGGAGAATTTCAGGAGGAAAAAAGACCAGGCAAGAAGGTTTCAACCTGGTGGTCCATCAGCCCACAGTCACAATGACAAACTCCTGGTCTCAGGTTGATATATCAGCACAAAGTCACAATGGCCAGTCCCTTCCCCTCAGATAGGAGCATCAGGAGAGGGTCACAATGGCTGGTCACTCCCCTTCAGCACAAGGCCCCAGTTGCCAGACCCTCCCCTCAGGTGGGAGCATCACGCAAAGGCACAATAGCCAGTCCCTTCCTCTGGTGGGTCAATCAACACAAAGGCAAGTACTGGTACCTTCACTTAAGGTGGGCAGCCTCAGAATGGGGTCACAAAGGCCCGTCCCTCCCCCTCCAGTGGCTGCATCAGGACAAGGAGAAAATGATCAGTCCGCTCCATTTCTATAAACCTGGAGTCACAAGGGCCAGGTCCTCTCAGGTAGGCACCCTCAAAATGGGGAGGAATGGAACTCCTTCCCAGCAGGTTATCGACAAAATAACACGCTAGTAGCTCATTCCCCTCTGATGACAAAATAAATATGGGCCCAGAATTGCCATACTTTCCCTCAGGTGGAAGGATCAGCCCAGGGTCACACTGGCCACTCCCTGCACTCAGGTGGAAGCATCACAAAAAGTCACAAGGGCAGTCCCTCCTCAGGTGAGAGCATCATGAAAGGTCACAATGCCCAGTACGTCCCTCAGGTGGGAACATCACAAAAACTCAAAATGGCCAGTCCCTCCCTCAGGTGGGAACATCATGCAAAGTATGAGGGCCAGTGTGGTGTAGTGGTTAAAAGCATGGGACTGGGACCCAGGAGATCTGGGTTCTAGTCCCTGCTCAGCCATGAAGCCAACTGGGTGACTTTGGGCCACTCACAGACTCTCAACACAACCTACCTCACAGAGTTGTTGTTGTAAGGATAAGGAGGAGGAGATGTAAGCTGCCTTGAGCCCTTTCTAGGAAAAAGGCAGGATAAAAAGCAATAAATAAATAAATACAAGTCGCAATGGCCAGTGTCTCCCTCAGGTGGGAACATCACACATACAATGCCCAGGCGATCCCCCAGTTGGGAGAATCTCACAAAGTAACAATGGCAACTACCTCCCTCAGGTGGAAGCATCACAAAAAGTCACAATGGCAAGTCCATCGCTCAGGTGGGAGCATCACAAAAAGTCACAATGGCCTGGCACTCCCTCGGGTGGGAGCATCACATGTACTCACAATGGGCAGTCTCTCCCTCAGGTCGGAGCATCACACGGACAATGGCCAGGCACTCCCTCAGGTGAAAGCATTACCTAAACTCACAATGGCCAGTCCATCACACAGGTGGGAGCATCACACAGTCACAGTGGCTTGTCTCTCCCCCAGGTGAGAGTATTACCTAAAGTCACAATTGCAACTACCTCAGTGGGGAGCAACACTCAAAGTAGAAATGGTCAGTCGCTCCCCCAGGATGGAGCAACACACATATTCACAATGGCCAGCCCTTCCCTCAGGTGGGAGAATCACACAAAATCACAATGGCCAGTCTCTTCCTCAGGTGGGAGCATCACGCAAAGTAACAACGGACAGTCGCTCCCTCTGGTGGGAGCATCACAAAAAATCCCAATGGCAAGTCCCTCCCTCAGGTGGGAGCATAACAAAAAGTCACAAAGGCCAGTCCCTCCCTCAGGTGGGAGCATCACACAATCACAATTGCAACTACCTCCCTCTGGTGGTAACATCACTCAAAGGGGCAATGGCCAGTCACT